>NC_136072.1:301405057-301915057 GCF_964261635.1 Lissotriton helveticus | reverse complement strand
GATTACTAGGGACAGGGTACGCCCGGACACCCCTCCAAGGCTGGTGGTTCTCTGCCATGGGGACCAGATAGGCTATGCCTGGGTAACACCTCCCTAGGCCACCCGTGGCTTCCTTCCGCCAGGCCGACGGCATGTCAAATTGCCCAGGACGGGCTCCATGGCTCTTGGGCAGTCGTCCCCTGGGCGCCCGGGGCTCCATCCACCCCGGCGGCATGGAAAAGTGCCCAGGACGGGCTCCATGCGTCCCGGGCATTCGTCCCCCGGGCGTCCGGGGCTCCATCCAGGCTGACGGTATGGCAGAGTGCCCGGGTCGGGCTCCATGGTTTTCACGGTGGTCCTCCCCTGGGTGTCTGGGGGCTCCAGGCCGAAGGCATGGAAAAGTGCCCAGGACGGGCTCCATGCGTCCCGGGCATTCGTCCCGGGACGGGGACGGGGACAGGGTCGGGAGAGTCCAGGCGGCTTCACTTCCGTGTCCAGCCATCTGATCGGCCAGATTCCCTCGGCCATCTGGTCGCCCGGATCCCCTCGGGCATCTGGTCGCCCGCAACGCTTTCCTATGGGGCGACCAGATGGCCGAACTTCCCTGGAAGTCCCGATGAGGTGCCATTCGCCGCCCGGATCCCAGCGAGGGCTCCAGGAGGTCGGGTACATTCGCGCCTTGGGTCCCCTCTGTCACCTCGCGTGCACAGATTACAAGAAAAGGGGGTAATTTTCCTCCGGATTACTAGGGAGAAGGGTACGCCAGGACACCCCTCCGAGGCTGGCGGTTCTCTGCCATGGGGACCAGATGGGCTATGCCTGGGCAACACCTCCCTAGGCCACCCGGGGCTTCCTTCCTCCAGGCCAACTGCATGTCAAATTGCCCAGGACGGGCTCCATGGCTCCTGGGCAGTCGCCACCCGGGCGTCCGGGGCTCCATCCAGGCTGACGGCATGGAAAAGTGCCCAGGACAGGCTCCATGCGTCCCGGGCATTCATCCCCCGGGCGTCCGGGGCTCCATCCAGGCTGACGGCATGGCAGAGTGCCCGGGTCGGGCTCCATGGTTTCCAGGGTGGTCCTCCCCAGGGTGTCGGGGCGCTCCAGGCCGATGGCATGGCAGAGTGCCCGGGACGGGCTCCATGCGTCCCGGGCATTCGTCCCCCGGGTGCCCGGGGCTCCATCCAGGCTGACGGCATGGCAAAGTGCCCAGGACGGTCTCCATGCGCCCTGGGCAGTCGTCCCCCAGGCGTCCGGGGCACCCACCCCCAGGCCGACGGAATGGCAAAGTACCCGGGACGGGCTCCACAGGCCCAGGGAGGCTCTCCCCAGCCTGGCTAGGGTTTGTAAGCTGGGGACAGGCCATGGACTTCTCAGCCAGTCAGGCATCCTGATATGGGCCACCGTATTAGGCCTGAGATCCGCCCGGCAGGCCATCAGAACTGCGTCGGGCAAACTTTACCGCTCGCCCGCCGCGGACGGACTTTTTACGCACCCGCCGCGGACGGTCAATTTCCGCACCCGCCGCGGACGGTCTTTTTCCGCACCCGCCGCGGTCGGTCTTTCCGACCGACATCATAATTGACCCCTAAGTCTTCTGGATCTGTTCCAAATTTAGGTGCATCCTTGATCCACAGCAGAATATGTATATGAGGAGCACCTCTTGCTTGGTACTCCTTTCTCCAGAAGAAATCCAACACCTCTCCAAGAGGTGGATTTTTCTTGTTCATGATGAAAGACATCATAGCTTCAAATCTATGATTGAAGTACCTGCATACATTCACTGGATCCAAAGAGCACAGTTCTCCGGGTGTCTTGAATTCGATATTTGCAATGTTTCCATTTGCCTCTCGTAGAAATTCAAGTAAGTCTTCCCAGCCATACTCGGCACAGCTGAGAGTGAGGAACCATGTGGGAGTTCCTAAGTTCCTCAACATACATTTTAAATCACCATGACGACGGTACCAGTACTCATTAGTACCACGCTGACACGCCATGAGATTAATCAGGTGAGAATCCAAAAGACTGTCTTGCACATTGACTTTATCCATAAAGTCACTTGCCGAGATGTTTTGCATCTGTATACCACTTTTCAAGATGTGGTTCACTGCATATGACAGTCCAGACAGATCGCTTTCAAACAGGAGATGAAACAAATAGGGAATGCATTGTCGAAACCTAGGATCTTCTGCATACAATCGTAAAGTCCGGTATTCAGAAGCAGGAATTTGATGAGGTCGCTCATCATATCTTCCTCCTTGACCTGTTGGAAATAGCTGTGGGAAACACCGAGCTTCCAAACTTTCCTCCCAAACACTAATGGGACTCCCTTTGGCTTGTTTCATTTGAAACAACTCAATAGCATTCCCCTTGACTTCCTTGGAATGCAAAGGATGAACACTATAATGTTCATATATTTCTTCACTTTTAGAGGGTTCTACTTTCTCAATTTGACCAGCACACAAATCGCTATCCTCTTCTTCACTTACTTCCTCTTCTGCAACATATACATTCTTACAGTACTTATTATTTTTTTTCAAATACAATGTTGCCTTTTTGACTTTCCTAACATCCACTAAATCTTGCCATATTTTCTTACTCTTTGTCGGAACCCCATTAACTAATATAACCAGAGGTTCCTCTTCCACTTTTTCTACTCCAATTGTATTAATGTTTTTCTTCAAATCTAGAGGCAAATAAACAACTCTTCCCTTTAATCCTCTCTGTAAATCTGATGGAGGCAATTTCCCTGTCTTTGGCTCCATTCTTACAATAGCCTGAAAGGGATGGATACTTTGAATCAAAATAGATTCATAAGTATTTAAATCCTTCAATTCAGAAGGAATCTCAACCAATTCCAGATTATTATGAACCGCTCTAGCAGGCATCCGGGTTTGATTTAATTTGTTACAACAATAAGTACACACACGTTGATCCAATCCCAAATCAAAACAATTTTCTACCATCAAGTATGTTGTGAAATCCTTCCATTCACAATTATTTTCCCTTTCACTTTTCGCATATAAATCCACTAACTTAGTCTGATTCTTATAATAAGTGCGTCGACAACACACACAAGTGAAATTAGGCCTCTCACTTGATTTCACTTGAAACGTGGCAATTTCCTTCTGAAAATTATCTGTACTGGAAACCTGTACACTATCTTCCACATTACCCTCTTCTTCTGGGTCAATTTCAACATTCTCCTCTGTATTTCCAAAGTACCAAAACTCAATTTCTTCACAAATATTCTTCACATCTATTTCAGAACCATGCAAAAGAGAAGTGCATAATTGTTTAAGCATAATTGCTGGACTCTTAGCATAATACAACATTCTAACTAATTTCCTCACTTTATTATGATGCACTGCTAGCATCCTGAAATGATGAAAAACACTCTGGCATACTCTCCTGGAAAGACAAGCCAGTGAATGACCATGCAAACCTGTCACTTCTCTCACTCTGCAAGGATCTAATTCTTGCAACAACATCATTTTCTGCTTCAAACTTTTCTTATTAAATGTCCGTACAAAATCACAAAGCAAATTGATGGAATCCTGTCGCACACTGCAAATACTACTACACTTCCAGGTGTACACAGGTCCCTTAGGACGTCTTCCTAAAACCTCATTACCTAACATCTCTTCTGCCTCTGTTGTCACAAGTTTTTCTTTTTCAACTGGACAACCATCTTTCACCTCATAAGCTCGACCACTGGTGTCAACTGCATGCAGCAAATCATTATCCTGGAAATAACTCTCCTCATTAAAAAATGCCTCACAACTTGAACTATGCATCCATTCTCCTGAAAAAACTTCACAAAAATTACTACGATTAACTGTTCTCTTCCATCTACTATTTCTTTTGAAATCATAAATTGCCTTGTTTAGCTTCCTAATTCTATTGATTATCAAAATAAATAACTTTCGCTTTATTTCAAATGCCTGATCAATAACTTTCTCAACTTTTTTTTTTCTCTTATAAAAAAACACTTTCTGTTGACCTTTCTTAATATTTTTTAACAAATTGCCAATTATCCTGTTACGGAACATTCGTCTGCGAATGTCCCTAAACTGTTGTTTCCTTCTACTATCATGCACAGAGTTATCTCCTACTCTAGCAGTAACATTTTTGATTGGCCTTTCCTTTCCGTTTAAATTGCTTCTCTTTTTCTGGACTAAAACATTTTCTGTAGTACTACTTTTTTTTCTACAAATGTTTCTTATGAATGATTTCGTTGTCTTACCCGGAGCTTTCTTGGTGACTTGACAAGTTTTTTTTGTAGAGGACTGCTGCAACAATTTCTTAAGCAGCTGTCTTTGACGTTTTGTAGCCTTTCGGATTCTATGCTTAGACGGCATTCTCTAATTTCAAAATGATCTGCAGTTGAATCAGTGGTAAAATATAATAAAAAATGTTATTAACCACTATTACCAAACAGTAAATCAATAACAGTCGTCAAAAATGTAACACACTACTTGTCATTTTTACATAGAATAATTTTTAGTGCATTGGCAAATTTAGTATTCACAAATAGTAGGAAAGAAATGGAATGCTTCTACATTTTACCTGTGCTGTTTTATATGTGAATCTGATCTAATTTTATGAGCATATTTGACTATTTTATGAAAGACACTACACATAACCTGTTTTTGAAGTTGTGTTTAATTTTAAATGAAACGGTTTACATTTTTACTTTTTAATTCCAGTAAATTTTAAAAATAAATGTTTATAGTTCCATAGGCTCAAGCAGGTCAGCTTCCCACCCTATGTCATACAATTCTGACAAATCGGCATCCTCATCATGTTCTTCATCATCCTCAGGATTTAAATCATCTAAGGGATCTACTTCCACTGACGTTTCAATGACAAGTTCAACGATAAGATCGAGATCAACGGATTGCTCATTATCACTCATGGTTGATGTTGTCGTTATCTTTAAAGAAAGAGAACAACAATGAGTTGTTGCAGAGTAAGAGACAAATCTCAGAGACTATAATAGTAAAATTGTTTAACAAGAGTAACATTTTGCAGCTATTATTTAGCCATGTCCAGCGATGCTGAGGAGGTGAGGCCTATGTCCAATTTTTCAGTGAACAGGACTCATCTCTTCTTAACCTTGGATAAGCCTCACCGACTCTGTGTCCCCTGCTCATACTTAAATGTAAAGGGGCAGATTTATGTTAACTGGCGCATCCCCAGGGATGCACCAGTTAATGTGCACCGCTGCTCTGCCACCCATGGTGTGCCGCATTTACAATGTGGAGCACCATTGAGTAAAAGCAGCACATTGCAGGAATCACGTCGTAAGCGCGACATGTCTACTGCAATGCACAGGAGCAAGCCACACATTGCATGGTGCATCACTCCTTATGCCTGTTTCAAACAGGCGTAAGGATTTGATTCAGCAATGCCATAAAGCTGACTCAGTGAAATCTTCTAAATTTCACTGTGTTAGTTTTACAGGGCGTTCATGCAAATGAATGCCCACCCTGCAACAAAACGCCTATATGAAACCTGACGCAGGTTTCATGTGGCACAGGACTTTACAGCATTACACATCTGCCTAGATGCATCAAGTTTTAAATATGTTGCAACATAGCGCATCTTTTGCACCACCGCTACGTCACAAAATTGACTCACAGTGGCGCAAAAGAGGCACACGGCTATCATAAATCTGTCCCTAACATTTTAAATGATTGATTCAGGATGACGATAAGGTGTGGCCTATTCAGAGGTTTGTTTGAGGTGAGGCCTACTCAGGGTTGCAGATGAAATGTAAGCTTGTTGAAGAGTACAGAGGAGATAATACATGTGCAGGCCTACCATTGAAGCAAGTCATGTCCACTTCACTCTTGAACAAAGGCCAGACCTCTTCTGTGTCTGTGTACAGGCCTAAACCTCATCTGCACAATGTCATTCGTAAAGTTAGGAAACACAGGTGATGTAATTGAAAAATGTGGAATTTCTTTTCCTCATTTCACAATCACATCACCTGTGTTTCCTTTGCTTAGGTATCTCATTATGCAGATGGAGTCTAGCATATCAAAGACTACGCAGAAGGTGAGCACTGTATTGAACATGGCTATATAACTCAAAGAATCAAAATCTAAATTTGCCAAGCACACATGTGGGTGTATTTACAAGGACCTTGCACCACGGGGAAAGGTCTTAAATTAAAATGGGAAAAATAACATCAGAGACACTCAAAGGCCTTATAAATATGCCCCAAGCAACCTATGAAACTCTAGCACTACATATCAAGAAACCTAATTGATTTCAAAAAACGTTTTTAAACACATCATTTAAATCAATTATATACCTACATTCAAGGGGAAATGACTTAAAATGCCCTAAGACACATGAAAGCAGTTTTTTAAGGCCCTTGCACCATTTTTGGGTCACTTTTAACATGGCTATGTAACTCAAAGAATCAAAATCTAAATTTGCGAAGCACAGATGGGGGCGTATTTACAAGGACCTTGCACCACGGGGAAAGGTCTTAAATTTAAATGGGAAAAATAACATCAGAGACACTCAAAGGCCTTATAAATATGCCCCAAGCAACCTATGAAACTCTAGCACTACATATCCAGAAACCTAATTGATTTCAAAAAAAGTTTTTAAGCACATCATCTAAATCAATTATATACCTACATTCATCGGGAAATGACTTAAAATGCCCTATGACACATGAAAGCGTTTTTTTAAGGCCCTTGCACCATTTTTGGGTCACTTTTAACATCGCTATGTAACTCAAAGAATCAAAATCTAAATTTGCCAAGCACAGATGGGGGCGTATTTACAAGGACCTTGCACCACGGGGAAAGGTCTTAAAGTAAAATGGGAAAAATAACATCAAAGGAACTCAAAAGCCTTGTAAATATGCCCCAAGCAACCTATGAAACTCTAGCAGTACATATCAAGAAACCTAATTGATTTCAAAAAACGTTTTTAAACAAATCTTGTAAAGCAATTATATTCCTACATTCATGGGGAAGTGAGTTAAAATGCCCTAAGACACATGAAAGCATTTTTGTAAGACCCTTGCACTATTTTTGCGTCACTTTTAACATGGCTATGTAACTCAAAGAAACAAAATCTATTTGTAAAACACTTGACACAAATCAACATTTTAAATACACAACTTTCTTCATAATTTTCTCCCTAAAGCATACTATTCTCTATCTAAATTAAATGAATCTTTTCTCACCTTAGCAAATACTTTATGAGCTTCAAAACAGTCTCAGACACACACCAATTTGTCTTTAGCAGAGCAAAAGGTATGCACTCCAGAGGCTGCAGCCATAAAAAGCACAGAAATGCTGTAATTCATCACACATATCTCTCATGTCACCCAATCAAAACTCTTCCCTCACTTTTTTCAAATCAACACCCTTCCCCCCTCTGCCCTTTCTGCCTTTTTTGCATAGCAACCACCTCCTGAAAGACCTCTGATGTTTGCAAGTACACACAACAATGTTTCATTTGAACTCTGAACTCTCAGTACACCTGCATATCCAGTGCAATCTTTCATTAAATGATTTTTTCTTGACCATTCAAATTACATCTTTCAAAGAACTCATCCATGCACCCTAACTTTCTGTTTTCAGCAATCAAAATCCACCAATCACTGCTACTGCTTCATTAACACAGAAACTCCACAGTTTTTTTCATTTTAAACTCTTATTTTTTCAACTGCCATTTCATTGCCACACTTCATCTGACTGCAGCAGAACCTTCTCTCACCATGTTTTCTGTCTGGATTGTTGGACATAGTTACATCTACTGGGCTCAAAGGTATGCTGATAACATAAATTTACCTAACCTCAATTTACAAAATGTGGAAATTAAGTGGATTGGCCACAGAGGATTAAGATGTCACCAATTGATACCATTGGTGAAAACCTTTTTGCATTTGCCAAAACCTGACCTGTCAATTGTGCACTGTGGAGGTAATGACTTGGGCACTTTGACTGGGGTAGGTCTGGAAATGCTTTTAAAGGACACCTTTGACCAATTGATGGCACTTTTTCCTCAAACTGCCTTGGTATATTCAAATATATGCCAAAGACAGAAATGGAGGTGGTCGAACCAATTTTGTCCACAAATTGAGAAATCGAGGAAGCATGTAAATAAGTCTGTTTCAGCTTACATGAGAGACCATGGAATGGGCTCCATGTACAACAATAACTTGCGTTACTACATGCAAGATATCTACAGAGGAGATGGAGTTCACTTCTCAGATGAGGGGAACAGAATTTTCATTCTGAATTTAAGACTGTGCATTGGTACCTACTTATAAGTACCTAAATCTACCATAAACCCAAAAGCTCTTCTCAGAGCTACCCTAACTATGATCACCATAAACAAATTTTAAATGTAAATTTTTTTTACTAATTTTCACAATTTACGCTTCCTGGAGCGCTACCCGGTACGCGCACCGGACGCTAACCGCGCGAAAATTTAAAAAAAAATGGTTTTTTTCGCACATATGGACCTCCTCAGCCACCCTCAGAAAACCTATGGGGTCAGGATACGTCTACCGTGCCCTCTTCTACCCATTCTGAACATTATTTGCCCTCCATCTTGTATCTCAATTCTACCGAAACACAAAATGGAGGACTCCCGTAACGCTGCCGGTTCGCGTACCGGGGCGCTCACCGGGAAGCGCTCAATTAAAAAAGGTGGGAAAGTAATTTACAGAAAAACGACTGGAGACACTTTCACCAAATATAGATTAGCTCATACTACATACCAATCCCTACCATTTTCACAAATTTGATTGAAATTCCATTTAGCCATTTAGCCTGTAGACCTCTCTAATTACCCTGAGGTAAATTACTTCACAAAACACATCTGAAGTGTTGGAATTGACAACCAATTAAAATGTTACTTTCATTTTCTACATTTTTTACCTGACATTTGCTTGGTTATGTACCTGAATATATATATAAAAAAAGAGAGAGAAACACAGCCATTTTGACTACTACTTCCTGAACTACATTGCAAGATCATTTTCACTCACAACTTAAACTTGTTTTTAAAAGGTAAGATGTTATTTTATAAATTTGAAAACATTTTCAGATAGTTATATACTATCCCTCTGTAAGAGTTAGACATTGAGAAAGGCTTGTTTATTATAATTATGGATTGATTTAGGTTTCTGTGGTATAAATATGAATATACTTAGGCTTTTTCACAGGCACTTTTTAATAGTACTACTTCACGCCTCAAAAGTACCCGTCTGAACTTAAACCCAACAGTGCCCTATCTCTACTGATATATTTATTTTTTATGCAAATTTCAGCACAAAAATGGAAGGAGAACAGAACGTTTCCTTTGAAATTATCCTAGACATGAACAATGAGGAAATCATTGAACCCATTGACTTGGTATTCATGGATGAATCACGAGACCATGAACTTCTACAATGTGTAGAATCTGTGGATTTCTTACTTCAATATGAGGACGGTCAAATGTGGGAAGTTATGTTCAGTCAAAAAGAAGACATATCGGACAGTCAAATGTTAGACGTTCTATTAAATTTTGAAAAAGAATCAGAAAAATAAAATTATATTTAATATTAAAAAATTGTTTGAGTCTTTAATCATTTTTATATGTAATTCATAAACTAGTACCAAACTGATTATAATGTAAAGTCAGACTTATAGTATACTGTGCACAATCCCAAAAATAAATTTATATTTAATAATCATAAATACTGCTACTTAAATAAAAACAAACAAAAAAAACCAACAAAAAGAACAATCAATAAACATACAATATTTCAAAATATCATAGTCTAGCATTCTTTTTTCCTTATAGTACGCTCCCCAGACCGCTTCCCGGTGCGCGTACCGGGCGCTCCCCACGCAAAAAAAACAAAATTATTTTTTTTTTTGCCCCACGGGGCCCTTTTAAAGCCTCCACATCAAACCTAGGGGGTCAGGGAGGATCTACTATGCCCCCTTATGGTCATTTCCCCCTTTGTTTTGGCCTCCTCTTGTCTCTCGATCCTACCGAGAGACAAGATGGCGGCCGCTCCGGACTGTTTAGAATGTTGACAGACACCGGAGAGCCAATCAGGTACGCGAACCGGGGCGCTGCCCGGAGCGCGCTTACAGATATATATATTTTTTTGAACGTTAATTTCTCAAAACTCACTGGAGCACATATATTGAGACCTAGCAAAGGCACATCGGGCTAACAGTCCCTACAATTTTGCCAAGTTTCGTGCAAATCCATTCAGCCGTTCGGGCTAAAAGTGAGGCCAACCGCCCTATGGAAATTAACATGGGAAAAACGCGTTTTGGGACCCCCCTTTTTTCTCGGCCCCCCCTTGACGAACCCCCCCCCAAATTTTCAGGGGCTGCTCAGAAACAAAATGTTCCATTTTCCTGAAAATTTCAGCCAATTCCGTCCACAAACGCCAAAGTTATTAGACATAGAATTTTCAAAAATCCCATAGAGAAAAAATCCTAACTATATATACCTTTTTTGGTTCTCCGGTGTCTGTAAACATTCCAAACAGTCCGTAGCAGCCGCCATCTTGTCTCTCGGTAGGATCGAGAGACAAGAGGAGGCCAAAGCGAAGGGGCAAATGACCATAAGGGGGCATAGTAGATCCTCCCTGACCCCCTAGGTTTGATGTGGAGGTTTTAAAAGGGCCCCGCGGGGCAAAAAAAAAAAAAAAAAAAAAAATCAAACGGCTGAATGGATTTGCACGAAACTTGGCAAAATTGTAGGGACTGGTAGCCCGATGTGCCTTTGCTAGGTCTCAATATATGTGCTCCAGTGGATTTTGAGAAATTAACGTTCAAAAAAAGATATATATCTGTAACAGCGCTCCGCTTCGCGTACTTTTCGCGTTACGTAGCTCTGCGAAGCTGATTGGTTCTCCGGCGTCTGTAAACATTCCAAACAGTCCGTAGCGGCCGCCATCTTGTCTCTCGGTAGGATCGAGAGACAAGAGGAGGCCAAAGCGAAGGGGCAAATGACCATAAGGGGGCATAGTAGATCCTCACTGACCTCTTAGGTTTGATGTACCATTTTGCCAAGTTTGGTGTAATTCCGTTCAGCCATTCAGGCTGTAGACGTATCTAAATGTCCTATGGAAATTTGCATGGGGAAAACACATTTGAAAGTGTTGAAATTTAGAACCAATTAAAATGTTACTTTGGTTTTGTATTTGTGTGTGATGAAAGTTAATTGGTTATGTATATATCTAAAATGAGAGGAAACCACAGCCATTTTGTGATACTACTGTCTGAGGTACATTTGTGAGGAATTTTTGGTGCTCAATTTCTGGTGTTTGATTTACACAGTACTAACACCTCCCACTAACACACAGTACTTCTCCTACTTTCAAAAAGGTGAGTTGTTAATTTGTAAGGGGAACTATGTTGTACACTTTAAGATAATTTGAAAAATGTTTTCTGTTATTCATTTTCAGTCCTTCTGTTATACTAAATACTTGATAAAGTTAGTTTTATATTATGTATTTCTTTAAAACGATAAATGAAAGTGATTATTTTTTTCTGCAATTTACAGCAAGAAATTTCAAAATAAAATGGATCACAATGAAGAGACCGTGGCAATTTCTTTTGAATTATCCACTACATTTATTGAAATTGACAGCACCAATAATGAAATATTCTCACAAGGAGGAGATGACTTGAATGATTTTTTTGATCAATCTCTTGACGGCGAATTTATCGAATGTTTGGAGACCATAGAGTTACAAGAATCATCATTGCAGACTTTTCATGAGGAGATTTCTGATGAGATGATTGAAGAGGAAATTCCTGATGAGGACATGTTACTAGTTCTTTCAAATTATGAAAATTCAGAAGAATAAATTTATATTTAGAAATCAAAAATTGTTTGAGACATTATTCATTTTTATTTTTAATTTATGAGGTTGTAGCGAAGTGATTGTAGTATAAAAAAAGACTTATAGTATAGAGTGCAAAAATTGGTTCTTTTTGGAGGGGCAAAAAAAAAAATCGTTTTTTTGGTGGGGTGCGCCCGGTTAGCGTAACGGGAAGTGGACTGGGGAGCGTACTACAAGGAAAGAAGAATGATTGACTTTTAACTTATTGTATGTTTATAGACTTGTTTTTCTGCTGAGTGACGTGTCGGCCTATCTCCACGGGATGCAGTCCCTACCATCTCGGCGTTTAAGCCCAGGGGGACCGGTAGTGTGGGAGAGATAACGGGGCATATTATCAAGGGGGTATATCTCCGCTTTTTTGGCTTTAAAAGCCAAGAAAGCGGAGATAAAATTATCTCCGTATTACGTAGCTGTCGCTAACACCAGTTAGCGACCGCTAGTAGGAGATAGCGACCATCTTGGGCTCCACTTTGCATGTCAGTGATATTTATCACTAATGACATGCAAAGTGGGCATGCCAAGATGTTAGCGACTGGAAACAGTCGCTAACATCGCTATCTCCTATTACCAACTTTTGGAGATATTCGCGCTTAGCGCGAATATCTCCAAAAAGTAACACCTGTCCTGAGCAGTTCTTAGTCATGTCATCCAATGGGAGGTGGATAACATGGCTAAGAGCATTAGCTCGGTAATGCATGAATATCGCTGACTTTTCAGCGATATTAATGCATTGCGGCCGTTTTTTATCGCATTTGCGATAAACCTTGATAATAGCAAGGTTTATCTGCGATAATTTCTGACGATGCTTAGCGGTAAAAAATTCGTTGCTAAGCATCGTTAGGGATAAATATCGCTTAACTTTGGTAATATGCCCCAACGTCTGTTAACGTTCGATTCGAAGGAAATGAGGAAGTGTTGAAAAACATTGTCTGCGCCATCTTGCCTTTTTTCAAATGCCACACTTTTGTCGTGCACGGCAGCCATTTTAGATGCCTTGACCAGACCCACTCTCTGCACGCTGTCGATCCGTAGCATGGCTCACCACCCTCGCAAGCATCTTCCCCAGGCACTGGTCACCCCCGCTCTCTGTCTTATGCATGGGCAATAAAGCTCCCCCCATCTGCGCTGCTCTTCCCTGAGAATCACACCCTGTGCCCGCCCGACACCTCCCTTTCGCCCTATTCACTACCGCACCCTCTGACACTCCTCTTCCTCTGTGTCCGATTGTCCAGGCCGGTCCCAGGCTATCAGCTAGCCCTGCAGATGTAGTTTATGGTCCCAGCTGTAAAGAATCACCCCTCTTCAAAGGAGTTATAGTAGATCAAGGCCCACACCCGATGAGATCCGTCACACCACACGCGTTCCTACTATCTGAAAACCATCCTGTATTGTGATTGGGGAGGGGACCAAGCCTGAAGCGGAAGATTCCAGGGATGACTCTTTGTACATCAAAGTTTTTACAATTATGTGTCACATTAAAAATATATAGCACTCCAACAAAGTAGTAGGAATATAAAACTTTAATAACTTATAAATATATACAACAAAACAAAAACAGTAAAAACATTTAAACAATGAAGAGACCGTGGTAATTTCTTTTGAATTATCCACTACATTTATTGAAATTGACAGCACCAATAATGAAATATTCTCACAAGGAGGAGATGACTTGAATGATTTTTTTGATCAATCTCTTGATGGCGAATTTATCGAATGTTTGGAGACCATAGAGTTACAAGAATCATCATTGCAGACTTTTCATGAGGAGATTCCTGATGAGATGATTGAAGAGGAAATTCCTGATGAGGACATGTTACTAGTTCTTTCAAATTATGAAAATTCAGAAGATGTTGCCTGGGTGCCGCACTGATTTGGGTATCCGGCGTGGGGCGTCCCGGGGGGTGGGTCGTCAGTAGCGGTCTGTTGTGCGAATAGTTCCAAGGCAGCAGAACGCGCTGAAATCTGGATGGCACCAAGGTGATGTCCAGTAAGTTGCCGCCCACCAAATAACGGCGTGGGGCGCCGCGGGGGGGAAGGGGGCAGTCCAAAGTTCCGTTAAAAGGGCAAAGGAAAGGATCGGTGGTTTGAACCATCAGTCAAAAAGGGGAGGGGGTGCAACAATTTTTCCTACCGGGTCACACTGTGCTTTCACCGGAACTGAGGTCTGCAGGATTCTAGTCATTCAAACTGAGGCTGGCGCCAGCATGGGAGCGCCGACGTCCCGCGGCTACAGTTTCGTCACTCCACGGGCGATCATGGCAGTCATTCCCCATCGGGGGTGTCTGCGGGGGTCGGGGACTCCCGCGGCTCCTCTAGAATCTTCAAGGTCGTGGAGGACTACGGTGGTGGAGTCAACCAGTGACCGGGCCATTTCTTTATGCTGGGCCCGCTCTTGCCAGGTCGACCGCCATTTTGAGAGTTCGGTAGCTACCGGCGATCGCGGGGTCAAATGAGCGGACGGGCTCCACCCTGCCGGGCGAGACGTTGCAGCATCGCCACAGTGGAAGAACCCTTTTCCGGGCGCCTGGAGCGCTGAGGGTGCAGCTGGGAAGCCTCCACCTGGGGAGGCGGGAGAGGCCTGTTCGCACCGTCTCTCCCTCCCAGTGCACCCCACGGCGTCTCGCTTGACATTTGTTATGGCCGGACCAGGCGATGAGGACGAGGGGGGGGGGGGGTCGGAGGCATGTGCAAGACATCCCCCCCCCAGTGTTGTCGCAGCCATTATAAAAGAAAGAAGAAATGTCCCGTCCGTCTTTGGGCCGGACCTCCGGTGGATGGCGGCCGGACGCCCTTTGCTCTGGCCCCATGAACGGGTTCCTTGGCTCATCCGGTGGGGCAGGCCTTGGCGTGTGGTGCCTCTCCTGGGCCTTTCGTGCAGTGGCCTCTCCACTCCCAGGCCCTCCATGGATGCTGGCCCAGACTGGGAGAGAGAGGGTCTAACCTGCAATTCTCCAGGGTTACCGCCACCGCGGCCGGATCCCGTCGGCCTCGGCCTCTGGTTGATGGTGGCCGGACTGGGAGAGAGAGGGGAGGGTCGAGGACACAGACATTCCCCCCCTTGCAACTCTCCAGGGTGGTCGTAGCAATCCCCCTGGACGGGTGCCATTGGCCTCGGCCTTTCCTCCGGCTACACCCTACGTGATGATCTTCTGCCGACGGTTGGCAGCAGGACCCGCCTTATATGTGTTGCTTCCGGCTGGGCGTAGCCGGAAACCTGTTGCACTTTGGAAGTTTCCAGAATGGGGCGGATGTCTGCTGACTTGTATCTTTCCCAGTTTGCCGTTATTTGGCCGTGGCAGGCGGTGGGACAGACACGTTTTGGGGCAGTGAGGGGCGATGAAGCCTCGTTGCCTTGTGGCCGTTGCAATGTCACACTTGGTTTCTCTTACTGTTTTCAGGTTTCTTATTACGGGCTTACTTCTAACGTTTCTTGTTTCTAGGACAATAATAGGTTTTATCATTACGTATTGTTATCGTTTCTTTGTTTGTTATTTAATAAAAAGTTCATCAGTGGCCTACTGATTTTCGTTTTCCTATTCCTTTCTTTCCAGGTTGTTTCATGCTAAAGTTTCTGTTAACAGGATACAGTGATCACTTCGTTATTATTGCATATGTCCTTTTCACTAGGGGTGCTCTCTGGTCGGGCCAGATGACCTATCTCTAGTAAATGGTCCGGGTGAAACAGGTGCATCAATCAGTGGGGAGTAGATAGGCATGACAGATTACAACGGGGGACAAAGGTCCGCATTACCTACCCTTTCACTACTTGCAAAGATTTTCCTACGTTTATTTGCAAACAGGGAATACCTCCAAAAAGAACCAATTCCCAAACAGTCAATGTTCGGGCAAACAATCAATCAATGAGGAACGAAATAGGTATGATGTGTTAAAGGTTTGCGTTACCTACCCTTCACTATCTGCAAAGGGAGAGAGAATATTCCTATTCTTCCCCGTTTGCAGGCAGAGAAGATCCTTAAGAGAACCAACTTCGAACAATTCAATGCTCAATTCAATCAATCAATCAATGGGGAGAAAAATAGGTATGACGGATTACAATGGGGACATAAGTCTGCATTTACCTATCCTTCACTATCTGCAAAGACTAAACAGAGTATGGCGATTCTGTGCTTGTTTGCAAATGCTTGGATAACAATCAATCAAATGGAGAGAGAAGCAGGCACGACGGATTACAACTGGGGCAAAGGCCTGCGTTAACTAACCTTCACTATCTGGAAAGAGAGAGTACTCCTAATAGAAATGAGGGGGGGGGGCAGCATTGAAAGCAGATCAGTGTGCATAAACACGAAAATGTTTTTTCTTACCACGTACTTGACAATCGACAGCTTATGATATTTGCTATAAAAAAACATTGAAATTCACTGAAAAAACCATAGGTTATAGACCATATATAGTTAGGAATTAGCATTTACAAAACCTTGAAAATTCACTGAAAAAACCATAGGTTATAGACCATATATAGTTAGGAATTAGCATTTAAAAAAACCTTATTTTACTCACACAAAACCATTGAAATTCCATATATAGTTAGTAGTACTAACTATATATCGCGCACCCGCAATCCACTGCTGATCATGTCACATATTACATCATTCATGACATGGTCAGTGACATCACTGATGACATCACTGATGACATCTCAAATGACATCACTGATGACATCTCAAATGACATCACTGATGACATCACTGATGACATCTCAAATGACATCACTGATGACATCACTGATGACATCACTGATGACATCTCAAATGACATCACTGATGACATCTCATTTGACATTACTGATCACATCACTGATGACATCATTCATGTGATAATACGATGAACCTCTTCAGACTCTAATATAACCTTAGATACACTCAGTGTAAACAGACACTCACAGACTGTCACTCATCCATGGAGTTACTTACACACCTAGTCAGTCATGCAAAGAATCAATCACACCTCAATTTCCTCAACTATACAGTTATACACACCTTACTTATTCAAACATATACTTCACATATTTACTCTCTTTTACAATCCCTGATACAAGTTCACAATGATCCATACAGCCACTCACACATTCACTGACTCTTATGCACAGTTATTTATATATGCCAATTCTCACATGTACTGTGTTTTACATATGTACTTACTTTGACATGTAGCACTGAGATATCCATTCACTCACCAATGCACTCATGCACACAGTCAACCACCCATACAGCTGTTTCCACATGCACTTTTGAACCCATACATCTAGTGAATCAACTGCTCACACATCTATGCACAGAGTCATACACCTCCCAGCCACCCACACACACACTCAGTCTCCCATACAAATACTTGAGCAACCAATCAATAACCCATATACTTACTCATATAGCTACTGATCAACACATGCAGCAGTTTACAGAACAACAAACATAATGATGCACAAATTAAGACAGTTCGTCACTAACCCATGCACTCAGTGAGACACATTTAACCACTCACTCATACAGTCAGGCATGCACCTACTAAATCCTTCATCCAGACACTTCTACATCCACTCATTCTTCAATATGTAAGACATATTTTAACTTTACAGAAATACACAGTCACTGGATGTTGTCATCAGTGATGTCATTTGAGATGTCATCAGTGATGTCATCAGTGATGTCATTTGAGATGTCATCAGTGATGTCATCAGTGATGTCATTTGAGATGTCACTGACTATGTCATGAATGATGTAATATGTGACATGATCAGCAGTGGATTGCGGGTGCGCGATATATAGTTAGTACTACTAACTATATATGGAATTTCAATGGTTTTGTGTGAGTAAAATAAGGTTTTTTAAATGCTAATTCCTAACTATATATGGTCTATAACCTATGGTTTTTTCAGTGAATATATATATATATATATATATATATTACCTACTGGCAGTCGCCAGTAGGTATATATAGTTAGGACCTAGTTACCATAGGAAATTCTGAACATTCTATTGGGAATAACTTTGGCGCCGATTGAGGGATCTGCCTGTCATTTCCCTTAAGTTTGCCTCGCTCCGCTCCGCACCTTCCCTGAAAGTTTCGGGGGGATTCGTCAAGCGGGGGCCGAGAAAAAAGGGGGGTCCCAAAACGTGTTTTCCCCATGTTAATTTTCATAGGGACATTCTGACAAGGCTACACCTCGAACGGCTGAACGGAATTACACCAGATTTGGCAAAATGGTAGGGACTGGTATGCAGCAGTGCCTTTTGTATGTTTGGTGTAAATCCCTCCAGTAGTTCTTGAGAAAATTGAATTTGAAATGTTTCAAATGGCATTTTCTATGGGACCTTTAGACACGGCTACAGCCCGTATGGCTGAACGGAATTACACCAAACTTGGCAAAATGGTAGGGACAGGTATGCAGTAGTGCCTTTTCTATATGTGGTGAAATTCCCTCCAGTAGTTGTTGAGAAAATTGAATTTGAGCAAATTATATATCTATATGCGCTCACCGTACGCGCACCGTACGCGAACGGTACGCGTACCGTACGCGTACGTACGCGTACGTGCGCGTACCCTTACGTGCGCGAGCGAGTTTCTGATTGGCTGGCAGTCGACTGTCAACATTCCAAACTGTCCCAACCAGGAAGTGTTGGCAACCATCTTGTTTTTCAGGAGAACTGAGGCACAAGAGAGCCCAAACCAAGAGTGGAAAACACGAAAAGTGGGCAGGGTAGAGACCCCCCAACCCTCTAGCCCTTCTCAGGGGGTCCCAAAAGGACCCCCAAGGGCAAAAAAAATAATAAAAAAATTCAGAAAAATCGTGGGGTACGCGCACCGTACGGTACGCGTACCGTGCGCGTACCCCACGATTTAAAAAAAAATGCCACTTGGTGGTCCTTCTGGGACCCCCTGAGAAGGGCTAGGGGGTCAGGGGGTCTCAACTCTGCCCCCTTTTCACGTTTTCCACTCTTGTTTTGTGCTCTCTTGTGCCTCACTTCTCCTGAGAAACAAGATGGCTGCTCAGGTGGTCCCAGAAGGATAATAACATATATAAACGTTATCCGCTAATAGAATTAGCATTTACAAAACCTATGACATTTATTGAAAAAAAATATAGATTTCACGCCTGATATAGTTAGGAATTAGCATTTAAAAAACCTTGCAAATTCACTGAAAAAACCATAGGTTTCAAGCCTTATATAGTTAGGAATTAGCATTTAAAAAACTTTGCAAATTCACTTAAAAAACCATAGGTTTCAGGCCTTATATAGTTAGGAATTAGCATTTAAAAAACCTTGCAAATTCACTTAAAAAAACATAGGTTTCAGGCCTTATATAGTTAGGAATTAGCATTTTAAAAACCTTGCAAATTCACTTAAAAAACCATAGGTTTCAGGCCGTATATAGTTAGGAATTACCATTTAAAAAAACCATTGAAATTGCTCCTATATAGTTAGTTGTACTAACTATATTTCGCGCACCCGCAATCGACTGCTGATGATGTCACATATTACATCATTCATGACATGGTCAGTGACATCACTGATGACATCTCAAATGACATCTCATTTGACATCAATGATCACATCACTGATGATATCATTCATGTGATAATACAATGCACCTCCTCACACTCTAATATAACCTTTGATACATCCAGTGTTAAATACAGACTACCATTCTTGAAACCATTGACACACCAATACCAGTTACTACATACGCACTCACTGATTCCTAGGTCTACACACACATTCACTCATTCACCCATAGAATCACTCATACATACAGTCACTCATCAATACAACACTATCATGTGCACTCATACACCTATACAAACACTCACACACTGCCACTCATCCATGGAGTTACTCACACACCTAGTCAGTCATGCAAAGAATCAATCACACTTCCATTTCCTCAACTATACAGTTATACACACAACACCTTACTTATTCAAACATATACAAACACATACTTACTCTCTTATACAATCACTGATACAAGTACACAATGATCCATACAGCCACTCGCACATTCACTGGCTCTCATGTATAGTCATTTATATATGCCAACTCTCACATGCACTGTGTTTTACATATGTACTTACTTGGACATGTAGCACTGAGATATCCATTCACTCACCAATACACCCATGCACACAGTCAACCGCCCATATAGCTGTTTCCACATGCACTCTTGAACTCATACACCTAGTGAATCAACTCCTCACACATCTATGCACAGAGTCACACACCTCCCAGCCACCCACACACACACACTCAGTCTCCCATTTAAATACTTGGGCAACCAATCAATAACCCATATAGCCACTCATATAGCTACTGATCAACACATGCAGCAGCTTACACAACAACAGACATACTGATGCACACATTCAGACAGTTTAGTCACTAACCCATGCATTTAGTAAGACACATTTAATCACTCACTCATACAGTCAGTCACGCACCTACTAAATCCTTCATCCAGACACTTATACATCCACTCATTCTTCAATATGTAAAACATATTTAAACTTTACTGAAACACTCAGTCACTGGATGATGTCATCAGTGATGTCAAATGAGATGTCATCAGTGATGTCATCAGTGATGTCATCAGTGATGTCATCAGTGATGTCACTGACCATTTCATGAATGATGTAATATGTGACCTCATCAGCAGTGGATTGCGGGTGCGCAAAATATAGTTAGTACAACTAACTATATAGGAGCAATTTCAATGGTTTTTTAAATGCTAATTCCTAACTATATACGGCCTGAAACCTATGGTTTTTTAAGTGAATATATATATATATATATATATTACCTACTGGCGGTCGCCAGTAGGTATATATAGTTAGGATTTTTTTCCTATGGGATTTTTGAAAATTCTATGTTGAATAACTTTGGCGTTTGAGGACAGAATTGGCTGAAATTTTCAGGAAAATGGAACATTTTGTTTCTGAGCAGCCCCTGAAAATTTGGGGGGGTTTCGTCAAGGGGGGGCCGAGAAAAAAGGGGGGTCCCAAAACGCGTTTTTCCCATGCAATTTTCCATAGGGCGGTTGGACTCACTTTTAGCTCGAACGGCTGAATGGATTTCCACGAAAATTGGCAGAATTGTAGATATTGTTTGCCCGATGTGCCTTTGCTAGGTCTCAATATATGTGCTCCAGTGGATTTTGATAAATTAACGTTCCAAAAAATATATATATCTGTAACAGCGCTCCGGTTAGCGCCCCGGTTCGCGTACCTATACTCTCACTACAATAGTTGGAACACCGCCATTTGAGCGGGTCCGGTACCTGGGGCGGGTCGCTTCTTCTTTTCGCCGCCATATTGTAGTGGTGTGGGTGCTTGGCAGGCGATAGGATCGGCATGCGCTCTACTGCGCAGGCGCCATTGAGAGACAGCTACTTAAGGCGAGTCCCAGCATTGCTTGGCCTGACAAGGTTTGCGCACCGCTGTTGCAGCGCTTCGCGCTTCATCGCTGATACCGCATTTTAAATCTTCCTGTTTACTTATTTGTTTTATATTTTGTTATATTCCCTTGTTTTTAATTGGGCCCTATACTCGCACTACAATAGTTGGAACACCGCCATTTGAGCGGGTCCGGTACCTGGGGCGGGTCGCTTCTTCTTTTCGCCGCCATATTGTAGTGGTGTGGATGCTTGGCAGGCGATAGGATCGGCGTGCGCTCTACTGCGCAGGCGCCATTGAGAGACAGCTACTTAAGGCGAGTCCCAGCATTGCTCGGCCTGACAAGGTTTGCGCACCGCTGTTGCAGCGCTTCGCGCTTCATCGCTGATACCGCATTTTAAATCTTCCTGTTTACTTATTTGTTTTATATTTTGTTATTTTCCCTTGTTTTTAATTGGGCCCTATACTCGCACTACAATAGTTGGAACACCGCCATTTGAGCGGGTCCGGTACCTGGGGCGGGTCGCTTCTTCTTTTCGCCGCCATATTGTAGTGGTGTGGGTGCTTGGCAGGCGATAGGATCGGCGTGTGCTCTACTGCGCAGGCGCCATTGAGAGACCGCTACTTAATGCTCCTCCCCTAGCGCAGCGGGATCGCGCAGCGGGGGCGCCGTCGCTTAGCCGGAGTCGTGCCAGAGTCCTGCCCGTCTGCGCCCGTCCGCGCTAAGGCCGTGCGGGGCGCTGCGGGTAGGAGGACTGTGCTGGCCAGGCTCTTACTCGTAAGTCACCATGCTCTCCTACTCTAGAGAGAGTCTGTGGTCTATTGGTCTGGCAGTTCATAGATGTCAGTTACCACCTGTTCATCCTCTCTGTGGTCCCTATCGCTGTACCTGCGATGAGTGGATGCTTGACTCTCCGGTATCCGTCCGTCAGAGGGACTTTTCATCCGCCTCTGGGACCACTGGTCCGGTTTCCACTCTACGGGTGTTGAATCTGAATGCCAGATCGGTGGCTAAACACTATCAAGCCATTTATGATATCATTGAGGATGAGTCGCCGGATGTTTTCGCCATTACTGAAACATGGCTTCAGGATGCGGACGCGGCTATTATCAACTTAGCCTGTCCCCCTGAGTACTCTATGTACACATTGAATCGACCTACGAGAGGTGGTGGCATAGCCCTCATAGTTAGGTCTTGTTTCAATTGTAAGTGGAGCGGCCTTAACATCGCTGGTTGCGAAAGCGCCTCTTTTAAGATCCTAATCAGCCCTCAATTTACGCTTTCGGGGATGGTTGTCTACCGTCCACCAGGTAGCGATGTAGTGTTCAGAAATGCTTTCCCAGATGCTGTTAGCACACTAATTTTCGGTTGTGCGAACTTTTCCGTCTTAGGTGATCTGAACCTGCATTTCGATACTCAGACCAACCCGACGGTGAGCAGTATTCTAGCCGACTTAGAGGCTCTGCATCTCTCCCAACAGGTATCTCAGCCCACCCATGTAGGAGGCCATATTTTGGACCCCCTCTTTACCAACCTGGGCGAGGTTAGGGTTATGGCCATCTCCCCTTTAGACTGGACAGATCATTTTTTGGTGACCTGTCGGTTCTCCTTACCTGAGATCCCTCCCACTCCATTGGCTAGAAGGGTGCCCAGGCGGCGCTGGAACAAACTGAAGCTAGACGATCTGCATCAGCTTCTAGCGGAAGAGCCGCTGGGCCCACTGAATAATGCGGAAACAGGTTATGACCAGTTTTGCGCGTGGATTACTAGGACACTGGACTCTCTGATTCCTATTGTGTCTAGTAAAGTGAGTGTTAGACAATCGAGCCCTTGGTATGACAATGTGTTGCGTGCCCTGAAGGGTGCTTGTAGACGGGCGGAGAGGGCGTGGCGGAAGACGTATGGGGCTGACTTGAAAGCTGCTTATGTTGCCTCTGTCAGGACTTACCACCGTGCTATTTGTAGAGCTCGTGCGGCATTTTATGCCTTGGAGTTCGGCAATAGCCCGAACCCGTCCAAGACCATTTTTAAGGCCGTCAAGGATCTCTTGGCGAAAAGGACTTCCTCGGTGGCAGTGGGGTCCATCTCCCATTGTGAGGCCTTGGCTGCCTTTTTTCTGGAGAAGGTCCAGACTATTTACCGGGCCTTCCCCAGCTCGGGGCCCGTCCTGGAAGTTCGAGAAGGGGGTCAAAGCCTTTCCATCCTGCACTCCTTCCCCCCATTACTCCTGGAGGGGTTTAACAAACTTGCCTCTCAAATTAAATCGGGTTCTCCGTCGGATCCAGTTAGATCTGCTCTTTTTAGAGAACAATCTTTTTTGGGGCGCTCTGCAGTTTGTACCCTAGTTAATCTTTCATTGGAATCAGGGGTGGTTCCAACCAGATGGAAGCAGGCGGTGGTCTCTCCAATCATTAAGAAGCCTGCACTGGACCCCTCGAAACCTGAAAGCTATCGCCCCATATCACTCTTACCCTGGCCGGCAAAGATAGCGGAGGCCCATGTCAACCTGGCCTTGTCAGAACATCTGGCCCGGACTAAGGCCTTAGACCCTACACAGAATGGCTTCCGTGCTGGGCACAGCACGGAGACGGCTCTTCTAGCTATGGTAGAGCACCCACGATTGGTGCTGGATGCTGGTCAGACGGCGGCGCTGTTACTATTAGATCTCAGCGCCGCCTTCGACACTGTCTCCCATAGCATCTTGTTACATCGGCTAGGGGAGATTGGTGTTGGGGGACAGGCCTTACGGTGGTTCCACTCTTTCCTTGACAATCGCTCATTCTGTGTGGCTATTCATCCCTTCAAGTCCAAATATCATCCTCTGGCCATGGGGGTTCCGCAGGGATCCTCGCTGAGCCCCACGTTATTTAATCTGTACGTGAGACCGCTGGCTGAGGTCGCTAGGCAGTGGGGCCTGACTTTGGTCTCATATGCCGATGACACTCAGCTGGCGGTTACTCTCAGCGGGGATGCGGACCAAGATGCCCCCAGGTTTCAGAATGGACTGAAGGCGGTGGCCAACTGGCTGACGGCGAATTGCCTCCAGCTTAATGCCACTAAGACGGAGATTATGATTGTCGGGAAGAGAGTGGAGCTTTGGGGCGACAGGTGGTGGCCTCCAGAACTGGGTCCTGCTCCGACTCCGGTTCTGGAACTAAGAAACCTGGGAGTCTGGTTGGACGCTGGCCTTACTTTTATCGGCCATACTAAGAAAACAGCAGCTTGTTGTTTTGGCGTTCTTCGAGGCTTGAGACCCGTGCTTAGATTTTTTAGGCAGCTGGTGATTCAGGCTACAGTTATCTCTCGCCTGGACTATGCCAGTTCTCTCCTGGTGGGAGCTAATCAGGCAGAGATCTCCCGCTTGCAGCGGGTACAAAACGCCGGCGCAAGAGCGCTAGTCGGTCTGCCCAGATTTTGTCCTGTCTCCAATGTCCTTCGTTCTTTGCACTGGTTACCTGTCAGGAAGAGAATTGATTTTAAAGTCCTCTGTTTGGCTTTTAAAATTCTGAAGGGCATGGGGCCTCAGATTTTATCTAATTTTTTGTCCCTCTATGTTCCAACTCGTGCTCGGCGTTCCGCTGGCCAGGCTCTTGCCGTGGTCCCACGTTTCAGGCTTTGTCGTGTTGGTGGACGCTCTTTCTGTGTTAAGGCCGCTAATATTTGGAACTCCCTCCCGATGGAAATTGTCTGTTGGAGGATCTTATGCTCTTTCGGAAAGCTATTAAAACATTTCTGTTTTAGTATTCCTGTTTAGCTCTTTCTGTTTTCCAGCTGCTTGTTGTGTTGTGCTTCCCCTTGTTGGTGGCACCAGGACGCTCCTTTGCTGGAGCAGCTGTGCGCAAAACAAATACATATAACATAACATAACATAACATAACCTGACGCGTAACGGAACTTCGCGAAGCGAAGCTGATTGGCTCTTTGGTGTCTGTCAACATTCTAAACAGTCCGGAGCGGCCGCCATCTTGTCTCTCGGTAGGATCGAGAGACAAGAGGAGGCCAAAACAAAGGGGGAAATGACCATAAGGGGGCATAGTAGATCCTCCCTGACCCCCTAGGTTTGATGTGGAGGCTTTAAAAGGGCCCCGCGGGGCAAAAAAACAACAAAAAAAATGTTTTTTTGGCGTGGGGAGCGCCCGGTACGCGCACCGGGAAGCGGTCCGGGGAGCGTACTATGAGGAAAAAAGAATGATAGACTTTTCAAATATTGTATGTTTATTGATTGTTCGTTTTGTTGTTTTTTTTTAATTTTTTTTATTTAAGTAGCAATATGTAGGTACCAATGCAGAGTCAAAAAATTAATATACACCGTCTCCTTTGAAGATATCTTGCATGTTGTTTCAGAAGTTATTGTGGAATATGGAATCCATATCATAGTCTGTCAGGAAAGCAGAAAGAACATGGAGGCAGGAGATGAAAAAGAGATGTTAAATACACATTGGAGATAATATAGTTGGAGAAAGGAAGTAACTATGAGCAAAATTACTATGTAACATAAAAAAGTTGCACAGTATACTATAAGTCTGACTTTACATTATAATCAATTAGGTACTAGTTTATGAATTACATATAAAAATGATTAAAGTCTCGAACAATTTTTGATTATTAAATATAAATTTATTTTTGTGATTCTTTTTCCAAATTTAACAGAACATTTAACAACAAATTGTCGGAAATGTCCTCATTTTCAATCAGCGAATCTACTGCATCTACACATTGAACTAATTAATGGTCCCGTGATTCATCCATGAAATCTGAGTCATCATTGTCCTCAATAACTTTTTCTGTGTTGTTCTCCAGAACAATTTTGAAGGAAATAATCTGCTCTCCTTCCATTTTCTTGCTGTAATTTGCATAAAAAATAAATATATCAGTAGAGATAGGGCACTGTTGGGTTTAAGTTCAGACAGGTACTTGTGAGTTTATAACAGAGAAGTTATCTATGGGCACTGTATGGTTTCAGGCGTGAAATAGTACTATTAAAAAGTGCCTGTGAAGAAGTCTAAGTAAATTCATAATTATAGCACAGAAACCTAAATCAATCCATAATTATAATAAACAAGCCTTTCTCAATGTCTAACTCTTACAGAGTGACAGTATATAACTATCTGAAAATGTTTTCCCAAATTAATTTAAAGTGCAAAACATAGTTCTCCTTTCAAATTTATAAAATAACATCTTACCTTTTAAAAACAAGTTTAAGTTGTCAGTGAAAATGTACTTCAGGAAGTAGTAGTCAAAATGGCTGTGTTTCTCTCTCTTTTTTTATATATATTCAGGTACATAACCAATCAAATGTCAGGTAAAAAAAGTAGAAAATGAAAGTAACATTTTAATTGGTTGTCAATTCCAACACTTCAGATGTGTTTTGTGAAGTAATTTACCTCAGGGTATTTAGAGAGGTCTACAGGCTAAATGGTTAAATGGAATTCCAACCAAATTTGTGAAAATGGTAGGGATTGGTATGTAGTATGAGCTAATCTATATTTGGTGAAAGTGTCTCCAGTGGTTTTTCTGTAAATTACTTTCCCACCTTTTTTAAGCGAGTGCTTCCCGGTGCGCGCCCCGGTACGCGAACCGGCAGCCTTACGGGAGTCCTCCATTTTGTGTTTCGGTAGAATTGAGATACAAGATGGAGGGCAAATAATGTTCAGAATGGGCAGAAGGGTGCATGGTACACGTATCCTGACCCCCTAGGTTTTCTGAGGGTGGTTGAGGAGGCCCATATGTGCAAAAAAAAAAAACCACATTTTTTTTCAAATTTTCGCGCGGTTAGCGTCCGGTGCGCATACCGGGTAGCGCTCCGGAAAACGTAAATCGTGAAAATTAGTAAAAAAAAAGTTACATTTAAAATTTGTTTATAGTGATCATAGTTAGGGTAGCTCTGAGAAGAGCTTTTGGGTCTGTGGTAGATTTAGGTACTTATAAGTAGGTACCAATACATAGTCTTAAATTCAGGATGAAAACTCTGTTCCCCTCATCTGAGAAGTGAACTCCATCTTCTCTGTAGATATCTTGCATGTAGTAACGCAAGTTATTGTTGTAGATGGAGCCCATTCCATGGTCTCTCATGTAAGCTGAAACAGACTTATTTACATGCTTCCTCGATTTCTCAATTTGTGGACAAAATTGGTTGGACCACCTCCATTTCTGTCTTTGGCATATATTTGAATATACCAAGGCAGTTTGAGGAAAAAGTGCCATCAATTGCTCAAAGGTGTCCTTTAAAAGCATTTCCAGACCTACCCCAGTCAAAGTGCCCAAGTCATTTCCTCCACAGTGCACAATTAACTGGTCAGGTTTTGGCAAATGCAAAAAGGTTTTCACCAATGGTATCAATTGGTGACATCTTAATCCTCTGTGGCCAATCCAGTTGATTTCCATATTTTGAAAATTGAGGTTGTGTAAATTTCTGTTATCAGCATACCTTTGAGCCCAGTAGATGTAACAATGTCCAACAATCCAGACAGAAAACATGGTGAGAGATGGTTCTGCTGCAGTCAGATGAAGTGTGGTAATGAAATGGCAGTTGAAACAGTAGGAGTATGTAATGAAAAAAACTGTGGAGTTTCTGTGCTAATGAATCAGTAGCAGTGATTGGTGGATTTTGATTGCTGAAAACAGAAAGTTAGGGTGCATGGATGAGTTCTTTGAAAGATGTAATTTGAATGGTCAAGAAAAAATAATTTTATGAAAGATTGCACTGGATACGCAGGTGTACTGAGAGTTAAGAGTTCAATTGAAACATTGTTGTGTGAACTTGCAAACATCAGAGGTTTTTCAGGAGGTGGTTTCTATGGAAAAAAGGCAGAAAGGGAAGAAGGGGAAGGGTGTTGATTTGAAAAAAGTGAGGGGAGAGTTTTGATTGGGTGACATGAGAGATATGTGTGATGAATTACAGCACTTTTGTGCCTTTGTTGGTTGCAGCCTCTGGAGTGCATACCCTTTGCTCTGCTAAAGACAAATTGGTGTGTGTCTGAGACTGTTTTAAAACTCAAAAAGTATTTGCTAAGGTGAGAAAAGATTCATTTAATTTAAATAGAGAATAGTATGCTTTAAGGAGAAAATTATGAAGAAAGTTGTGTATTTAAAATGTTGCTTTGTGTCAAGTGTTTTACAAATAGATTTGGTTTTCTTTGAGTTACATAGCCATGTTAAAAGTGACGCAAAAGTGGTGGAAGGGCCTTAAAAATACGCTTTCATGTGTGTTAGGGCATTTTAAGTCACTTCCCCATGAATGTGGGTGAATAATTAGTTTACTTCATGTGTTTAAAAACGTTTCTTGAAGTCAATTAGGTTTCTTGAAATGTACTGCTAGAGTTTCATAGGCTGCTTGGGGCATATTTACAAGGCCTTTGAGTCACTTTGACGTTATTTTCCCCATTTTAATTTAAGTCATTTTCCTGTGGTGCAAGGTCCTTGTAAATACGCCCCCGTGTGTCCTTGGCAAATTTAGATTTTGTTTCTTTGAGTTACATAGCCATGTTAAAAGTGACGCAAAAATGGTGCAAGGCCCTTAAAAATACGCTTTCATGTGTGTTAGGGCATTTTAAGTCACTTCCCCATGAATGTGGGTGAATAATTAGTTTACTTCATGTGTTTAAAAACGTTTCTTGAAGTCAGTTAGGTTTCTTGAAATGTACTGCTAGAGTTTCATAGGCTGCTTGGGGCATATTTACAAGGCCTTTGAGTCACTTTGACGTTATTTTCCCCATTTTAATTTAAGTCATTTCCCAGTGGTGCAAGGTCCTTGTAAATACGCCCCCATGTGTGCTTGGCAAATTTAGATTTTGTTTCTTTGAGTTACATAGCCATGTTAAAAGTGACGCTAAAATGGTGCAAGGGCCTTAAAAATACGCTTTCATGTGTGTTAGGGCATTTTCAGTCACTTCCCCATGAATGTGGTTGAATAAATATATTTATTTATTTCTAAATTTCATCTGCAACCCTGAGTAGGACTCACCTCAAACAAACCTCTGGATAGGCCACACCTTATCGGCATCCTGAATCATTCATTTAAAATGTTGGGGGCAGATTTATGATGGCCGTGTGCCTCTTTTGCGCCGCTGTTGCGTCACTTTTGTGACGCAGCAGCAGTGCAAAAGATGCACCATGTTGCAAGATAGGCCTCACTTCATCTGCAACAAGATACCGTCAGTTTAAACTGTATACATTTACGACAGTGTAGGGGGCATGGAGAAGCTGAGGTTTCTGTAAGTGTCAAAGTTGTTGCATACAGTGCTCACCTTCTACGTACTCTTTCATATGCTAGACTACATCTGCACAATGAGATACCTAAGCAAAGTAAACACAGGTGATGTGATTGTGAAATGAGAAAAAGAAATTGCACGTTTTTCAATTACATCACCTGTGTTTCCTAATATTACGAATCACATTGTGCAGATGAGGTTTAGGCCTGTCCAGGGACACAGAGGAGGTCTGGCCTTTGTTCAAGAGTGCAGTGCACATGACTCACTTAATTGATAGGCCTGCACATGTACTATCTCCTCTGTACTCTTCAACAAGCCTACATTTCATCTGTAACCCTGAGTAGGCCTCACCTCAAACAAACCTCTGGATAGCCCACACCTTATCGGCATCCTGAATCAATCATTTAAAATGTTAGGGGCAGATTTATGATGGGTGTGCGCCTCTTTTGCGCCGCTGTTGCGTCACTTTTGTGACGCACAGCGGCGCAAAAGATGCGCTATGTTGCGACATATTTACAACTTGATGCATCTAGGCAGATGTGTCACGCTGTAAAGTCCTGTGCCACATGAAACCTGCGTCAGGTTTCATGTGGGCGTTTTGTTGCAGGGTGGGCATTCACTTGCATGAAAGCCCTGTAAAAGTAACACAGTGAAATTTACAAGATTTCACTGAGTCAGCGTTATGGCATTGCTGAATCAAATCCTTACGCCTGTTTGAAACAGGCATAAGGAGTGACGCACCATGCAATGTGTGGCTTGCCCCTGTGCATTGCAGTAGACATGTCGCGCTTACGACGTGATTCCTGCAATGCGCCGCTTTTGTGGCACAGATGCGTGACGCATCTGTGCTGTTTTTACTCAATGGTGCACCGCATTGTAAATGTGGCACATCATGGGTGGCAGAGCAGCGGCGCACGTTAACTGGTGCATCCCTGGGGATGCGCCAGTTAATATAAATCTGCCCCTTTACATTTAAGTATGAGCAGGGGACACAGAGTCGGTGAGGCTTATCCAAGGTTAAGAAGAGATGAGTCCTGTTCACTGAAAACTTGGACATAGGCCTCACCTCCTCAGCATCGCTGGACATGGTTAAATATTATCTGCAAAATGTTACTCTTGTTAAACAATTTTACTATTATAGTCTCTGAGATTTGTCTCTTACTCTGCAACATCTCATTGTTGTTCTCTTTCTTTAAAGATAACGACAACATCAAGCATGAGTGATAATGAGCAATCTGTTGATCTCGATCTTATCATTGACCTTGTCATTGAAACATCAGTGGAAGTAGATCCCTTGGATGATTTAAATCCTGTGGATGAAGAAGAATATGATGAGGATGCCGATTTGTCAGAATTGTATGACATAGGGTGGGAAGCTGACCTACTCGAGCCTATGGAACTATAAAGACTTATTTTTAAAAGTTACTGGAAATGAAAAGTAACCATGTTAACCGTTTTATTTAAAATTAAATACAACTTCAAAAACAGCTTGTGTGAAGTGTCTTTAATAAAATAGTGAAATATGCTAATAAAATTAGTTCAGATTCACATATAAAAGAGCACAGGTCAAATGTAGAAGCATTCCATTTCTTTGCTACTATTTGTGAGTTCTAAATTTGCCAATGCACTAAAAATTATAGTATGTAGAATTGACAACTAGTATGTTAATTTTTTGACGACCGTTATTGATTTACTGTTTGTAATAGTGGTTAATAACATGTTTATTATATTTTACCACAGATTCAACTGCAGATCATTTCAAAATTATACGATTCCTTCGAAGGACAGGAGGAAAAAGGCTACAAAACGTCAAACACAGCAGCTTACTAAATGCTTGCAGCAGTCCTCTACAATAAAAACTTGTCAAGTCATCAAGAAAGCTCCGGGTAAGACAACGAAATCTTTTTTAAGAAACATTTGCAGACGAAAAAGTATCAGTACAGAACATGTTTTAGTCCAGAAAAAGAGAGCCAATTTAAATGGGAAGGAAAGGCCACTCAAAAATCTTACTGCTAGAGCAGGAGATAACTCTGTGCATGGTAGTAGAAGGAAAAATCAGTTTTGGGACATTCGTAGACGAATGTTCCGCAATAGGATAATTGGCAATTTGTTAAAAAATATTAAGAAAAGTCAACAGAAAGTGGCTTTTTATAAGAGAAAGAAAGATGTAGAGAAAATTATTGATCAGGCTTTCGAAATTAAGCGAAAGTTATTTATTTTGATAATCAATAGAATTAGGAAACTAAACAAGGCAATTTATGATTTCAAATCAAATAGTAGATGGAAAAGAACAGTTAATCGTAGTAATTTTTGTGAAGTTTTTTCAGGAGAATGGATGCATAGTTCAAGTTGTGAGGCATTTTTTAATGAGGAGAGTTATTTCCAGGATAATGATTTGGTGCATGCAGTTGACACCAGTGGTCGAGCTTATGAGGTGAAAGATGGTTGTCCGGTTGAAAAAGAAAAACTTGTGACAACAGAGGCAGAAGAGGTGTTAGGTAATGAGGTTTTAGGAAAACGTCCTAAGGGACCAGTGTATACCTGGAAGTGTAGTAGTATTTGCAGTGTGCGACAGGATTCCATCAATTTGCTTTGTGATTTTCTACGGACATTTAATAAGAAAAGTTTGAAACAGAAAATGAAGTTCTTGCAAGAATTAGATCCTTGCAGAGTGAGAGAAGTGACAGGTTTGCATGGTCATTCATTGGCTTGTCTTTCCAGGAGAGTATGCCAGAGTGTTTTTCATCATTTCAGGATGCTAGCAGTGCATCATAATAAAGTGAGGAAATTAGTTAGAATGTTGTATTATGCTAAGAGTCCAGCAATTATGCTTAAACAATTATGCACTGCTCTTTTGCATGGTTCAGAAGTAGATGTGAAGAATATTTGTGCAGAAATTGAGTTTTGTTACGTTGCAAGTAAAGAGGAGAATGTTGAAATTGACCCAGAAGAAGAAGGTAATGTGGAAGAGAGTGTACAGATTTCCAGTACAGATAATTTTCAGAAGGAAATTGCCACGTTTCAGGTGAAATCAAGTGAGAGGCCTAATTTCACTTGTGTGTGTTGTCGATGCACTTATTATAAGAATCAGACTAAGTTAGTGGATTTATATGCAAAAAGTGAAAGGGAAAATAATAGTGAATGGAAGGATTTCGCAACATACTTGATGGTAGAAAATTGTTTTGATTTGGGATCGGATCTACATGTGTGTACTTATTGTTGTTGCAAATTAAATCAAAACCGATGCCTGCTAGAGCGGTTCATAATAATCTGGAATTGGTTGACATTCCTTCTGAATTGAAGGATTTAAATACTTATGAATCTATTTTGATTCAAAGTGTCCATCCCTTTCAGGCTATTGTATGAATGGAGCCAAAGACTGGGAAATTGCCTCCATCAGATTTACAGAGAGGATTAAAGGGAAGAGTTGTTTATTTGCCTCTAGATTTGAAGAAAAACATTAATACAATTGGAGTAGAGAAAGTGGAAGAGGAACCTCTGGTTATCTTAGTTAACGGGGTTCCGACAAAGAGTAAGAAAATTTGGCAAGATTTAGTGGATGTTAGGAAAGTCAAAAAGGCAACATTGTATTTGATGAAAAACAATCAGCACTACAAGAACGTATGTGTTGCAGAAGAGGAAGTAAGTGAAGAAGAGGACAGCGATTTGTGTGCTGGACAAATTGAGAAAGTAGAAGCCTCTAAAAATGAAGAAATATATGAACATTATAGTGTTCATCCTTTGCATTCCAAGGAAGTCATGGGGAATTGCTATTGAGTTGTTTCAAATGAAAAAAGCCAAAGGGAGTCCCATTAGTGTTTGGGAGGAAAGTTTGGAAGCTAGGTGTTTCCCACAGCTATTTCCAACAGGTCAAGGAGGAAGATATGATGAGCGACCTCATCAAATTCCTGCTTCTGAATACTGGACTTTACGATTGTATGCAGAAGATCCTAGGTTTCGTCAATGCATTCCCTATTTGTTTCATCTACTGTTTGAAAGTGATCTGTCTGGACTGTCATATGCAGTGAACCACATTTTGAAAAGTGGTATACAGATGCAAAATATCTCGGCAAGGGACTTTATGGATAAAGTCAATGTGCAAGACAGTATTTTGGATTCTCACCTGATTAATCTTATGGCGTGTCAGCGTGGTACTAATGAGTACTGGTACCGTTGTCATGGTGATTTAAAATGTATGCTGAGGAACTTAGAAACTCCCACATGGTTCCTCACTCTCAGCTGTGCCGAGTATGGCTGGGAAGACTTACTTGAATTTCTACGAGAGGCAAATGGAAACATTGAAAATATCGAATTCAAGACACCTGGAGAACTGTGCTCTTTGGATCCAGTGAATGTATGCAGGTACTTCAATCATAGATTTGAAGCTATGATGTCTTTCATCATGAACAAGAAAAATCCACCTCTTGGAGAGGTGTTGGATTTCTTCTGGAGAAAGGAGTACCAAGCAAGAGGTGCTCCTCATATACATATGCTGCTATGGATCAAAGATGCACCCAAATTTGGAACAGATCCGGATGACTTAGTGATGAGTTTCATACAACAGTATTCTACATGTGCTGTTCCAAAGACAAAGGAAGACAAAAGCCTAAGAGAACAAGTTTTACGCTTCCAAAGCCATCGTTGTGGAAAGTACTGTCGTCGTAAATTCAGAAACAAGGACAAGTTCTACACAAAATGTCGTTTCAGCTTTCCAAGACCGGTGATTTCTAAAGGAAGAGTGAACAGTTTGATGTCTTCGCTGCGACATAATGTGACGAGGAAATCACCCAAAAATACATACAATTTGAAAAGGAACGAAGAGTCCAAGTACATCAACGACTACAACCCAGTGATTTTGTCCATGTGGTATGCTAACATGGATATACAGTTTGTGGCTGATAACTGTATGGCTGTGGCTCGGTATGTGACATCTTACATTACCAAAAAAGAAAAGACAGAATTGAAGGATATGTGGGAGGACATTTCCCATGAAAAGAGCCTCAGTAAGAAGTTGTACAGTTTCAGTCTGAAGATGTTGTCGCATCGAGAAATCGGAGCTTACAAATGTTCTGACCGGTTATCTTCAGCAAGTCTCTATGCCAAATCTAGGTGTATCATTTGGGCGAGTCTTGGTCTTGCTGCAACGCGTAATCGAGTTCTGAAACCTGTGCGGGAAATTGAGTATTTGGCGGAAAAGGAGCCAAACAGTACCGATATTTTGAAGACCAACATGTTGGATACATATTATCCAAATAGAAGCAGTCACCTCGAGAATGTTTGTCTGTATGAGGTTCTACAAAATTACATATTCAAGAGGAACATCAAAGAAGATATTGATAAAGGAGTGTATGCTGTAATTGGAAGTGAGGGATGTCTGGTCAAGCAAAGAAAATGCCAATTGGTAAACCATCGAAAATTGAGTGGCGAATCTCCTGAAAGAAAAGAGTTTTTCTATTTAGCTCTTTTGCAACTTTTCAAGCCTTGGCGTGCAGAAGAGGAACTGCTTGGAGATTTCCTCTGTTACGAAGACTCTTTCAATGCCGCCAAGGAGACCATAGAATGTCCTGTTTTTCCCAAATATCTAGAAATGTTGAATGCGGAAATCGAGCAGGAAGCAATGATTGCAGCCGAGATTGCTAGAGACAGTTCTCAGGACAGTCAGAGTTCTGTTTCATTGAGTCAGGATCCACTAGGAGGACCAGTTATCAAAAATGAAGCTGCCATTGCCATGATTGAAGTGGAAAGAGCCATGGCACATGCTCAGGAGGATGCGGTTAACTTAGAAGAGTTGGAAAGACAACTCAACGTTGAGCAGAGGAAAATATATGACGAAGTTACCAACCAAATTGATCATGGATTAAGTCATGAGAAGAAAGAGTGCTCATGTACGTCGTTGAAGCCTGTCCGACTGTACGTGAGTGGAGAAGCGGGAACTGGAAAAAGTTTCCTCATTAAAGCAATTTCATGTTATTTGCAGAAAAGGACTGAGTCATCGCTGTCTTGTGTTGTCACCGCTCCAACTGGACTGGCAGCACATAATATTAAAGGTATTACTTTGCATCGTCTACTGATGCTGCCAGTGGAGCATGATAACAAATTACAATACCACAAGTTATCTGGAGATGCTTGTTGTGAAGTTTCAAGAGTCTTGAGGAAAATGAAACTTCTTATCATTGACGAAGTAAGCATGGTTTCCAATGTCATGCTTGCCTTTGTGCATTTGAGAATGCAAGAAGTTCTCAAAACAGAGTATGATGTGTTATTTGGTGGCAAACACATCATTGTTTTCGGTGATCTTCTGCAACTGACACCAGTGAAAGGACAACCAGTTTTTAAACTACTTACGCATGAAGATACCAGGAAGTGCCTAGGGAGCATTGGCAACGTCAATATATGGTTAAACTTCAATTATGCTGAACTGCGTGAAAATATGCGTCAAGCGAAGGATGAAGATTATAAGAATATTCTACAAGATGTTAGAATCGGAAAAGTGACCGAGCATGGGAAAGAAGCTTTACATGCACGATTACTGTCAAATTTGTATCCAGAAGAAGACGTTGTGCCAGAGAATATTTTTTGGAAAATTACTGAGAAGAAATCTGGAATATGTTTGATGCCAACTCTTGCAGAATGTGCCATCTTCAACAACAAAATGTTGAATTTAGAAAACCAAGAGATTGTGAAACTGGAAGCTATTGACAGAATAGAGCATATGGGAGCAACAATTATTTTGTCTGAGAATTTGAAATCTAAATTGGATTCATTAGAGAAGACTATATCTAAAACTGCTGGTTTTGAAAAGACTCTGAATGTGTGCTTAAATTGCCCTATCATTTTGAGAAGGAATTTACATGTTGAAAGAGGTCTGGTAAATGGATCAATGGGTAATGTTGTTGATTTTGAGAAATACAGAAATAGAGATGGAATTGAATTTTTAAAAATTAAATTTGATAGGCCACACCTTATCGGCATCCTGAAACAATCATTTAAAATGTTAGGGGCAGTTTTATGATGGCCGTGCGCCTCTTTTGCGCCGCCGTTGCGTCACTTTTGTGACGCAGCAGCAGTGCAAAAGATGCACCATGTTGCAAGATAGGCCTCACTTCATCTGCAACAAGATACCGTCAGTTTAAACTGTATACATTTAGGACAGTGTAGGGGGCATGGAGAAGCTGAGGCTTCTGTAAGTGTCAAAGTTGTTGCATACAGTGCTCACCTTCTGCGTAGTCTTTCATATGCTAGCCTACATCTGCACAATGAGATACCGAAGCAAAGGAAACACAAGTGATGTGATGGTGGAATGAGCAAAAAAAAATTGAACGTTTTTCAATTGCATTACCTGTGTTTCCTAACATTATGGATCACATTGTGTAGATGCCTCACTCAGTCTGTATCTGACACTCTTTCCTTCACTTCCTCTGTCTCCTCTCTCCCTCACTCTCTTTTCCTTATTCACCCTTTCCTTATATAGTTTACCTTACTCACTTTCTTTTAGTAGCTTACACAACTTCAATTTAGTTTTCTCTTCTATCCTTCTTTTCTGTCACTGAAAGTATCTTCTTTTTTTTTCTCTTAGTAATTTACTCTATTTCAATTTCTTTTTGTCTCTGACTGTCTATCACCGTTTCTTTCTCTTTTTTTCTGCATGTTTATCTCTAACTTTATTTCTTTGTAAAATTGGATGATTGTCAATCTTTTCCCTTGTCTTTTCTAATTTTTAAATACATTCAATTCAATTCAATTATTTTATTATGTTTTGGCTCTCAAAAGAGGGCCACATAAAATATACAGAATAAAAACAAAATCAAAACAAATACATTTGCATAGAAAAAAAGAAAAATGTAACTTGCAATAACAAGAATTAGATACCAAACTAACATACAAAACGCTACTACAGAAGATCGGAAAGTCAAAACATCACCATGGACATATTAATAAATAGCTAAAAAACCTTTAAAAAAGTTAAAAATATGGAAGCAGAACATTTCATTAGGAGGGCAGTAAAGTGCATGAAAAAAGCCATTTAAAGTGATGATGCCAAGGCGGAGACAAAAAACTTTTAACCATCTGGCGCGCAATTTACGAAGCACGGGGCAAATCAGTAAGACATGCGTGCAGTCCTGAATATTCAATTTACATAAATTGCACAAAGCAGAGGAACCATACCATTTGGATAGCAGTAGATTTAAAGGTATTAAATCATAACGTAAAAGAAACCAAAATCTACGAATACCATGCGGTAGGTTCCATGTGGCGTAGGTTTGAGGTTGCTTCATCACATATGAATCAAGGAGAAAATCTACCTTCCTTTTACCACAGATTAACTTTTTATCAGACTGAAAACTTAAATCCCACGAGGCCGCTTTTAAAACAAGTTTTAACTGTAGGGGAGAATACGAAAACAAAACGTTTTCATCTAATTTTAGAAGGGCTACAGCTTTTCTAAAATTACATACAAGTTGGGAAAACTCGTTGAAAATGCCCAATAGTTCACTTCGGAGAAGAGCTCTTATTGTCCCTTCTTTTGCTCTAGCAAGGCAGGCCACCCATCTTACAAGGGCACATAATCCCTGTACCCAACTACTCCTAATACCAAAATCAAGCCTGCAGGCGGCCAAAGAGCATGCAGTGTTAAGAGAAGAAAGAGCTCTAAGAAGTTTCCCCTCAATCTTATGGCAAAAGTCCCAGTTTTTCACTTCAATAAGTTCAATACCATACAGTATTGTTGCGGGGATTTTTGATCTATACACTTCCAATAGACTCAGGAAGTGTCGCTTCCCCGTTGCCAAATATAGAGACTTTAAACCTTTACCATGGGCTAGAGCTTTGCGTGTACAATGCTCAATATGGAGCCTCTCACTTAAATTAGCCATAATGATTTTTCCCAGGAAGGTATAGGACTTCAGAACCTCCAGTTTTTGGCCCCCAATGAGCCAACCATAGTCTACGGAGCGGCACTTCTTTTTACCAGCTATACACATCACCTTACTTTTGGAAATATTGATCTTCATGCAATGGGCTACAGCAAAAGCATGAAGAGCATGTAACCGATTTGCAAGTCCTTTAGGGGTCAGATCGAGAATGAGGACATCATCGGCATACATCAAACAAGATATAGAGGTCCCCCCCACCACCGGAGCGATGCCCTCGCTGGCGGACACAACGGCAGGTAGGTCTGCCGTGTACAAGGAGAACAAAAGGGGAGCCAGTAAACAGCCTTGCTTAAGGCCATTCATAGATGGAATTACAGAAGAGATTCCCCTCTCGCCCCCCATCAGGACCCTACACCAGGTCTCTGTATGCAGAGCCCGCACCAGCTCCAACAGATAGGATGGGAGACCAAGTGCAGCCAATTTTCTCCACAGCGTTCTACGGTCAACTTTGTCGAACGCTGTGGAGAAATCAATAAAGGCGGCGTACACAACCCCTCCTCTCACCTGAACATATTTATCTGTCACTACATGCAGAGAGGTGAGATTATCTAACGTACCGTGATCCCTACGGAAGCCCGTCTGTTCAAGAGGCAGGATATTATGCTCCTCTACCCAAGCGGAAAGGGAATGTAAAAGACATTTCGCAAAGACCTTTCCGATAGAGTCGAGGAGAGCAATCAACCGATAATTGCTGGGGCTATCCCTAGTTCCCTTCTTAAAAATAGGGACCAAGATACTTCCCCTCCAAGAGGCGGGTACCTTTTTAGACAAAAAACAGGCTCTATACAGGGGATACAGGATTTTACTCCACCTTGAGGGATCCTGTTTCAGGACCGTCATGGGGAGTTCGTCAGGACCCATTGCCCCAGAGACACGCATCTTTTTTATTGCCATCTCAATTTCTACTTCTGTGGGGTAATGAATGAGGTCTTCAATAGTGGCATCTAAAACAATATCATCACCTGGGATCCCGTTCCCAACATACAGATCCCGAATGTAAGAAATCCATACCTCTTCTGCTATAGGGATAGGGGAGGGACTTAGTCTGGAGCCACATCCCTTACCGATTATTGCCCAAAATTCTCTGATCCTACCCTGAATAACAGATTCCCTCAAATTAATCCAAACCTCGTCCTCCCTTGCCTTTTTTATTTTTAACTTGAGTCTGCATCTCTTTCTTTTTAGCCTGGAAATTTCATTTTCACGTTCCATGACTCTATCTACATATTGTTGTCGGACTAATTTATTTATTTCCTTGTTCAGGATACGCAATGTACTAGGGACCACTACCCTTTTACTAGGTCGGGAAGTTTTTTTTAGCATAAGAAATGATGTTTCGCATAAATTCTTCAAAATATTCTATTTCATTCCCGCGCCACTCATTTAATACCGATAAAGTATCGGATAAAAAATCCTGTATCCCATTAATGGCGGAAGGATTCCAGACACACCTTCCCGAAGAAGTATGGAAGGCAACATCACTGCCATTAAGAGACCAGGGTGCAGTGGACATGGGGTTTAAAGAAATAGTTATAAGCAATATGCTGTGGTCACTCATAGAAGTAGATATGATCTTAAGATCCTGAATAAAAGGAAACAGACCATAGTCAGCGATTGCATAGTCCAAGATGGAAGACCCAAAAGGAGATTTGTGAGTAAATTTAGCGGGCACATCGGAAGGGAATCTCCCATTTAATATAAGACCATCTACGGCCGCTAATTCTTTTAACAAGATCTTCCCTCTTTTGTTTGTCACTAACTTGTCAGGGAAGAGTGATTGAGGCACAAAATGCGCCTCTTCTTTAGATTTATTCCTAAAGAGTTTTAAGCTAGCGTTGGAGATTTTACAGTTCAAATCTCCCACAAGCATAATTTCCGGAGGCGATGAGACATTTTTGATTTGATCAATATAACCAAATAACTGCTTCAATATCACATTAAAACGCTCTTCTGGAGGAATATACACATTTAAAATTACGATAGGAGATTTGATGCCATTGTTAAACAGGTTTTCAATGGTTATCGCATGGAAAAGTTTACTAGGATCAATATAATGGGAGAATCTCCATTGCAATTTGTTAGATAATAAACAAGCAATTCCCCCCCTAGCATGACCTTTCCTGGAAGAGGCAGCAGGCACTTCCAGGACATAAAAATCCTTAGAAACATCCAGCATACTAATACACCAAGTTTCCTGTAAACAAATCACATTCGCTCCTAATGAAAATAGGAGCTCAAATTTCTCCGGACTGCTGTGAATCCCTGCCGCGTTCCAAGAAATGATTTTTAATGAGGTGTTAAAGATGATGAAACAATCTGGGATTATCCTTAGTTTTGGTAACTAAGGCGCTGTGGAGCCAATTCCACTGATTGTTATCCTCTAGGGACGAATTCTGAATCAGCGGGAGAGGCCTCACTTGCGAGACCGAGCGTTTTCCCTTAGAGACCCAAATCTTCAGGTCTGTAAGGGGAAAGGAGATCCCATTTTGCACATCCCTACTACATACCTCCCCAGGAGAAGGGTTTGTATTACCAAGGTTATACATCGGGAGAATATCAATACCTATACGTTGGAAATTCTCCGCTTGCTGCAGTATCAAATTTACAATAATTTGAGAATAAAATTTCACCCTTATGCTTGAGACCCTAACTTCACCCATCAGGGACACTAACTCAATGTCCCTAGTTTGGATATGGCGAAGACTTTCAATCTCGCTAAAACACTTAAGAAGCCAGGCTCTATTTAAGGGTAGATCAACATCAAATAGAGGTAAGAATTCTAGCACAAGAGTGTCCACTGGAGTTTTTAGAGATGTTAAGCGACGGTCCGAGAAGGGGCGGTCACCAATCTCTAAGGCTGCGAGAAACGGGGGGGCCAGAGGGTTAAGGGCCCCAATTGGATATTGAATAGAAGCTCCAGCCGTAGGTGAAAGTCCTGGAAGAGGACCCCCCATTTGTGACCCAACTTCCAAGGGTGTTAGCGGACACAGATCATTTTCGACCTTTAAGGATGTAGAGATAGGCGAATTCAGTTCAATTTCCGCCCTTAGAGATGTAGAATTCGGATCCAAGTCGTTTTCTTCATTCTCCAGAACAGCCAGAGAATTTTGAAAGATTATCCGGCGCTGTCTTTTCTTCCTGTATTTTCGAATTATTTTCCTTTTATTCCCTTTGTTGTTTCTATGTTTACCATTTTTTACCTTTACCTCATGTTTATAGTCCATAGGTTCTTGTTTATTTTCAGACATGAAGATGGGGAATAGTTCTTGAACCACTTTTGGGCCAGGAGAGGATTTGTTGTCCTCCTCGATCTTTAGAACTGAGTTCTTTATACAGTTAGGCACTGCGGATAAGGGGATAGTTGTGGTATGAGTTTTCAGGACTGTCGTTGCAGCCTTCATGGCGGAATCCGCTAACTGCACATTTATTTTCCCCTTAGGCAAAATGGGTTCCATCATGGAGGAGGGAACACTCCTTGTGCCAGGCGACTTTTGTAGCAATGCCTTTAGTATTTGAGTAACTGACTCTAAGATACAGTCCGAGTTGCCTACAAGTTTCCCTAGAAGGGCTAAAATGGAAGCTAATAGTTGTTCCAAAGCAATCATGGATTCGGAGATTGGCTTTTCACACGCTTCCACCGGACGGCATATCCCAGAGAGAATAAGACCCGGACTCCCAGAAACATCTAACAAATCGGACATATCCTGTCCGTTTAATGAAGGGGTACTACTATACAACATTAACCCAGATGGGGTAGCGCCCCCCGAAGGCTTAATAGGGTCTTGAGTCTCTACTTTAACTGTATTAACATATCGGCCACACAGTTCAAGATCAATAGATAAAGATGACTGATCACCCCCCAACCTATCCGTCAACACAGCTTGAGGCAAAGATGGTTGATGCAAGCATTCCCTTTCGACTACCAATGGGTCAGGATTATTGTCTTCCTTCCCTTTAGTAAAGACACGGGAAGGGGACACCGCTGCCGCAGGTTGTGAAAATATAGACTGCACAAGGGAAGGCAAAGGATCTGTGATGGCTTGAGTGTGATACTCCTGACCCTTAGCTCCAGGTGATTTTTTAGCAGCAGTATTAGCTTTCTTAGAAGAAGACATGTCCCAAAGCTCAAAAAGCTGGCATTGGCCCTTCAACGGGGGATTATTTACAGATTTATTTCTTGTACGGATTATATCCTTATTAACACCAGGAGTGCCTCCCACTTCCCTTCCAGAACGTAATTTTTTTGACATCTTCTGTAAGGTGATTCGACAGTTGTTTAAAGTATAAGAGGAACTTCGATCCAGAGGAGTGATAGCTAAAAAAGGAAAAGTAAAATTACTGTAGTACTGTTAAGATAATAAATAATAATTATAGTCCTGGATGAGCAGAAATGACTGACCGGTAGTAGAGTTAGAGGAAGCAACCATTAAGAATCAATAGATCGTTCTTCCACCAACTACCAGGCGTATAAGTGTTAGCTAAATACAAATCAATGTCACTGAAAAGTAACCGGGCCCAGCCCAGCCTACCTCGGCCACTGAGGGCCACAGAGGGCCCGCCCTTTGCCCGGGCTTAGCCCGGCGTCGCCCGCGCGCGTCCCGCGATGCGCGTTCCTGCTGCTCAATTATCGCCAGGTGAGGGGGGCGTGTCAGGGCGGTGCTCCAGGGCCAGAAGATTTATGGGTCCTGAAGTCCTGTTGTAGGTCACAGTCCGCCGACCAACAAAGAAATGCGAGTGTTTCCCACGAAGCGGGAAACGCGAGCAGTAATGATGTAAACGCTGCACTGGAGTTAGAGATTCAGCACAGCTCAGCTCAGCAGCGCCTCCAAGAACAAAGCGCTAGCAATATCCTTTTTCACAGACAAAGGCTCTGCCTCCACGCACAGCAGAACGGAGCTCAGAATATCAGCAAGATTCAGTGGCAGTCACCTCGCTTCAGCGCGCCTGCTGCTCAATTATCGCCAGGTGAGGGGGGCGTGTCAGGGCGGTGCTCCAGGGCCAGAAGATTTATGGGTCCTGAAGTCCTGTTGTAGGTCACAGTCCGCCGACCAACAAAGAAATGCGAGTGTTTCCCGCGAAGCAGGAAACGCGAGCAGTAATGATGTAAACGCTGCACTGGAGTTAGAGATTCAGCACAGCTCAGCTCAGCAGCGCCTCCAAGAACAAAGCGCTAGCAATATCCTTTTTCACAGACAAAGGCTCTGCCTCCACGCACAGCAGAACGGAGCTCAGAATATCAGCAAGATTCAGTGGCAGTCACAAATACATGTTTTATTATTTTTCAAATTTTTGTTGTTTCTTTCACAGATTGAAAGTATAAAAATAACAAGTGACTAAGTTAACGACAATTATAAGGTAAGTGTTTTGTACTCTTTTCGTTACATTTCTATCACATTTAACTTCTATTAGTTCCACTGCTTCATTTCTTTAACCGTCAGTTTCCTGCCTTTGCTACTTCCCTCATCCCTTTTTCTATTACTTACTTACTCTACTCCTTCCACTCCTTTTCTCAGTCCCTCTGTTCTCATAGTTCCTCACTCCTGTTCACTCACTCCGTCTCTATTACTCTCACTATCTCTGACTCATCACTCTTTCACTACTTGTTCATTATGCTTTCTCCCTGTAGTTCAAACACACTAAGGGGCACATTACCAACACAGGCGATAAAATTATCGCTGCTTTTATTGGCAGAAAACTGCCGCAAAAGCGGCTTTAGCTGCAGTTTTCTGCCGCAAAAGCGGCTTTAGCGGCAGTTTTCTGCCGATAAAAGCAGCGATAATTTTATCGCCTGTGTTGATAATATGCCCCTATGTTATTTACATTTCTTTGCTGTTTCAATCATTCCTTTTCTGTCACTTCTTCTTTTCTGCTTTCTGTTTTTTCTCTCTGTTATTCCACATGTTTTAACCTTAGTCACTATCATACATCTTGTTTTATTCCTATTTACTTTTGCTCACTGTTTTCTTAACACTTTCCCTCAGGATTGTTCTTTTAGTCCGGTTCTATCCCTACCTCTCATTCCACATCCTTTACTGTGTTTCTTCTTATTTTGAACATTCACTCACATTCTCTAAGAAACTCTTGTTTATTATTCTTCTACTCTCCTTTTTTTCTTTCACTTCCTTATCTATTTTGTTTTTCACAATTATACCCTCTTCCATCTTTTCTTCGGTAAATAGATCTATTAAACAGTATCTCTGTGTTACTCCCTCTAGCTGTCTTTCATTTAACATTACTCTCTGTTTCCTTCCCTTATACTAACTCTTCTTTTTTTTTTTTTTTTTTAATTCTGGTTCGCTTCCGGTTCGCGTACCGGCGCGCGAACCGGGAAGCGAATCAAAAGAAATAGAGGTTGCCAGAGTGCTAAACATTCTAGCAATTTTTTATAAAGGGGAGGTAGTTCTGAAAAGAATTTTTTTTTAATTATTTTTGTTGTTTTATATTTTTTTTAATTATTTTTCTGAACATTTTTTTACTTTTTTTGTATTTTTTGAACGGTTTTATATTTTTTTTGTTTTTTTTGGGGGGGAAACGAAAATGATTCATTATAAAGGGCTCAACAGGAGCAACAAAAAAAAAGATAATTTAATTTCTGGGGCGTTTTGGACATTTGTGATTGTCGATAGCTGTGTTAATTAAAGTGATGCTTCACATTCCCAAACTTCAGCTGGATATTTGGGACCATCTCCCTCGCCTCTGGTCCCGTCACTGCCTCTTGATTTGATGTACTGGCCACAGGACGGGGGTTATCCTGCAGGTCACGTACCTGTGCAGCACTATAATTAATAGGGTGCCACCTATCCATATGGCGATGCATGGTGTAATTGCCATAGCTATATTTCTTATCTGTCCCTCTGGACAGATCTTTTTTGCAGATAAGGCAAGTAACATATCGGGCATTTACTTTTTTTTGGCCCTGGGGATATTTGAAAAATTGCCAAATGAAATTTTCCTTGACATGGGACCTCCTAGGCTCTTCAGGCAAAAACTGCCTCTCTTGCTCCTCTTCCTCCTCTTCCTCTTCTTCCTCTTCTTCCTCTTCTTCCTTCTCTTGCTGAATGATAACCTGAGGAGGTGGTCCTCTCTTCTTAGGAGGTGGTGGTGGTGGTGGGGGTGCACTAGCTGCAGCTACAAGACTTGCCATTTCTAAGTAATCAAAAAAGGTCTTCCTCTCACAAAGTTGAAAGTCAGAGTGAGGAAACAAGGAGGAGTTTTCATCATTTGGGAAAAAAAATAGTTCTAAACCAATGAAAAGTGTTATTTTTAGGTCACATGACCTAGCCTTACATCATTAGGAAACCAAAAGTGAAATGAACCAATGAAAAGTTTTATTAACTAGTCACATGACCTGTTATGCTTACGTTACGCGCTCCGCGCCGCGCCCCGGATCGCTTCCGGGAAGCTGCGCTTCGCGCCTCGCTTCGCGCACCGGAGCACTTCCGGGTGCGCTAACGCGGCGCGTCATATGACGCATTATGCGACAACGCGATACGTCGCAGTTACGCGACGCGTCACGATGTTGTTTTCTAACGCGGCAGTTGCGCAAACGGAACGTTTACCGGTTCGCGGACTGGGTCGCGGCATCAAATTGAGCTAACGGGAAGCTACCCGGTTCGCGGACCGGGAGCGAAACAAAAAAAAAAATAATAACAAAAAATACATAAAAAAATTGTATTCAAAACATATAAAATACATTTTTCGATTTAAAGAAGAATACATTTGAAAGCTTTTGATATTTGCTATTAAAAAACCATTGAAATTCAATGAGAAAACCATAGGTTATAGACCATATATAGTTAGGAATTAGCATTTACAAAACCTTGAAAATTCACTGAAAAAACTATAGGTTATACACCATATATAGTTAGGAATTAGCATTTACAAAACCTTATTTTACTCACACAAAACCATTGAAATTCGCATATATAGTTAGTTGCACTAACTATATATCGCGCACCCGCAATCCACTGCTGATCATGTCACATATTACATCATTCATGACATGGTCAGTGACATCACTGATGACATCTCAAATGACATCACTGATGACATCACTGATGACATCTCAAATGACATCACTAATGACATCACTGATGACATCTCATTTGACATTACTGATCACATCACTGATGACATCATTCATGTGATAATACGATGAACCTCTTCAGACTCTAATATAACCTTAGATACACTCAGTGTAAACAGACACTCACAGACTGTCACTCATCCATGAAGTTACACACACACCTAGTCAGTCATGCAAAGAATCAATCACACCTCCATTTTCTCAACTATACAGTTATACACACCTTACTTATTCAAACATATACTAACACATATTTACTCTCTTATACAATCCTGGATACAAGTTCACAATGATCCATACAGCCACTCACACATTCACTGGCTCCTATGCACAGTTATTTATATATGTCAACTCTCACATGTACTGTGTTTTACATATGTACTTACTTTGACATGTAGCACTGAGATATCCATTCACTCACCAATACACTCATGCACACAGTCAACCGCCCATACAGCTGTTTCCACATGCACTTTTGGACCCATACATCTAGTGAATCAACTGCTCACACATATATGCACAGAGTCATACACCTCCCAGCCACCCACACACACACACTCAGTCTCCCATACACATACTTGGGCAACCAATCAATAACCCATATAGTTACTCATTGTCACAATCGCGTTGGAACGGTGCCGGTTCTTCCGCTAGCTGTGCAAAAGGAAGGCAGTCAAGACAGCTCACGCGCGATGCGTGGGAACTAGCATCGCGCAACACGGAAAAGACTACACTGCCCAGAGAGCTTAGCGCTAGAAACTCAGGTGAAATCTATCAAGACGTCGCACACACACCCCCAAGGGCTATAAGAAGGCAGGGACGCTAGACGCGCTGCCGATAATTGTTTCACCGTGCCGGTCCAGGTCCAGGTCCAGCCCACGTCCGTGAGGAGAAGATCGTCCGTTCGGAGGTTCCGGATCAGGCTTCTGCTTCTTGCTCCGTCGAGGTCAGGTAATACAAGGCATACAGGTATTCTCCTCTGTTGGAAGAGACGCACGTCGGCGTACTCGTGCAGAGGAGGAGTGCGCACCTAGTGGCGCTTAGGCCGTTGTGCTCTCTGTTGGAGGAGACCTGCCGGTCTCATGCAGAGAGGTTCAAACGCCTGTATTCTCCTCTGTTGGAGGAGTCGCCTTTTCCCGGCGTACTCGTGCAGAGGAGGAGGGCGCACATAGTGGCGCTGGGGAGGTGGTTCTCTCTGTTGGAGGAGACAGGCAGTCTCGTGCAGAGAGGAAAACACCCCCTAATACCTAGCCTATCGACTTCCCTTCGCTTTCTGTTCGTTATTGCTTTTGATTGTATATAGTGTGCTAAGGCTTATTAGTGGCACTGAACAAATCCTGATTTGACATTTTCTGCCATATGGGTGAACCTTGCTGAGGGTCCTGCTGATTAAGGATTTCAGTATATCATTTTAGGGACAACGTGCGTTAACCGGATGGTAACGGACACAAGTCTCTTCGTGGGAGTACTTTCTGATAAACATTTGCCAAGAGATATTGAACTCATTTGCTTGAATCTATCTCAGATAAAGGCTAACTGATAGTTATTAGAGAGACCACGTATTTCCAGCAGGTAATAGAACAGACCTATTCCGATAGCGAGTGGGCTAAAGAGCAGAAGGAAGATTCAGGTGTTGATATTTGGTTGTTTGCTTTTGTCTCCTTTGCAGGTCAACACCCCAGCAGTCCCCGCCCCTGGTTCCTGTTTTTTCCCCCGCTCAATCGCGCCCAAAAGTCTGTGCTGGTTGCAAACCGGACTTGGGTCGATTAAGAGGTGGGCCCCCATATAGCATCACACAACCCTGAGGGAAGGATAACTGACGGTCACAACATAATTATCGGCCCACGTATTACTCTCTCCCGGTTGTGTGAAGCATGGCTACCCTAGAAGACGTGGTTGCAGCTCTGGCTTTGGTGCAGGCTGAACTAGCCGCATCACGCCAGGAAAATGCAACCTTACACGCTAGAGTAGATCAATTACAGAGGAATCCCTTTGATCTTGGGGGAACGGCACGCCCCAATTCGTTAGTGGTAGAGATGCCAATACAGGTCCCTCTAGCACCACCCGAAAGATTCCATGGGGACATAAAAAAGTCCAAGTTTTCATGACCCAAATACTATTGCATTTCACATGTAAACCTAAACTGTTTCTCACAAATCAAGCCAGAGTAGCTTTTCTTATTTCCTACTTGGGAGGGGAAGCTGCTCAATGGGCCGTCCCGATAGTTCGTAACGACGACCCGTTATTACATGATTGGGACGAGTTCAGATTCAGCTTTGAGCGTACCTTTGATAGAAGAGCGGATACGTTCTCCGCAGATCAAGACCTCTTGGATCTACACCAGGGAAGTCAGGATTTAGTGACTTATCTGAACAGCTTTCGGAGGTTGGTGGCCGAAACGGATTGGCCGGAGGCCAAAAAATCGGCAGTATACTATCGTGGGTTAACAGACGAGATGAAGGACGTGCTGGCCCAGATAGATCCACAACCAGTCACGTGTGCCGCTCTCATAGACCTATCCTTACGATTAGACCATCGCCTGCGCGAAAGAAAAGGAGATGTAAGGAAGAAAGACAGAGTCGTGCCCTATGGCGAGAAGACCGTAAGTCCAGACAAGAATAACAGTTCCACAGAGGCGATGGACATCGGAACCGTGAGAGCCTCACTGACTCTCAGCGAAAGAGACCACCGCAGGAAACAGGGTCTTTGCCTGTACTGCGGAAAAAAGGGACATTATCTACGGGAGTGTCCGGTCAAACCCAAGTACGGAAAACCCAGGGTAGGACAATCTGCGGTGTTAACTGCAGGGAAGGAGGAGGGAAACGCCAAAGCCTGAAAGACACAGAAGGGAGGTCTTCAGGCAGTCGGGTGATCCCTTCCTTGAACACCCGAGTGTCCCGAGCGAAAGAACATTTCGTGGTGACCATGAAGCTCATGGTGGGAAACGTGGCTCAGGAAATAAACGCCATGGTGGATTCCGGAGCCACCGGTTGTTTCATGGACAAAGAGGTGGCCTCTGGTTTGGGGGTGACGCTAGAGCGGAAGGAAGTGCCAGAACTGGTTTATGCAGTGGACGGAAAGGAGTTGGTTTCTGGCCCTATCCGTTATCACACCGAAGAGTGCGTAATGATATACGACGATTATCATCAAGAAAAGATATCGTTTAACATCCTCCAGGCACCTATGTACGAAGCCATATTGGGCCTTCCTTGGTTGAGGGAACACGAACCATCCGTGCATTGGGGAAATAAAACGATTCAGTTCAACTCTCAGGATTGTCTAACACACTGTGTGCAGAACCCACAACCAGAACTCAGTCATGACCACCCGAGGCATCAAGTCGCTACAGCCGCAGAAAAAGAAGTGTTGCTTCCTACATGTTACCAAGGTTTTGCGGATGTGTTCAATGATACCCAGGCTGATGTGTTACCGCCACATAGAGACTATGATTGCCGGATTGATTTAATTCCGGGATCGGAGATACCTTGCGGCAGGATATATTCCCTCACTATACCGGAAAACAACTATTTAAGAGAGTACCTGGACAAGTTCCTAAGGTTAGGGTACATACGTCTATCGAGATCGCCTGCAGCATCGCCTCTCTTTTTCATACCGAAAGCTAATGGTGAGCTGAGATGTTGTATCGATTTTCGGAGGATCAACGACATTACGATAAAGAATCGGTATCCCTTGCCGTTGATTCCCGTGCTTCTGGAGCAGGTGAGAGCTGCATCTATATACACCAAGCTTGATCTAAGGGGGGCATACCATTTGGTTACAGTCAAGGAAGGCGACGAATGGAAAACGGCCTTGTGGAAAAGTAACTTTTGCCATGTTCTGTGTCCCTACGCCTCATCCATCATATGTTATGTGTGCATGACCAATATGCATATGTTATTCCCCATGTCCGATTAAAGACGCAATTCCAGTTGTGTCCACCTCTAGTATGTTAGTTTCCAGTCCTCGTGAATACTACGAATATCAGGCCTATGTAAAGTAATGTTGCCACGTTTCTCAGTGTGCACGTTATTCCATTGTAAAGTCCCCGTTTCCAGGCCTCAAAAGGGCCCGGACATCAGATTCAGCTCCTGTCTCCTGAAAGCCTCGCAGAGGAGCGATACAGCCCCCACCTGTATCCTCGACCCTTCACTTACTTCCTGCCTCGCAGTGCCCGGTGCACCTTGGCTCTGCCTCTGAGTCTGCCAAAAGTATGTTATAGTTCCAGTTATCAGTTCAGTCCTCCTCCTCTGCATTCCTAAGCTACTGAACTGCATCAATAGTTTCCGTCATTGTCTAGCCTTCTCGTCTCCACGTTAGAGAAATACTGTATTTAATGGTCATTTAGTATTCTTCATCACGCACTACATGTAGAATAATGCATGGTCCAGTCTTAGAATCAAGTTAGCTTTTCCCCTCATGACTTCTAGTTTATATCAACATGTTCCCTAAACATTAGATACCAGATAGGGTTTAGGTACATGTCGCTCCGACCCTCCAGACTCTAGTCTCTGCTCCTAGCATAGAGTTCGTAGCCCCCAGTTTCTCCTAGTAACACGTCATTGCCAGTTTTCGCGCACCATTAGGTTAGAGGTCCCGGCTCCTTAGGTAGCCCCCTCCTATGTTTCCGCCCATTCATGACATATTCTGTTACGTTTGCATCACATGTCTATGTATACTCCCAGTTACACCTCTTTTTACTGTTATCTTTCGCGACTGCTACGCGTCACGCCTTCTGCTCCACCCACTGCTACGCCTACTGCAATGTAATGCTATGTGTTCGCGCTATGTATATATGCCTGTGTTTTGTTATTGAATGTTAGCGCGCTCATCCCAGACCTAGCCCCAGCAGCTGCTGGGCCTCTTTTCCCCTGTTGGGCCCCAGTTGTCCTGCTGGGCCCTGTCATTCTGTTCCTATGCAGGTTGTCCTGATCCTGTCCTTATGCTGTAATAAACCTGCAGAAACTCCTACTACCTCGAATCTTGACTCTTATTTATTGAGCTATCTGTTATGCTATAAGTCTAGTCAAAAATAGGGTATTATTTATTTATTTACCACATAATGGCGCCCGAATAGGGACTTGCCCTTTCCCCACGCGTCGGTGAAGCCACGCCGACCCCCTGACCCTCTGCAGTCGTGACGGAACTCTTCTGCGCAGTGGCAGATATTTCTGCTCAAGTATCCCTCAGGCCCACGGAGGAGACGGAGGAGGCGGTCCAGCATCCGAACGAGACGGTGGAGGAACGCGGCGAGTCCCGACCAGAGCCCAAGCCGAGAGTCCAAGGTCCGAGGTATCCGGAGGCCCACCTGTAACTGAAGTCTGAAGTCCGAAGTTCGTCGTCCGTCGTCCAGTCCCGTTCGAGGCTTTCCGTTCCGTGCTGCCCGGTGAGTACCATTGCTGGGGTAGTATCTAGACAGGACCAATCTAAATTGACTCCTGGTCCGTGGGTTGGTGGTGCCCAGACTCACAAACGAAGTGTTCACCTAGGTGGATACGGGTCTTGATGTGTCCCTTTATGGGACCGGTATGTTCCGTACTGTTACAGCAGTGCATCCAGTAACTCTAGTCTGTTCCGTTCTCGAGAAAATCTGTTCTATTTCTGTTCTCAGTATTCCAGGTAATATTCTGTTCGAACTGTTATTTATAATGTTCTTCATGTAATTTACTGTTGTGGTATGAGTGCGATGTGATTTCGTGTTTTTATTGTGTATTGTATCGTGTCCAGATTACAGTTCAGTCATGCCTATATTTTCCAAGTTACGTCAGTTAAAAACTAGAAAGGGTCTGTTAGAGGAAGCAGTTCCTGTCCCACCTAGGGACAGTCCAGGTCATTTTATGTATCAGAAACATGGCATAAGCGCCATACTGTATCTAGATTTATGGGTAGAGTATACCAAACAGTTAGAAGAAAAGTATAGATGGCCCGTATCGGGTACATGGGATGCCGAATGTATCATGCGAGTAGAAGAAGCATTATGGAAAAAGAAAGCCAGACAGTCACAGAAAGATGCCATCGAGTTATGGCGTAAGGAAGCTCACAGAAGAACGGAAAAGGAAGTCAGAAAGTCAGAATTAAGTAGAGAATCCCAGGAACGAGCCCAGGAAAGAGAATTAATCGAGATAGGTGAACAAGTCAAAGCCGAACAGTCAGACAGACAGAGGCATGCCCTTATTAAGGGTATGTATCCTCTCCTTGCCGAAGGTTTGCCAAAAGCGACACCAGAGGCATCCAGTAATTTCCCGCCACCATTAGTTCCGACCAAGCTACGTCACAAACCGACCGCAGCTGATATTTTTATTTCGTCTTATCTGGACGACACAGTCCCAGAATATGTAAATCTTGTCCGCGCTCCGCCAGTCCCTGCAAATCAGGCACTTCCCGCTCCTCCAGACACCGGAGTACCTGTTACGGTACCCCTGGTCCAGCCTACAGTTCCATTTCCCACTCTGCCAGGACGTAGAGCCTCAGTAGACGACTCCAGTTTAGGGGCCGCAGGAGGAGCTACTCCTCAAACCCCGCCGCCACACAAGCGTTTATCGGCACTCGAATTACATGCTCAAGCATCACAGCGTACTCCTAAAAGTAATAAGTCTGTCACAGAAATCAGGCAAGCCCTTAACGAATGTGTCTATGATCCAGTTCCAGGCGAATATACTATGGTTTTATATTCCTTACGTGTAAGGAGAGTGACCGAGTATCTAGTCACCTTGCCGAATATGAAAGAAGATCTAGACAGAATATATCGTTTCATCCGTACAGGGGATGATCCAGAAAGTATTGGCGAGATTATGTCTCAAAGGAAAGCCGAGATTCAGCTCATGATATTAAAGTTCCTGATCAATTGTCTAATAAGAGAACAAGATTACCCGTCTAAAGATCCCGCCGAAATGAGAATCCTGACAAGGTGGAGTGATAATATAGCCGAGGGTAAGCACAAGACCGTCAGTGCCATGGAGAGTATGTACAAGAAAATTCGTAAAGAAATAATAAGGTTACACGACCAGCGTAAAGCAGCACAAGTAAGCGAGAAAGAAAGTATCTCTGATCCTGAAGAGGAAGAGAACGAGAATCCCGCCAGAATAGCGTATGTAGGAAAATCCAGATTTCCAGATCGCCATTTACGCCTAGAACACAAGTCTATTTTTCATCATACAGCGCCAGAACTAGGTTCTCTAGAACAAGTATTTCAAGCTACCGATCACATTCTGAAATCACGAGTCGGTTACAGTGAATTAAGTACTATGCATGAACAAGAACTAGCCCGATCAGCAGTCCGATGGATTACTGATTCTACCACTTTTCCAGACGAAATAGTGGCACAAATGTTTCTGAAATTGCCCCCAGCCGAGCAACGACTGGTGGGTATGTATATGATCCAGCACCTCATTACTCTGTATGAGGGTCAACATTCTGATCCAGGTCCGTTACACGATATCCTGAACGAGTTACTCCAGTATAGATGGAGAGGTCTAGGTACCGATTTAATTAGTGTCATTCTAGAACAGCGCCACAAATATAGAACGTTTTTGAACCCGCATTTTGTTCATGTCTCACCCCCAGAAAGTAAGCCATTCTACATAGACAGACAGAATCTGTTACGAGAAGTCCACCCAGTCCAAGGGGCGGGTGGCGTAATGCAACGAGTGTTTGTATACACTCCGATTTCAAAGATGGAACTTCTTGAAATGAAGAAATTAATTCCCTGTCATGACAAAGATCCAGCAGGGTTCCATAGAGAATTAAAAGACATGCTTCGTATGGGAGAATACACTTACCCAGATATCATTAAAATGTTAAAGGTCCTGTTACCCGCAGGGGTGTATGAAAAGTTAAAGGAAAAAGAATGGGAGGTGGGAGAGAAAAAGATCGATTGGGCAGCTCTAGAAGCTGAAGACAAGGCACGAGTACCAGGTACCGGTCTTGGAGATAAATGTAAAGAATTACCAGAATTATTGATTCAAGTTTTACCCAGATTATTGACAACTAGGAAGGAAGACTGGGATGCAATCTCAGCCTGTAAACAGAAACAAGATGAAGATATTAGTGATTTTTATTCTAGGTTTGAAAAATGTTTCAGTATTAATAGTGGTCTCAATACAAGTAGTGAGTCATACCCTCATCTTTTCGTCACCAAATTAGTCGAGAATTCAAGCCCACAAATTAAAAACCGAGTTTTAAAAGTCGAAAGCACCTGGCAAGCAAATACTCCGTCCCAGATGCTCCAGATGCTCCAGTACCACCAGAATAGAATCAGAGAAGAGCAAGAACACGAAAGAAAACGTATGAAAGACACGAAAATGAAAGTGCTAGTTGCACAAACAGTTCCTCAAGACAGTCAGAAGAGGGGTCCGAATCAAGCCAGTCATCCTGCAGCTCCCGTTAAAGGGAACTGCAATTATTGTAAACAGCCAGGTCATTTTATAAACGAGTGTGCAGTTCTGAAACATAACATAGCTACTGGTAAGACTAAAGAAAGACCACGTCCGCCTAGACAAGAACAAGTTTCACAGATTCCTCAGTCACAGAATGCACAACAGATAGTTACAGCACCGCAGCCTATAGCTGCAACACAGCACGTTACATCACAGATGTACCAGTATGCGCAGTCTGAGTATCCAGAGTACCAGTCATATTCATGAAACAGCCTAGAGAGGGAGGTAGGCTTGCCTCTCATCGAGATACCTGTAGATCAAGAAGGTCCCTATGTTCACAGTCAAGTATTAGGGAAAGACAGAAAGTTTTTGATCGATACAGGGGCAAGTAGGACCACAATTAGTCACGCCGAAGTTCCAGGGGCTCCGCTCTCAGGCTCAAGAAATGTTTCCCTTGGATTTTCAGGAAAGCCAATAGTTAATGAGATATCAAAGCCAGTCACTCTAGAAGTAGGTCCATTGTCCCGTACTACTGATCTGTTACTTACTAAGTCATGTCCAGAAAATCTATTAGGCATTAAGACACTGAAAGAATTAGGTGCAGTTATTTGCTGTTCCCCAGAGGGAATACGTCTGTTCCTACGTGACTTTAAGGGTCACTATGTATTACGAGATTTTGATTCAAGATTGTCTAATGTTCCGCAGCACTTATGGGCGCAAGGTCCAACTGATGTAGGTTACATGCAAATCACACCCCATCGTGTGACTCTCAAACCAGGCGTAGTGTTACCCCGAATCAGACAGTACAGATTGCCACCCGAGGCTGTAGCAGCCTTATCCAAAATTATTGACGAGCTCATGGCTCAAGGAGTAGTTGTAGAAACTGACTCCAATGTATGTAATTCTCCGATCATTCCAGTCATGAAACGTACTGATCCAAATGCACTCCCAGTATATCGATTAGTGATTGATTTACGAGAGCTTAATAAATGTATTATTCCTCAGTACCCAGTTGTCCCAGATATTTCTTCCCTGTTAACAGCCATTGATTCCGAAGCCACGTTTTTCACTGTTATAGACCTTAAGAATGCATTTTTTAGTGTTCCAATTCATCCAGACAGCCAGTTTCTTTTCGGATTTTGTTTAAATGGAAGGAGCTATATGTTCACACGCGCTCCTCAAGGTTTCACAGAAAGTCCTAGTATTTACAGTCAAGCACTCAAGAGACAACTAGACAACATTCACATGCCAACTGACACTGCCCTGCTCCAGTATGTCGATGATCTACTGATCACAGCCCGTTCTGAACGTGCTTGCGAGCGAGCATCCCTTACAGTTTTGTATTTTCTAGCCGAGATGGGGCACAAGGTGTCACCTTCGAAGCTTCAATTCTGTGTCCAGCAAGTGGTATACTTAGGACACTTGCTGTCCAAGAGGGGTAGGCAGTTGACACCAGACCGTATCCAGTTAATAGCGAGTCTTCCCCAGCCCAGAACCCAGAAGGAGGTACGTGCTTTTATCGGCCTTACTTCTTATTGTAGACAATGGATTCCCCAGTATGCATTTCTAGCCAAGCCACTGATACAGTTAACGACACAGGAGGCAGCCGTATCGACTGTCCTCCCTTGGACATCTGACCATACACTTAGTTTCAACGAGTTAAAGAAAGCCCTATGTCAAGCTCCAGTTCTAGCTACACCGAACTACAGTAAGCCTTTTACACTTTTCGTTACTGAACGGGAAGGTACAGCATTATCTGTTCTCACACAAGATCAAGCAGGTCAATACAAGCCCTGTGCTTATTTTTCGAGCACATTAGATCCAGTCGCCCAGGCGTTGCCTGCGTGCCTCAAGTCAGTTGCAGCCACAGCACTAGCTATCAGACAAAGTGATTCTATAGTTTTAGGACATTCCCTGACAGTACAAGTTCCACATTCCGTAGAAGTTCTTTTAAACCGAACACAAACTCAGCACTTGACAATTGCACGTTTAACGGGTTATGAATTAACACTGTTCCAGCCACACATAGACATTAGACGCTGCAACGTTCTGAATCCTGCTACACTGTTACCATCAGTTAATTCAAATTCTGACCCACATGATTGTGTGGAAGTAGTTAACATTACGACTAAGCCAAGACAAGACCTGACAGACATTCCGTTATCAGATCCTGACCTGACACTTTATGTGGATGGTTCATGTATGAGAACTAGTACAGGAGAACTAGTAGCCGCGTATGCAGTGACTACTGACACTGAAGTTATTGAAACACACCGTATTGACACCCTGTCCGCTCAAGCAGCAGAGCTAGTCGCTCTGACACAAGCCTGTATACACGCCAAGAACCTGAAAGTTAATGTTTACACAGATTCACGTTACGCATTCGGAGTTGTACACGACTTCGGAGTGCTCTGGCAGGAGAGAGGTTTCATGACTTCTCATGGAACCAAGATTCAGCATGGTCTCCTTATTCAAGCCCTGTTAGATGCCATACATTTACCGACATCTATTGCTATCATGAAGTGCAAAGCACATACGAAAGTCACTGACATTATTTCCCAAGGTAATGATCTAGCAGACCGCACAGCCAAGCTTACAGCACAGACTCCAGACATTCCAGTTAATCAGACACATACTCCAGATCCGACTACATGCATGACAGTTAAGGACCCTACTCAAGACGTCATAGATATACAGTTACATGCTACTCCCGAAGAAATCAAGAAATGGTCTGAACAAGGAGGGGTCCAGACAGATCAAGGATGGTTAACGAAGGGTAGAGCCACATGGTTTCTCCCCGATTCTATGGTTCAAGTCATTATCAATACCGCACATAGTCCAGCACATTTAGGAGAAAAAGCTATGTTAGACAGTATCCAGAACATTTGGTTCAACAAGCATTTACGAGCTGCAGCCAAGCAGAAAGTCCGTACCTGTATGATATGTTGTCAGTTTAATCCAGGTAAAAGTGTCCCGGTGGAACAAGGTGGTTTCCAGCCCCCTGACCACCCTTTTGAGGTCCTCCAGATGGATTATATTCAGATGGAGCGATGTCGAGGTTTCAAGTATGTCCTTGTAGTAGTATGCGCTTTGTCCAGGTGGACAGAAGCATATCCAGTCCCAGATTACACAGCCGCGACCACTGCCAAGCAGTTGGTTCGTGAATTTTTCCCTAGATACGGACTCCCTAGAGTCGTATATTCTGATAACGGTCAGCCATTCTCCTCAGAGTTAATGAAGCACGTTTCCCTGTTGTTAGGGTACCAGTGGAAGTTCCATTGTGTACGCCATCCTGAAGCAGCCGGTCTCGTAGAGAGACATAATCAGACTCTGAAAATCCGTATTGCAAAAGTCTGTAAGGACAAAGGTGTGGACTGGTTAATAGCTCTGCCAGTCGCTTTGTTTTATATGCGCATGGTCGCACATTCCAGATCAGGTCTGTCCCCGTACGAGGTCGTATTCGGCCGCCCCCCTAACATGTGGGGTACTCCTAGACCCCGAAGTATTACCGATGTTTCATGTAATATGCTGACAGATTACCTAGCTTCCTTGATGTCTGCCCTCAACTCATGTCGTTCACAGGTTGCCGCCGCATTTCCAGACAATACCAAGGTGGCACCGCACGAGATCGTTCCAGGCTCCCTCGTGATGGTCAGAAATTTCGACAGATCAAGTCCGCTGGAACCACGTTGGAAGGAACCACGCCAGGTCCTCTTGACCACCCGAACTGCCGTCAAGTTGGAAGGCAGGAAGGGGTGGGTCCACCTCTCTCATGTAAAACTTTTCAATGAATTGAAATCAGTCTCCAAGAACATTTCCAAGGATTGCCAGGATTCGAAAGATTGCCAAGACATTGTTTTAAAGGACTGTCCCGCACAAGACATTATTACAACCCCTCCCTTGTTAGAGAAAACTCCGCAACAGGAGTATAAGTTAAAGCTCAGGTCTAGTAAAATAAGTCAGTCAGTTTGATTGTATAAGTCCTCCCCTAGGTGAAACGGTTAGACTGTTTCTGACATGTATAAAATAGACCCCCATAGTGAGAGAGTCAGTCGAAGTTCACTTCAATGTATCGTTTTTCTGAGTTTCGTATTATTTATCAGCATAATGATTTCTTGCACCAGCTACGCACTTTTCCTGTGTTTTCCAGTTCCTCATGTAAATATGTCTACTAATGCTACAGTAGAGCACACGTTTAGTGATCTGCCTCCTCACGAATATTCATACCGCCTCGCTATGCGCAACAACACATTCATCCGTATGTTACATTACTCACACCAGACCAACAATGCCACTAATTGTTGGGTGTGTGGTCGACTCCCCCCTTTCCAGACACCGAAGGGAGTTCTGCCACTGTTTCCTTATCCATTCTCACACAATGGTTCGTGTGGAGCATGGTCCACGTTAACGTCATCCTCAACAGATATGTCTTTTCTTAACAGTACATGTTTTCCAGACAAGCAAGGTTTCCCCCACAGAACAGGTTTAGATCTAGAAAACGAAGTATATAATTTAGGTAATTATTCGTCGAATTTCATGGTCCTGAATGTTCAGTCTGATACTACTCCAGACTTACCTGCTATTTCAGTACTACCTGTCAAAGGCGAATTATGTGTCCGTAGTTATGGTTCTGTACATATAGGTCATAGTGAATGTACTACTGTTATCCAGTATAGTGACAGTGGGAAATCTGTTTTCAAAGCTTCACGTCATTCTTATTTTATTTGTGGTCAAACTGCATATGTCCGTCTGCCCCTCGATTGGGAGGGAACCTGTTACATTGCTTTCCTACTGCCACCTGTTTTTCTAGCCCCATCTGATTATCACAGAAACACACATCTAGTACACATTAGACATAGAAGGGAGTCCCCAATTGTCGATTATACTGAAACTACTCTAGAACAGTATACAGATTTCAATAAAGGTTTCTTCTTCTTTGTAGGACCTGTCCAGAATAGTAAACTGATCCGTAGGTTAACAAGAACCCTTGAAGCTGTAGTAAATGAGACTGCCTCTGCTCTAGGTAACCTAACCGAGGAACAATCTGCTATGAGATTTGTCGTTTTGCAAAATCGTCTCGTCCTTGACGTCATACTGGCCGATAGGGGCGGGGCCTGTAGAGTCATCGGATCTAGTTGCTGCATTTTCATTCCAAATAACGCGCCGTCTGTTTATTCAGCTATAACCAGACTCCATAAAATTGCCCATCTGTTACATCAAGATCCAGGCACCTGGACATGGTCCGGTTGGTTCTGGAATATAATTTCCGCATGGGGATGGAAAGTCCTGTCCTTTCTAAGTATAGCAGTAGCGATCATATTTAGCTGCTGCCTCTGTATACAATGTGGCCCTGCGATTTGCAGCATGTGTGCTACCTCTTGTATTCCTAGTCCCAAGCCCCGTTCTAAATCCCGTTCCAAGACAATTCGAGACGAGCAAATGGTACTGTATGAAATGATAGATGGTATCATGAAAATTGATGTTTCCTGATGGAAACGTAGTGACAAGGAGGGAATGTGGAAAAGTAACTTTTGCCATGTTCTGTGTCCCTACGCCTCATCCATCATATGTTATGTGTGCATGACCAATATGCATATGTTATTCCCCATGTCCGATTAAAGACGCAATTCCAGTTGTGTCCACCTCTAGTATGTTAGTTTCCAGTCCTCGTGAATACTACGAATATCAGGCCTATGTAAAGTAATGTTGCCACGTTTCTCAGTGTGCACGTTATTCCATTGTAAAGTCCCCGTTTCCAGGCCTCAAAAGGGCCCGGACATCAGATTCAGCTCCTGTCTCCTGAAAGCCTCGCAGAGGAGCGATACAGCCCCCACCTGTATCCTCGACCCTTCACTTACTTCCTGCCTCGCAGTGCCCGGTGCACCTTGGCTCTGCCTCTGAGTCTGCCAAAAGTATGTTATAGTTCCAGTTATCAGTTCAGTCCTCCTCCTCTGCATTCCTAAGCTACTGAACTGCATCAATAGTTTCCGTCATTGTCTAGCCTTCTCGTCTCCACGTTAGAGAAATACTGTATTTAATGGTCATTTAGTATTCTTCATCACGCACTACATGTAGAATAATGCATGGTCCAGTCTTAGAATCAAGTTAGCTTTTCCCCTCATGACTTCTAGTTTATATCAACATGTTCCCTAAACATTAGATACCAGATAGGGTTTAGGTACATGTCGCTCCGACCCTCCAGACTCTAGTCTCTGCTCCTAGCATAGAGTTCGTAGCCCCCAGTTTCTCCTAGTAACACGTCATTGCCAGTTTTCGCGCACCATTAGGTTAGAGGTCCCGGCTCCTTAGGTAGCCCCCTCCTATGTTTCCGCCCATTCATGACATATTCTGTTACGTTTGCATCACATGTCTATGTATACTCCCAGTTACACCTCTTTTTACTGTTATCTTTCGCGACTGCTACGCGTCACGCCTTCTGCTCCACCCACTGCTACGCCTACTGCAATGTAATGCTATGTGTTCGCGCTATGTATATATGCCTGTGTTTTGTTATTGAATGTTAGCGCGCTCATCCCAGACCTAGCCCCAGCAGCTGCTGGGCCTCTTTTCCCCTGTTGGGCCCCAGTTGTCCTGCTGGGCCCTGTCATTCTGTTCCTATGCAGGTTGTCCTGATCCTGTCCTTATGCTGTAATAAACCTGCAGAAACTCCTACTACCTCGAATCTTGACTCTTATTTATTGAGCTATCTGTTATGCTATAAGTCTAGTCAAAAATAGGGTATTATTTATTTATTTACCACAGCCTTCAAGACCAGGTACGGTCTATACGAATACCTGGTGATGCCGTTTGGCCTCTGTAATGCGCCTGCGGCGTTTCAATTCTTCCTTAATGAGGTCTTGCGGGAGTATTTGGACGTCTTTACTGTTGTATATATTGACGATATACTGGTATATTCCAACGATGAACCAGAACACGTGAGACAAGTGAGTTTAGTTCTACAAGCCCTCAGGAAACATCATCTGTTTTGCAAGATTTCCAAATGCGATTTCCACGTGGATACGGTGGAATTCTTAGGGGTAATGCTTACTCCTTCAGGTCAAGTCATGGCGGAGAGGAAGGTAAAGGCCATTGAAGACTGGCCTCGGCTCCAAAACATCAAAGATGTGCAAAGCCTGTTAGGATTCGCGAACTTCTATCGCCGGTTCATAAAGGACTTTTCGAACATGGTGGTACCCTTGACTAGACTCACCCGGAAAAGGACCAATTTCCTATGGAATGATGACGCTCAAGCAGCTTTTGTGAGTTTGAAGAACGCGTTCACCACAGCCCCTGTTCTCACGCATGCTAATCCATCATTGCCATATATAGTGGAGGCAGACGCATCAGACGTCGCTATCGGAGAGGTTCTTTCTCAAAGACAGGACACCACAGGTTATTTGCACCCTATCGCCTTCATGTCCAGGAAGTTAAACGAGGCAGAAACACACTACACCATCGCAGAAAAAGAGCTGTTGGCCATCCGAGACGCTTTTCTGGAATGGAGACATCTGCTGTTGGGAGCCGTGCACCAGGTCACGGTATATACCGACCACCGGAATTTGCAGTTCATGAGATCGGCTCGACATCTCACGCCCAGACAGTTGAGATGGATGCAGTTTTTTGCGGAATACCATTTCCTGGTGACGTTTCGTCCGGGTAGGGAAAACAAGAAAGCAGACGCCTTGACCAGACAAGACACCGCTCCCATGAGAGAGACACCCCCTGAGGAATCCATCATCGAACCGGGTAAGGTCCTCTGTGCAACGCACACCGAGACTTTCCTTCAAAGAGTCCGTCAAGACATGAGATCCATGGTCTGGAGGAGTTGGCTTCGTTCCCATCCAGAATGGAGTACTAGGGATGGGATCGCTCTGAAGGGCAAACAACTCCTCGTTCCTGCCGTTTCATTGAGGAAAATCGTGTTTGGACGGTGCCATACAGTCCCCAGCGCAGGTCATCAAGGAGGAGCCAAAACGCTGGATCGGGTATTGCGCCAATTCTGGTGGCCAGAGGTGCGGAGGGATGTGATGGAGTGGGTTAAGGAATGCACCGTATGCGCCCAAGCAAAGACAGACCATCATCGAAAAGTGGGTCTGCTACAGATCATGCCTACCCCGGAGGAGCCGTGGGAGAGGATTTCCATAGACTTCATCGTTGGGTTGCCAGAGTGAAGGAAATCAAAAATCCCATCTCAGGGGTTTGCACTAACACCTGATCCTTTAAAGCAGCATGAAAAAGTTGGCACAGAATCTGTAATCAAGAGAAACATATTTATTAAATTACAACAAGTGAGGCCATGTCACACAGAAGCCGCAGCACTCTGTATGTGATGGTCTGAGGACTGAAGGCCACAGTATCTCTTATATACCCTCACAGGGGCCAAAAAGGGGCAGTACAAGTGCACATAAGAAGAGTTACACACATAGATGGTCATACAGAAAATGCACAGTCGACAAGTAGGAGGAGCTAACAGTTTTGCCAATGCTAGCAAGCACATCCTGACAGTTACAGAATATTAGCAGCTGCAAGCACAACTGAGCATGTGCAAAGTAGGAGGAAGAGGCTAAATATACCGAGCAGAGAACAGCAAGATAGGACTGAGTACATGGTGAGCACATGGCCATCTAAAATGGCTGCCAAATACAAAATGGATTCCATAAAAAGACAAGATAGTCTCTAAATACAGGATGTCTTCTGCTAATGCTTAATCTAATCGCTGCTAAATTACGACAGACAACCCTTTCAGCATTAGCTGAAGACATTCCCATGATCCAGTAAGATCATAGAAAATATTTGTACATTCATTTTCACAATTTATCAATATCCTAATTCATTGCTAGAGGAGCATTTTCCAGTCTAAACATTTCACTAAGGGTATCAGCAGGAATCCAAGAAAAACGGGCATTGGATCATAATAAACATACAGACAGTAGGGGAAAGCAATGGCCACTATTATAAACAGAATTATCATTTTTCTTGGCCTAAGCTAAAGCAAATCCTAAAATTATCTAGTAGACATTTTCAGGGCTCCTATGCATTTCAGTGACTATTCATTTTAAATTTCAGAATAGCTAACAGCTCATATCTAATAAAAACATTTTCCAATTGACTGTTACATTTTCCTTTTATGATGGCTAGAACATCAAGCATATCTGGGACCAGGAGGACCACACAGGGCCATAGGAATTAGGACCAAGAGCTGTAAAGGGCTGCTCTTCAAAAATGGGACAACTAAAGGGATACATTATTGACAAAAAGAGGAAGTCCTTGGGGAAATTGAAGCCGCTGTACAACCAACCAGAGGGGGAGTCTTCTCCCTGTGTCCGTTTGAGCCTCACAGGCAGGCTTTTGTTGTTTCCACGGTGGAGCTGCACAACTCGCAACTCAAGAATCACAGTCCAGTTTCAAGGAAAAAAGTCTCTTCTTTCAGGATAGGGCAGTCACCCAACAGGCAAATGCTCTTAGTGATCCTGTCCAGTGTCTCAAACAGTGCACCACTTTTCTTCACTTCAATCTAACAGGCACCAGAGACACAGCACTTGAACCCTAATCTCAAGTCCTTCCCTAACTCCTGTATTGCTCTGCTGGCGCACTGCTCATTCGTTGGGGCTACACATTTGCATCCAGTGTACCCAGGTATCTCTTGACCAACAAACAAAGGTGCAAACTTGTATTCACTTTAGGACCAGAAATCAGAGGCCTTATTCTAGGATCTCTGAAGCAACCCTTGTTTCAGAAGGGGTCACCTCAAGCAAAGCCTCCTTGCCATTCTGGTCGGTCTGTGACTCTCAGCTGGGCATGATCCACGATTTCTCCTTTCTGATCTGTGACCCCGTCTTTCGCTCAAAACAGTGGCAGGGGTACACACTTAATCACAGGGCTTCCGTCTTCACTGAGGTCCTAGTTGCCAGCAATGCTTGTGCTGGTTACCTTCACTTTGGCTTCAAGCTGCACTGGTGCTGACGCTGACTCCCCAGGCTGAATCTGATGTCCGGGCCCCTCTGGTAGTGGTTTGTACAGCAGCAAATATCTATTGGTGGACAGAACAAATTGTCTTTAGACAAGGCACAGAAACAGTCTATCAACAGAGTGTTAGAAAATACTTCCTAGTCTTGGGATGCCCCATATATTAGCAAGGCACCCAAGAACCACTTCCATCTATCTATGTGAGAGTAAAGAAAAACACAGGCTGGACCTATTGGCAAGTATACAAAAAACAATTCATTGCAGGGGATTTGCAAGCAGGTGGCCTGCAATCTTCAAAGGAGTGGCCATACACCATGGGACTATCATTATCTAAAATACTCTGTCATTCTCATAGAATACAAATACAAAACAGTGACTCTAGTTTCTTCAATTGGATTTCCATATGAGAGCATATCTTCTACCATCTAAAGGAAAACAGCTACATAAAAATTCTGCTTGAGTGGATGTTTTCACACATAGTGACATTGTCTAAGGGGTAAACACACTTTCCTCAATGATTAAGTCTAGGTGTTCCTAAATTCCTTATCTAGAACACCTCAAAAAGAGAAATCACACAATACAGATTATCAGGGACATGTAGACTAATTGTGCGTCAGGTGGACTATACAATACAAAAGCTAATAGCAATGTAGAAACAACAGACAAGAACTAGAGTCCTGGTATTTCTATGATTAGGACACATCTGATCCCACCAAAAATTAAAGCAGCAGGGAAAAAGAACTAAAAACCAAATTAGAATAGGCATTTGAATTTGTCATACTAAATACACGTGAAAGTATCTCCTATTGAGGTGGACAACTGATCTTACTATAATCTATCACTACCCTAACAGTCAGACTAGAAAACATCAGAGTAGGCCTGAAGAAATTTTGAAAACCAGTTTGGTCATACAAAAGGGAATTACACATATAATAGAGGAACCTGATACATCACTGTAGTCTGGAAATGTAAACCTCTAAATGGTGAAAGAAAAACGAAAAAGAAAATAGGACTAGAACACAGCTAAAATCCCCAAAAACTAGGCACAATGTGACATCAATCAGGGGAGAAGCAGCAAAAGAAAAATCCATAGGAAGGACAAAAAATGACTTGGGTGACAATCAAGTTTGTGACATAATGCCAAGAGCATGGGTGATACAAAAAAGTCAAAAATAGTACACATATTATAACTCTACCGCTGGCCACTACACCATCTACGGTAATCTCAGCTAGTGATCCCATTCCTTCCTTTCTCGGGGAAAATGAAACCTGGTTTCCTTTTAAGACAGAACATCATTTAACTAATACTATATAGTAATTAGGTCACCTTGCATAAGAGTCACAGATCTATAATTGCTTCCTTAGGTTCAATCAAGGAAATATAAATGTGAGGATGCCTTTTCCTTAAGGGAAAAGAGCAGTAACGACTAAAGGTGGCACACTTTGCTGTATATATTATAACCACATAGGCATGCACTTGGTGAAGTGCTGTCTGTTCTTGCTCACAATATAACAATATCATATATCATAATTTAGTATCAGCAAGTTTTACCACTTAACAAGTTTTAACCACTATTGCTCAAAGGATATACATAGTCATGTCATCCCTTCACAACACAGCAAAACTTACAAAAGCACCAACATGGATCACAAACATACATAATATAGGACATTTCATGCCAAGCCATCAGATATACTTTGCTGTATACCTAAGCACAGAAAAAACACAATAGCATGCAACACCATTTCATGCACTTTCTGCACAATAAACACTCCAATAACATAAAAAAAACCATTCGGGCCCATTTTAATTTTGTCAGACTTATACCTAAATAACACCTTCTTTTAATCCATCCTCACCCTTTTGACAGCAGATCAAGCAGTCAGTGAAGATCAGCTGCAAATATAACTTACTGTGTCGCGTCAGACACACAGGAAAAGCAGGGAAAATTCATAGAAGAAATGCAAAAAACATAAAAATGCACAGATAATTCATTTCAAGAAGTCATAAAAACACATCTTTGTTTCATCATACAGCCAATACTTCACATAACACACAAAATCTCAAGTAGAACCACCCAGCTTTTGTAAATGTACAAAATCTCTTAAGCAAAAACTCTTTCACAGCCTCTGCGTGTCCCTTACACCAACCCCCCAGTTTAGGCCCTGCTGTTTATAAAAAGCCGTGTCAGGAATGCACTCTTCAAATGTCGACGTGAATGGCTCCTTTGCGTGACGCTTTTCCAAGCAATCATTTCACCGTTTGTTGTCACATACTCCTAAGCCCCCACCACACTGACCTAAAGGTCAAAATCTGGCTGGAGCACCAAGCTTTCTTGTAACCTCCCTGGGACCCTCACTGTGAAACTGACAAAGACAATAAGTCTCTGCAAGTCTGTGCAATAATCAACCCTATTTAAAAAAGACATTTTAAATATATTACTTCTTTTAGAGAACTACAATTTATTTATTCTCAGAGCCTGTGAATAATTTATGGAACATAACAACACACCATACCAGCTTCATAATAAATGTGTGTCACTATCCCATGCAATATTGTATCAACCTTAAATAAATAAATGGCTCAGTAGGCCCCGCTGAAGTCAAAACTTTCAACCCTGATATTAAAAACAAACCTCTGCGCTGGGCACATTAACTCACTAAGCTATGAAAAAGCAAACGTGCACATTTGTATTATACTTGAATGTATGCATTCACTGAAGCCTAAGGCACTATAAAACTAGTTTAAATGGCAAGAAAGCCTTTTAAAATGGTCTATTTAACTCAATATCGTTTTTGCAATTTGAGGTACTTAAAAATAAATAACCTATACTTGTGTTACATATTAATCATCCTCAGATTGTTCTTTACAGATTGCAGAAATCAGACTTAGACATATCTCATGTAAATCTTTAAAAAAAATGACTTCTTACGCCTGCGCCAAGTGAAGGTCCCATACATAAATGTCCTCATTATGCAGTACTGCACAACTTAAATTAAATTATAATGCTAGGAGGTCACAGTATGAGTATTAAGCTTTATGAATATCAAAAAACGATTTTAAAAAGCACTTATTTATTTTTTTTCAAAATATTTTTTTATGTCATAATTCAAAATTACTCTCTATATTTCGTTTTTGTAATAATCCTATATTTAAAACCAAGCTGCATCCCTATTCTAAATCTGCCCCTTGCTTATGTTTTTAGAGCAACTATTCACAAGCCTAAGTACATAAGCTCGTCAACTTCGTGCTACTTTTGTTTGAAAAGGACAATGATTTTAGCGACAGAGACATAAATGCTAAAAGAGAAGGGAAACCGCAATTAAAATGTCTGTCTGTGATACAAATTATTAACCTTATTTTTGTAAACCTTGCTTTCAAAATAACACTCTGAGATGCAAAGTTGCACGTTTAACTAAGGAAGAAGTCCTGGCTAAATAAACTAGGCCTGCGAAAATAACAGCTGTGCCCTTGACGGCAGGCCCTACCCAGTGTTACATTTCCTGGAGGCAGCCTTACTAAAAACAGACATTCACAGCTTTGAAATGCGTGTGCAAGAATACACATTTCGAGTTCAGAAAAATTCACTCCAGTTAAACTGTTTTGTCTGTTAACATCTAATGCGAAGTATAGAAGTAAACATGCTATGAGAGTGTTGTCTACAAAAACACACCATTTCATTTTTCTGCTGTAGGCCTTTAATATTCCTAGTGAAAAAGAATTTTAAGTTTATCCCTTAAATATTTAACAGTTGTACATATGCGCTATTCCTTACCCTATAACTTTAAGGAGAAACATATAGTTATGTTTAGCACATCACATAGGTCATTCCTGAATTTCTATCGAATTTTTCCCTAATATTAATTAATCTAACATTATGTTCAACAGACTGAAAACATCAAAAATACCCACAAAAATACATTTGAGCTCAGTACAGACATAAACAGAAAAGGGGTAAAACACAAAAGACACACAATACAGCGCGCTTTAGCCATGTTTCATAAATAGCGACGACGCAATGTACAAGCAAAAGTTACATGAATGGGAAAACCCCACAAACCAGCTAGACATTTAAACACACCTTTTAAACCATGGGTCAACACTAAAGCCAGAAACAAAACACAGCTCACAGACTGAATCCAAACCACCTATGTAAATACCAGTTGTAAGTCATATTTACAAGGAGAAACACTATTCTCAACAGTATTCTAAAAACTGAAGTAGAAATACTTTCAATTCACTAATTCAGGCTGGCAGAACACCAAAAACCGCTCTGCATATCTTCATACATATTGCACAGAACAAAGGATCCTCATGTGTATTATGGGCATATTTAAATTCCCTGGGGAAAAATTTCACCAAGGAAGAAATATGTTTTCATACCTAAAACCTATTTTAAGTTTTCCCTCTAGGGGAAGCCGGCTAATTCAATTCATATCTCACTATGGTACCTCTCATAAAACTACACATTTTACATGTGAGTTTGGAACAGGCATGCAAACAAACATAATGCAAAATATGCATTATCATAATCTAAAATGGCACTTAATCATTGCGCCGCTCATAACCATAAATGGAGAAACATCTCCACATTACCTGCCTACATGTGTTGCAACGCATATATCACATAATCCATATCATAAATATGATCGATCATCCATACATATCCATATCCATATCCATAAGCCACAGCAAGCGTATCCTAAAACTGCCTTGCGAGTCACTGGCTACCATAAGCTCACAGTAATTACCATACAATGGTTCTTACCAAGCACGAGCGTCCAGATACTATCTGCCAAGTTTTGAATGACCTAACAGTCTTTTCTTTTAAAATATTCACGCCAGAAATGTTCTCAGTCAGGGGTGCCATCATGTGGAGGATCAAAAATCAGGAAGGTCAGAAGTAGACTGGGCTACACAGACTAAGAACCCCCAGAATTGGTACCTCCTTTAGTAGAATCCTGCCTTGTCTTCCTCAGTAAATGTCTGTCTCCTGACAAGATCTCTCCTTCAGATAGTCACCGCTCTGATGAGCCCCACGTTGGGCGCCAAATGAAGGAAATCAAAAATCCCATCTCAGGGGTTTGCACTAACACCTGATCCTTTAAAGCAGCATGAAAAAGTTGGCACAGAATCTGTAATCAAGAGAAACATATTTATTAAATTACAACAAGTGAGGCCATGTCACACAGAAGCCGCAGCACTCTGTATGAGATGGTCTGAGGACTGAAGGCCACTGTATCTCTTATATACCCTCACAGGGGCCAAAAAGGGGCAGTACAAGTGCACATAAGAAGAGTTACACACATAGATGGTCATACAGAAAATGCACAGTCGACAAGTAGGAGGAGCTAACAGTTTTGCCAATGCTAGCAAGCACATCCTGACAGTTACAGAATATTAGCAGCTGCAAGCACAACTGAGCATGTGCAAAGTAGGAGGAAGAGGCTAAATATACCGAGCAGAGAACAGCAAGATAGGACTGAGTACATGGTGAGCACATGGCCATCTAAAATGGCTGCCAAATACAAAATGGATTCCATAAAAAGACAAGATAGTCTCTAAATACAGGATGTCTTCTGCTAATGCTTAATCTAATCGCTGCTAAATTACGACAAGAGAGCCAAGGAAACACGGCCATAATAGTGGTATTGGACTATCTTACCAAAATGGGTCATTTTCTTCCGTGCAAACAAGTTCCTACGGCTAGTTAACTAGCCAGATTGTTGTTGCAACACGTGGTGAGGATGCACGGTATCCCCAGGACTATCGTATCTGACCGAGGGGCCCAGTTCACAGCAACGTTTTGGAAAACCTGGTGTGCGGCTCTCCGAATCGATACGTCTCTGTCTACGAGCTTTCACCCACAAACAGACGGTCAAACCGAAAGACTCAATCAGACCCTGAAACAGTACCTCCGTTGTTATGTCAACAACAACACAGAGGCATGGGTGGAGTGGCTGTGGGTGGCAGAAATATCGTATAACAGTGCAAAACATGCATCCACATCATACTCTCCCTTCTACCACGTTTCACCCCTGTGGTCTTGCCAAAAAACATAGGTAAAATTCCTGATCTCAAACAAAGACTTCAGAGCCTGCGCAAGGTAATCCTGAACACTAGAGCCAATTTGCAAAGAGCCAAGATCAGGTACAAAAAACAAGCAGATAGACACCGCCGCGCAGGACCGGATTACAAGGTGGGGGATTGGGTCTGGTTATCAGCTAGAAATATACGTTTTAAGCGGACCAGCACTTTTGGTCCGAAGTACATAGGTCCGTATCAGGTGTCCAGACTCGTGAACCCTGTGGCGGTCAAACTTAAACTACCGGGACACATGAAAATACATCCCGTATTCCATGTCTCCCTGCTGAAACCCCTACAGGGGTCTTGCCCGATCAGACCTGCACCGGTATCTATACTGGGGGAGGAGGAATACGAGGTAGAGAGTATCCGGGATGCCAAACTAGTGAGAGGCAAGGTGTGGTACTTGGTGTCCTGGAAGGGATACGGCCAGGAAGAAGACTCTTGGGAGCCATGGGATGGGGTGCATGCCCCGAGACTCGTGGCGAGGTTTCATCGTCTGCATCCGGGGAAACCCACAGTCAGCTAGCGTCATCGGTAGAGGGAAATTTACTGTCACAATCGCCGTTGGAACGGTGCCGGTTCTTCCGCTAGCTGTGCAAAAGGAAGGCAGTCAAGACAGCTCACGCGCGATGCGTGGGAACTAGCATCGCGCAACACGGAAAAGACTACACTGCCCAGAGAGCTTAGCGCGAGTCGCGCTAGAAACTCAGGTGAAATCTATCAAGACGTCGCACACACACCCCCAAGGGCTATAAGAAGGCAGGGACGCTAGACGCGCTGCCGATAATTGTTTCACTGTGCCGAGGGTCCACAGCGGCGAATCCTTAGGTCCAGCCCACGTCCGTGAGGAGAAGATCGTCCGTTCGGAGGTTCCGGATCAGGCTTCTGCTTCTTGCTCCGTCGAGGTCAGGTAATACAAGGCATACATGTATTCTCCTCTGTTGGAAGAGATGCACGTCGGCATACTCGTGCAGAGGAGGAGTGCGCACCTAGTGGCGCTTAGGCTGTTGTGCTCTCTGTTGGAGGAGACCTGCCGGTCTCATGCAGAGAGGTTCAAACGCCTGTATTCTCCTCTGTTGGAGGAGTCGCCTTTTCCCGGCGTACTCGTGCAGAGGAGGAGGGCGCACATAGTGGCGCTGGGGAGGTGGTTCTCTCTGTTGGAGGAGACAGGCAGTCTCGTGCAGAGAGGAAAACACCCCCTAATACCTAGCCTATCGACTTCCCTTCGCTTTCTGTTCGTTATTGCTTTTGATTGTATATAGTGTGCTAAGGCTTATTAGTGGCACTGAACAAATCCTGATTTGACATTTTCTGCCATATGGGTGAACCTTGGTGAGGGTCCTGCTGATTAAGGATTTCAGTATATCATTTTAGGGACAACGTGCGTTAACCGGATGGTAACGGACACAAGTCTCTTCGTGGGAGTACTTTCTGATAAACATTTGCCAAGAGATATTGAACTCATTTGCTTGAATCTATCTCAGATAAAGGCTAACTGATAGTTATTAGAGAGACCACGTATTTCCAGCAGGTAATAGAACAGACCTATTCCGATAGCGAGTGGGCTAAAGAGCAGAAGGAAGATTCAGGTGTTGATATTTGGTTGTTTGCTTTTGTCTCCTTTGCAGGTCAACACCCCAGCAGTCCCCGCCCCTGGTTCCTGTTTTTTCCCCCGCTCAATCGCGCCCAAAAGTCTGTGCTGGTTGCAAACCGGACTTGGGTCGATTAAGAGGTGGGCCCCCATATAGCATCACACAACCCTGAGGGAAGGATAACTGACGGTCACGACACTCATATAGCTAATGATCAACACATGCAGCAGATTACAGAAGAACAGACATTATGATGCACAAATTAAGACAGTTTAGTCACTAACCCATGCACTCAGTGAGACACATTTAATCACTCACTCATACAGTCAGTCATGCACCTACTAAATCCTTCATCCAGACACTTATAAATCCACTCATTCTTCAATATGTAAGACATATTTTAACTTTAAAGAAACATACAGTCACTGGATGTAGTCATCAGTGATGTCATCAGTGATGTCATTTGAGATGTCATCAGTGATGTCATCAGTGATGTCATTTGAGATGTCATCAGTGATGTCACTGACCATGTCATGAATGATGTAATATGTGACATGATCAGCAGTGGATTGCGGGTGCGCGATATATAGTTAGTGCAACTAACTATATATGCGAATTTCAATGGTTTTGTGTGAGTAAAATAAGGTTTTGTAAATGCTAATTCCTAACTATATATGGTGTATAACCTATGGTTTTTTCAGTGAATTTTCAAGGTTTTGTAAATGCTAATTCCTAACTATATATGGTCTATAACCTATGGTTTTTTCAGTGAATATATACATACATATGTGAAAAGTCTTAAAGATATTTGTTACTGACATGTTCCCTGTTTTATATCTTCTGATGACTCAGCTTGTCACTTTAGTTCTTAAAGACAAGTGAGATCCCTAGCTAGGCTCATCCTAAGGATGTCCATTGCTCCTCGTCCACCCCAACTCCCTACACCCTCCGATGGATCCCCACCGAAACCAGGAAGACGGTCACCCAGGCACTCGTCACCAGCCGACTGGACTACGGAAACACCCTCTATGCCGGAACCACAGCCAAACTTCAGAAAAGACTCCAACGCATCCAGAACTCCTCCGCCCGTCTCATCCTGGACATTCCCCGACACAGCCACATCTCCGGACACCTGAGAGACCTGCACTGGCTCCCCGTCAGCAAGAGGATCACGTTCAGACTCCTCACCCACGCACACAAGGCTCTCCACGACCTGGGCCCCAGGTACCTCAACAACCGCCTGACCTTCTACACTCCCACCCGCCAGCTGCGATCCACCAGCCTCGCCCTCGCCGCCGTTCCACGCATCCGCAGAGCCACCACCGGAGAAAGATCCTTCTCCTACCTGGCAGCCAAGACCTGGAACTCCCTCCCCATCCACCTCCGGCTGACCCAGGACCACCTATCCTTCAGGAAGCAACTCAAGACCTGGCTCTTCGAGCAGTAACAGACCCCCCCCCCCCAGCGCCTTGAGACCCCTCCGGGTGAGTAGCGCGCTATACAAATGCTATGATTGATTGATTGATTGAAGACACATTGCTTGCACTAGAGAGCCACAAACTGACCCAGACAACAGTCTTCAATGAAAACCTTACGACTGCTTGCAGTGCCATCTGGTATTTAGAATGAGACGTCATACTAATGAACGAATATGTGTGTTATGTTTGGGTAAAGATATTTGCTCTTTGTTATCTTATGTAACATACGTATGGGGTTATCTATTGTATGTCTTAAATATGGCATTCCTTGAAGTGCGCTCCTCTTAGTGTTCTAGAGCCTTTTGCTCTGAGAGCCTCATGGGGAATCGCTGGAAGGAAGATTCATGGTTGGACTCAACCTTCACCACTCTGTACTTTTGGTGTTTCAACAAGGGATGAACTTCTCTACTTATGCAACATCTGGATCCGATTGTTACTTTCCAGCGTAGAAAACACAGCCAAATTGGACTACCAATAAAGAATACCTATTTCATATTACACATGCAAATCAGCAGTACAAAAGAGATGTGCAAGAATGTGTTATTACTTTGACAATCTAACGTTTCTGGGAACAGCGAGAAAGAGAAAAACTTCTTCTGGTTAGGTCGCGCATGCTCAGCGCTTGTGCTGCTCTGCAACGCATGTTGTATTCAAGTCTAGGGGCATTTTACATGCCCAGCGCTTTTGGTTGGTTGGTTGGTTTGTTGGCCTACTTCTGACTCTGGTTGGTCAATAGTGTCTATCTGCCCCACCTTTAGGTGCTTGGTTCCCTCCCATGGGGAATCATGGATTGATGCTTCTAGCTGGTCATCTCTGGCCATCTGTTGCCTCCTCGCTTGGGCCCCCTCCCTCCATCCTTCCTGTACCTGCTTGTTTTCAAAGGTAATTTTATTGCACTTCTTTTTGTTGGACATCTCTGGCCATATGTTTCCTTTGTGAGCAATTGGTCCCCCCCCCTTCGCAGGAGACTCACAGCCGCATGAAATGGCTGTTGTGCTGCTCGTGGCAGTAATTGCTGCAATCTATGGAGGGTACCTGCAGGCCAGGGCTCGGTTTCTACAAAGTCGGCCGGGCACAATGTATTCCACCATGCACACTTATCCTGATCACAAGCCACCCTGTGTGTTGTGTAAACATCAGTAAATGCTGCTCTACTACCACATCAGAGGTGGACCGCCTGGCCTAAACAGCTGTATGGTACAAAAGGGGGTGGTGATTGTCGGAGCATCTGAACCAATCAAACACTCACACCCAGTCAACAGATCTGGGTTTAATCCATAACCATTCTTTAGCCCACTCTGCCACCCCAGTTCATACACAGCCATATGCAAATCAGTCTGACCCTGTGCCTCATGGGAACAGTCCAGCCCGAACTGCCAAGCCATGCCTTCCTTGGACCGGAAACAAGCTTCCTAGGACCGGTTTCTGGCATTACAGCCGTCTTCAGCCAGGCTTGCTTGAATCCAGTGGCAACATGAGCAAAGGACTCACGTCTGAACATACCCTGCCAACTTATGGCGAACAAAGCGGTACAAAAGGGGGTGGTGATGGTCGGAGCATCTGAACCAATCAAACACTCACACCCAGTCAACAGATCTGGGTTTCATATTAGCTATTTCACCTTGCTACAACAGCACGACCAGTTACAATCCCACTTTCTCACAGAAATAAGATCCCCATGATTTGCTTACACTATTCTCACTCTCTTTCCCAGATGTCCCCAGTACTATAGGTCCTGATGAGACCCCACATCTTAGAGAGGGTAGAAACGTCGTCGACACTTGTTTGAAAGCAAACCACTGTCACAGCACTTAGTAATGTGTAATGTTGCTGTATAGATTCTGGGAAATTATAAATATAGTCGCTTTCAGTGAAAAACTATGTGAAACCTTGTAAATACTACCACACTTTGTCAATTAACTGTTAGGTTCATTCCTCACTTGGGACACCTATTCACGACTTTTGTTACTTCCTCTTTGCGTAAATTTGTTGATATATATTGTGTAAATAATACAAACATATGTGTATAAACAAAATCCTTAGTGTGTCTGGTCCCTCTTTCTATGACATCTTTATAATCCTTTAATTGCGATTGCGCACATATATAATTATATATAGTTGTATAGTATTCCACAGGAACCAATGTTTCCCTGTTATAAACTTCCACCCCAGTAAAGCAGCCATTTATGCACCAGGAAGTTGCTGCCTTCCCCAATCCCCCATGCCTCTGTGACCTGTTGGAGGGAGAGAGCTGGGCAGCCATTCAGTGGGAGAGCGAGCCCACCATTGCCCTCCGTTGGCTGACCACTGGATGTCTGCAAATTGGCTCCAGTCCCACTATCCTGTACACCCCATCCTGTTACAGGAAAAAATGGGATTTCGAGCTGCAGGGCAGCCCGACGCTGGCTCTCTCCTCCCCTGCACAACGGTGATCTCCCCGGGCGAGGAAATGTTGAGAACAGGACAGCCATGTTAAAGAAAATGAGGCTGCCATGATGTCCCCACCCCTGCACTCCTCAGCTACCAGCCTCCAGCGGGGCTGAACTGGCCCCGGCACTGTAAACCATTCACATGTTCCCAGGACCATTGAGGTAAACAAGACAGCAAGTGTGGAGGACATCTGGCCATCAGCAGCTCGGGATGCCTCCAGGCCCAAGATTACCGCCTGTAAGTTCAACAGCACCCTGAAGGCCAGGCTGAAGGTAAGCAGCCATGACAGCGCATGCTTTACCCCGCACTGCCATTACGACACTGCTTTTACAACGCAAGTCGTTACAACGACTTGCGCTGGAGGGCACTGTTAGAAAATTAAACTATTCCTTTTCCATTCTAACACCTTCCCTACTGTAACGTGGGCTGGAGCTGGAATAGAAAATTAAACTATTCCACAATCCAGCGCCTACAGCGCAAGTTGTTGTAATGACTTGCGTTGTAAAAGCAGCATCGTAATGGCAGCGCGGGATAAAAGCCCCCGTTGTCATGTCATACATCCGGGCTGAAAGCAAGAACCCCAGCAATGACAAGAAGATCATGCTGTGTAAATATGTGATATATTTTTATCCATCCCTAAATGCTTCAACATTTCTGAAAATGTAATCTTGAGTGAATTTGCAACTTGTATAAATGTAACTCTAGCCACTAGTATATGTAGTAAGACATATGTACTTACTATCATTCTTATGTGAGTTTAGAGTGCAACTGTTTGCATCTTTTATGTAATTCATGTACTCTGAAGCCCTATTGTAACGTGACTGGTTCCATTGTTAAGCGCACTGAACAGGGGCGCAACTACACCCGAACTTCGGGGGGGGCCTAAGACTCCTAGACAATGCTGGCCCTAGACTAGTCGAGCACTGTGCAAGTCTTTTTTGGCACCCCTCCCCCATTTTTTCCTTCTCCATAAATGTCCTTACTGCCACTCACCAAGAATGCACCTCATTTCTCTATAGGCCCTTTCTGACAAACATTTAATTTTTTTAAAGGGCTACACGTAGTTTACTAATACACCATACAGTCGGGCTGAGTCCTTTCTAGAATTTTAACCTGCACTTTCTCTCTCTCCCCTTCCCCTTTTCAGCACAAGCACTTTACTCGAAATAGGAGGCACAAATATGTCTATAACTACTTTTTAAAGTCTTGTAGTCGAAGTAACTCACAACAAATGATTACAAAATTGTTTTATTGAAATCTTTTATCCAGTACATCTGCGTTATATTGTATATCTCATGGCGGTATATTCCACCCTTTTAGGATTTTTAAAAAAACAAAGAAAAGTATATTATTATTATCGTATTTTACTAATGCTCAGTTCTGTGATCTCCATGGTACATGTTCTTTGTAGGAGGCACATTAACCCTCTGCACTGTGTGGGTGACATGAGTGCCCATGTGAGTGCACCGTGAGTGATGCAACAGTGTGAGCGTATGGTGAGAGGAGTGGCTGAAGGGTGACCATATGAATTTGGGTGTGGATTTAAGTGCAGAGTGGGACAAATGAATGCATGGTTAGTGATGGGCTTGTTTGAGTGAGATTGCAGAGTGAGCACTGAGGGGGACAGGTGAGTAGTGTCACATGAATGCAGCAGTGGCGACTCCTCCGCTAAGGTGGATGAACGTCACCCCACTGCTCAAAAGGAAAAATAAAATAATAATGTATTGTTATTATCATTTTATTTTCCCTATTGAAGTCAGTGATGGAACGGGCAGGGCTGGCCAGTACAGGGGAGGAGTGGTGTGCACTCCCTAAGTGCACATGAACTGTTGACCGGCCCTCTTCGACCAACCAAACTTTGCATGTTCCTACCAGGCTGCATTACCCAGCCTGGTGAGGAACATGCGCAGGCTCCCTGTTCCAGTCTGAGCGCTGATTCACGGCGCATAGACAAATCACAATGTTGCATTGCAGAGTTGTGATTGGCACTGGGGGAGCCTTTGTGCCTGGGTGGTTCCTACTGCCAGCCGAAACAGGAAGATGAAAAGGATGGAGATGAGGCAGCAGCCGGCCAGCTGTTAAAGGTAAGCCTTTTTTTAAATTAGATTCCTCTCCTCCATGCCCCCCGACCCCTATCCGGTAGCAGCCGCTCTTGTGCAGGGTGAGTAGTGTGCTTGTTTGACTGCAGGGTGAGGTACAGGGTGAACAGCATAGGTGCATTGTGAGTACACTCACAGTGATTACTCTGCAGAGTGAGCCGTGTGCTCATGTGGCCGCAGGGTAAGTGGAGGGAGAATGGTGTGAGTTCATGGGGAGTGGAATATGTGCAGTGTGGGTACAGTGAGTGTAGGGTGAAGGGTATGAGTGCATGGTGATCAGTGTAAGTGCATTGTGATCACTGTCAGTGCAGGGTGAATGGTGTGAGTGCATGGTGATCAGTGTGAGTGCCTTGTGATTGCTGTGAGTGCAAAGTGAGTGTGAACGTGAGGGGTGAGAATGAGGAGTGAGTTGTCTGAATGCAGGGTGCATTCCCAGACACTTGAAATAACTCAGCATGTTATTGAGGGCTGGCAGAGTAGGGTTTCAGATATAAGTTAAACTATTGCCATCATGGCATTATTCAGAGTCAGGGCAGGACTGGCCGTAGCGGGCACCAGGTGTATTCTCAGTGGGCCGGAAGGATGGAGGTCAGTTTTGGTACAGGGGGCCGGTTTTCCACACGCCCCCCCCCCCGCGCAGCTGCTTCGACTCAGTTGCCTTGGACGGTTTGCGTTCCCATTCCGGCCCTGTTCAGGGATCAAGAGTGGAGGAAATAAATATTGTGCTCATCCTGCAACAAACTTCCAGTCTTGCGATTAGGGTTCCCAGCTCAATATATTGATGTCCCAGGTAGTACAAAATATAGCAGACAACTAAAACCTATTTTCAGCACTTATCTGTGCATACTTGGAACAGCAACTATAAATAGAAAGCATTTTTAATTGTGTTATAGGGCTGCCTGAATGAGCCATGACTGATAATTAAGGGGAACAAAGACAGAAAAGTCCCATTATACATGAATACATACTAAGATTTTTTTTAAAACAGTTAGGGGAGAGGATGTAACCTAATGGCTTGGTTGGTGGACCTCAAATCTGGGTAACCGAGATCATGTCTCGCAAAGACCTATGAAAAGCTCGGAGATAAGACGCCAGGCACTGCCCAGCCGAGCACACAGCAGCTCGAGCTGCTGCAGCCCGGGCTGAGACACGACGAGGTGGTTGGGCGTTGCGCGCCTGGCTCTGTTACATAGCTGCCATGGTTTCAGATTGCTATGTGTGACATTTTCATAATTTCAGTGTAATTACGAGTTACATTTCAATGGCTATGAGTGACAGTTTCTCACAATCAAAATCGAGCAGTGAAGATGAGGGAAACATATAAATATCAGAAATTACACCCATTTGAGCAACAAGAAACTCTAAGAAGATCTTAAAGCTGCAGCAAAGCCCCAGAAATACAAGGGCACTGTGGGATCTGACTGTACCAAATAGGATGTAAGAGGCCATACTGCCTGTAAATGAGCCTCATCTTCCATAACACCCCCCCTTACAAAAATAGGATAGACTTCTATAGGTAGACTTAGGCAGAACCACGTGCTTCATCCTCCCTCTGTAAGGACTGATCAAACTGTGCTGAGAAGCCTCAGCACGAACCAACACAAACAGTGTATCCACCTCCTGTACCAAGTGACACGCAAAGAAAGCCATCTTCTGACAGAAATGTCACCTCATTAGGAGGGTTTGTGTACTGTGTATTTGTTATGTCAGAAGAGACAGCCTGACCTTTCCTGTACCTCTTCAGAGCTACCCCTACAGATGCAAACAGTGCAGTCGTAAGGAGCCAAAGTAACATAAAACTATTGAAAACTATATATCCAAAGCATTAAGACTGAAAGATATTACCTTGAAATAAATGTTTTTAAATATTTCTATTTTTTTAAACAAATAGTTAAAAACAACGATATATCTAAATATGTTTTGCAGTATTGTCAGTTGAATTTACCTTGCTTTTCATCCTGGAAACATATCATTTTCTTTGTATTCTGTTTCAATTATAAACATTAATAGTTTTTATGTTTACAGACAAATTCAGAATAGAGAAAGTGAAACAATGAGTTTGCTTTTGAATTGGATATGCATGAATGCGTGTGTGTAGGCTCAAAGCATTAAGGGGAACACATTCCAAAAAGACGATATATGGAATGTCACAGAACCCTCTCAAATGGAGCCTCATTTTCTGACTGTTTTACGTGAAGACAATGAACTTTCAAGACAATGTATGCGCATGCGCTGCATTCAAATGCCCTTGCAGATTGCAAACGTGTAAACAGGAATCGTGCACACAGAGCCTGTGCACACTTTATCCAAATAATTGTCATTATGACCACTTTGATCAGGGGAATGCCCTAGCATCTTCGACATGGGCACATTAGCAAGCAGGTTCACATGCTGCATCGGAATGCCATCCCACTCTATACATACATGCTTCTTACAATTAATTTTTACAGTCTTTGCGAACACGTACAACCATAGTAGTCCCTGCCCTAGCCGTTTTTTAGCATGAATGTAAATAGGTGCACATACAAATGTTAGTACACATTGTGTACTCCTTTTTATAAACAAAGGCCCGTGCTGTATGTCAAAGCCCTTGCACATACTACTCACATGCCTGTACATTGATGGAAATGCTACAGCGGAATGCTCTTGCTCATTGTAAGCACATACACATGTAAATAGGTGTACATCCTGTAACAACTTGACTATAAACATCCTGTACTCTGGTTTATCGGACTGCCCTTGTTGCACATTCCAGGCATATACTGTGTAAGAAACATCACATGGTGTATACAAACATTCTTGTAAGTGCATGCAGAGACACGTGGGGACTAGGATTTCATGCCCTCGCAGCAACTGATTTAGCTTCCTGTGCACTACGGTACCATTCAAAATTTGCGAACATACGTGACAAGAATTTTCAATTCTATTAAGGACAAGGAGGCGAGGATTATGCTTTCTCATTTCTTTATCAGAAATGCCCGGCAGCCAATAGAAAAACAGTATATAAAAAACAAACTACAATACCCATGAACCTCTGGGTATCACATGACATATCATAGAGTCTCTTGTATAAAAGATGCCATAGAGAATCCCGAATCCTCTTTCTTTGGCGATTAGAACAGTTCAAAAACAATAAACCAAACGACAGTCCAATAAGCAGATCCAGAAGGAAGGAAACCAGACAACAGAATCCATGAAGGAGAGGAAAACTGGATGCATGCAGCCGTAGAAAACTGGGAAGAGAAGGGAACCGCCATGCTGGACGACTCTTGGTGAACAGCAACCTTTATTTCGGATCAGATCCTGAAAAGAGACATAGAGCCGTAACATGCACATCTAGAGCTCAGAATCTCAATAGTAAGAAGGGGGGTTAAACAAGGAACAATAAAGCAAAAATACCATATGCAATAAGCAATGATCAACAATAAGATAAAACATCAATGCAGAATATGGGTGGGATAATCCTCGCCTCCTTGTCCTTAATAGAATTGAAAATTCTTGGCACGTATGTTCGCAAATTTTGAATTCTATGTCAGGACAGGAGGCTCCGATTATGCTTGTTCAAAGCTGATCCACCACAACAGAAGCAATATGATCAATAGATTTGTACTAAAAAGTTTTAAACACAGAGTCAGAAGACCAATCAGCGGCCTTCATAATGTCAAACAAAGTTACTCCCAAGGAGAATGCCTTAGAAGCCATAGCCCCACGTGCTGAATGCGCACCAAAAGTCGAGACATCAATACCAGCCTCTGACATGAGCCATCTGACCCAGCGGGCCAATGTAGCTGGGGCGACAGGGCGAAAAGGCTTTTGCAAAGCAATCAACAATTGACCATGCATATCATGACGAAAAGGAGCAGTACTCACCTCGTAATCCTTAACACACTGAACCACGCAAAGTTTAGGATTATTTGGAAAAAAGAAGGATAGGTAACCGAAGATTTGTTATTTCCAGACGTACAAATACTAACACAAGTAACACCCTCAGGCGTAAACCTGCGACCAGCTAGGTCCAGAGCTCGCACATCAGACACACGTTTGCATGACACGAGGCATAATAACATAGTTAGTTTTGCTGACAGTTGTTTGCGAGATAACAAGGAATTGGAAGGCCAGGCGTCCAAAAATGCAACACAATGGAAACATCCCACAGGGACACGTATTTGGGACCAGGAGGCTTCGCCAGGCGATTGCCCTTAAGTAATTTGGAAATTAACGGATGTTCGCCTGCAGGCTTACCATCAATCTGGATGTGACCAGCCGAAATGGTGGAACGGAAATTATTAACCGTCCGATAAGCCAGGCCGGAAGAGGCAATGGAAGCGAGAAAATTAATGATCAAAGAGACATCTGCTGAAGCAGGATCAACCTCCCGTTGAACACACCAATCACACCATTGTTTCCATGACCCTGCATACCGTTTGTGAGTGTTGGGTGACCAAGCCTCGCTGATGAATCTGGTAGCGTCTCGCGAAAGGCCTGGGATGTGCCAGCGATCCCCGAAATTCGCCATGCCAGAAGGAGGACATTGCCTGATTGGATCAGGGGATGCGGATTGCCGAGCGGATCCTACAAGAGATTCCACCTCTGGGGAAGAAGGAGCGCAACTGCACAATACATTTCCAGGAGTACTGGGAACCAAGCCTGAGCCCTCCAAAGAGGAGTGATCAGAATCAGTTCTGACTGATAACGTTGTGTGCAGGCCAAGACCCTGGGAATCATCATAAACGGAGGAAAGGCGTAGCACAGGAGCAGTGGCCAGGTCTGCAGAAATGCATCTGGGGCCAGGGTTTTCGGATCCGGTCTCCAGCTGTAAAACAGGGAAAGATGAGTGTTGAGACGAGAGGCAAACAGGTCGATTTGACACTGGCCCCAAACCCGGAGGAGTGAACGGAATACGCGAGGATGAAGCCTCCAATTGCTGAAGTCCCGTAGGTGACGCGAATTCCAGCCGCAACCAGGTTGTTGCGACCAGGAATGTATTCGGCAATAACAGTGATCCCCCTCTGGAGACAAAAATGCCAGAAATCCTTGGCGATCTCCGCCAATATCCTGGACTTCGTTCCGCCCAGCTTGTTGACATAGCGAACCGCCGAAACGTTATCCATGCGGAGCAGAATGCAACAATTGGACTGGCGAGGAGAAAGACAACGGATCGCAAAAGACCCCGCTAGGAGTTCCAGGCAATTTATATGGAGAGACAACTCCTGCTCAGACCACCGACCCCCCATCGACAACGGACCGCACCGGGCTCCACAGCCCTACAGGCTGGCATCGGACTCTATCACCACTTCCGGAGACGGTCCGAACAGGGCTCGCCCATTCCAGGCATCCATGTGGTCCAGTTAATAAATTGAGAGAAGACCCCACACGTTCCAGGGAACAGGGTACTTAAGGACAATGTAAAGTCAGAGAACAATCCCTGGAGAGGTTGATATATAGGAATACTTTAGTACTCGTAAACAATGTATATACCAGAAATAATATTGAGATCTCTGGTCACGGACTAGTTTGTAATGTTCACAGTTTTTTTATTAAAATGCATCATTGTTAAAATTTCAGTAGAATTACAATTTTACTGAAAACATACAATATAAAATAACACTCTAGACAATAAGTTTAAAACAACAACTGAATATTTTCATGTTCAACTATACAATACAATAAATAAAAAGATACACAATTTCTAAATTATCAACATACTTTCACTATAAAGCAGAAAAGATAGACAAAGGACAGAAGAAAACCCCACATGCAGGAAAAAATGCCAAATATTTTCACAGATAATATGATTCAAAAGCCTACACCATGATATACTAGAATCCCCGGTATTACAATATGCAAAATATCCAGAGTCCTAGAGGCTTGAATTCATAAAGAGACAAAAAGGCGTCGACGCGTTTCGGTGTATCAGCCCGTAAATATGGCTACACCTTCATCAGGACAATTTCATTTGGGGTCATCTGATTCAATTGATAGAAATCCTTGCTTTATTTAGAGACACTGGATAAATATCACAGTGTTGGTCAGTTTCCACACACCACCTGGGATAGGATGTGACCGATTCAACTTTCGCTCTGTTCCGATCGTTTTGTTTGATAAGAGGGATTTATAGAATGTTTCTTCCTTCGTATGTTTGCTTGAGATCTAATTTCCCTGGCTGTAGGATATTTCCTCACTATATTTTGTGCGGTGCCCCTTATATTTTTAGAGGGGTCACTTTCACCGTGGTTCGCCTTGTGTTTCAGACTCGTCACATGTCGCTTGATAACGAAAAAACGAGACTGGATGTACCCGTGGCGAGAGCCGCTTCCAGAATCCAAAAGATACACGCTAATACCCACAAATCGTTATCAGAAATCAGAACAGAGCGAAAGTTGAATCGGTCACATCCTATCCCAGGTGGTGTGTGGAAACTGACCAACACTGTGATATTTATCCAGTGTCTCTAAATAAAGCAAGGATTTCTATCAATTGAATCAGATGACCCCAAATTAAATTGTCCTGATGAAGGTGTAGCCATATTTACGGGCTGATACACCGAAACGCGTCGACGCCTTTTTGTCTCTTTATGAATTCAAGCCTCTAGGACTCTGGATATTTTGCATATTGTAATACCGGGGATTCTAGTATATCATGGTGTAGGCTTTTGAATCATATTATCTGTGAAAATATTTGGCATTTTTTCCTGCATGTGGGGTTTTCTTCTGTCCTTTGTCTATCTTTTCTGCTTTATAGTGAAAGTATGTTGATAATTTAGAAATTGTGTATCTTTTTATTTATTGTATTGTATAGTTGAACATGAAAATATTCAGTTGTTGTTTTAAACTTATTGTCTAGAGTGTTATTTTATATTGTATGTTTTCAGTAAAATTGTAATTCTACTGAAATTTTAACAATGATGCATTTTAATAAAAAAACTGTGAACATTACAAACTAGTCTGTGACCAGAGATCTCAATATTATTTCTGGTATATACATTGTTTACGAGTACTAAAGTATTCCTATATATCAACCTCTCCAGGGATTGTTCTCTGACTTTACATTATCCATGTGGTCCAACCACCACTGCATCTCCCACCTCGCTTCCTCTGAAAGAGAGACCAGATCTTAATAGCGCAGGCCTTTCTGGAGATGAAGGATCTTCAAATGCCTAAGCGCCCGGTAGTTTAGAGGACCCGGGAAAATCGCCTGAATCGAGGACGCCAACAGACCGACTACTCGAGCTATAGATCTCAACGATACAGGCTGTTTGGAGAGAACAGAACTCAACTCCCTCTTGATATAGCAAAGCTTTTGATTGGACAAGAGGAGTTGACAAGAAAGGGAATCGACTTGGAAGCCCAGAAATTCCATGACCTGAGAAGGAGGGAATACAGACTTCTGTGGATTTACCAGAAATCCCAGAGATTGGAAGAGAGTGACAGGCCACTCTAGATGCATCTTGAGTGTGCGAGGACAATCCGCCATGATCAGAATGCCGTCCAGATATATAATCAGACGAACTCCCCGAGCACGCAAGGATTTCACAGCGGGCCTCAGAAGCTTCGTGAAGCACCAAGGTGCTGATGAGAGGCCGAATGGGAGAACTTTGTACTCGTACCAGCTCCCCTGCCACTGGAACTGCAGGAACCGACGATGTGGGCCGTAAATTGGAATTGACAAATACGCATCCTTGAGATCGAGACGGACCATCCAGTCTCCTTTGCGAAGCAGATCGCGCAGCAGATGGATGCCTTCCATCTTGAAAGGGCGATAAACTACACCTCCGTTGAAATCCTTCAGATTCAGCCCCCTTTCTTCTGAACCAGAAAAAACGTGCTCACAAACCCTTTGGGGTAGTGCGAATGATTGCTCCTTTTTCCAGAAGGGAATCTATCTCTGCCAAAATGAACTTTTGATCTTGAAGGGAGAAAACTAATGGGATGGGAGGGCGGGACTGATGGAGGGGCTGGTAAAACTCTATCTTGTAACCTTGAACAGTTTCCAGCACCCATGCATCGTTGGAGATCAGACGCCAATTTTGCAGAAAAAACTGGACCCTTCCCCCCAAAACAACTTCCGAAGCTGGAATTAACCTCACCTGAAGCGTTGGAATCGTTATGACCTCCCTGATGTCTGCCGAATCTTCCTTTCTTGTACTGACCTATCCCTTTGCGAGAGGGGTAGAAGTTGGAATGATTGTTATAACCGGCATCTTGTCCTCTGCCTCTTTGGGACTGGAATCCCCGCAGGGAATTCTGCTGTGAACCACGGCCGAACGAGCGTCCCCTGTGTCGCCCGGCCCTGGCGAAAAAACAGTCGAAAAGCTCTTCGCAAAGAAGCTTGAGCCTTATCAAGCCCACTAAATGTAGCCACAAACTTCGTAAGTTCCTTTTGGAAAGGCTGGCCAAAAAGAAGTCCCTGAGCCAAAGGACCGGACTCAGATGAAGATAGTTCCGCCAACTTTGGGTCCAACTTCAGAAGGATGGAGTGGCGACGCTCACACGAAATTGCACAATTGGCATTACCCAATTGACAAATGGCACGTTGGGACCACTCAATCAAGTCATCTGGATCTACGAGAGCTGAAGACTCCTTGGCTTGAAAACCTAGGTCCAAGATTTTAGTAAGAGGACCTAATAAATCCAGCACCTTATCCTGACAGGAACGTCATGCACGGTCAATTCCTTTCTTTGGATCCTTAGCATATTTCTTTAGATATGTGACCATGGTAGGGTAAACCTCTAGGGTGTCAGCTAAATTGTCACCGAGATCAGGACGAGGGCACTCAGACCGTAGTCGAGCCCTGACATCCTTTTCAAAGGGCTGGCGAATATGCGCCTGAACATACTCCGCGACAGCTGGGGACGGTAGCCATGAAGACGAATTGGGATGAATGATGTCCGAAGGTTCAAATGTGAGAAGGGGAGGATGCGTGGGTGCATCAACATAATTCTCCTTACGAGCCTTTTTGGAGGGTGGAGGACCAATCAGATCCGAAGAAGAAGAAGAATGGGTATCATCAGTGTCAGTATCATGAACCTGGGACGTGGAAGCCCCCACTGAGGACCTGGAAGTAGACTGCTCAGAGGACAAAGACCTCACCAACCTCTGAAAATCCGACTTATGGGGATTTTAGGGAGACTTGGACGGACCACGTGAAGTGGGCAACCAACCCTGCTGTTGGGCGTATTTGGACAAATGACGTTTCAATGGGGTTATAGCCCGAACCAGCGCTTTATTATCGGATTGTTGGACCCCGTGATCCAGAGCCTCAACCAAATCTTGCTCCAAAGAGCCCGAAGCGTCATCTTCATAGTAATAGTCATCCTCCTCAAAATAGTCCGCCATAGTTACACACAAAATGCAACAATAATGCCCACAGAGGAGACTGAAATCAAAGTGACCAAAGGCACAATGCAGGGGAGTGGCCAAACCCAAAGCAAGTCAAATGCACAGGCAGAACCTAGGTATCAAGGTAAATTCAAATGTGGAGGGAGGAATTTCTCACAAAAGCCACTCTAGTCAAAGCCTATGAGGATTATACAGCCCAAACTCAATATTCATGTAGTCTGGGAGTAAAATTGGGGCAAGCTGCAGGCTGTGGGCTTATGAGGTGAAAATGCCGTGGAAATCCGAGCTCCGGTTCCGATATTACGTCAAACACCGGAAAAATGGCTGTCGCGCATGCGCAGACTAAAGAAGAGAAGCTCACGCGCATAGCGTGCGAGCTTCTACGCCCCAAAACTCCCGCTCCACTACCAGAAACGGTGCGGGCGCGTAGCGCCTGAACCATAGGAGGCAGAGCGCGCTCCCAGATGAGCTTCCCGAAAGCGGAAGCGCCGTACAACAATTAAGCAAACAAAGCGGCTGAAACGAGGCAAAACGAAGCGCTGGGCGAGCGCTAACACAGAGCAGGTGAACACATAAAGCACAGCAAGTATTAAATTGTTTCTCACCTGTTGCCTGTTGTGGACTAACGAGGGAGCTTTGGACTGCGAGCACGCAGGAGCTGCTCTTCCTTCAACCCTCATTCAACTCCTCGCGGAACCCGCTCCGCGGGTCCCGCTTCGCCCCTGGTTCTGTTTCAGCGCTGCTGGAAGTGCGCTGTGTCTTCAGGACTTTTACTGACTGAGCCTCTGTGGCGGTGGTGTGGGCAGGGCTGCGAGCGTGGTCAGGCGAGGACTTCAAGTCCCAGGAGCGCCTGACCCTCGGCATCACCAGCAGCTGACCCGCTCTCCCTGCTGGCTCCTCCCCCGCCTCAGCGCGGCTAAAACCAGCGCGTCAGTTCGTTCTTTGGTTTCTCACCTGTTGCCTGTTGTGGACTAACGAGGGAGCTTTGGACTGCGAGCACGCAGGAGCTGCTCTTCCTTCAACCCTCATTCAACTCCTCGCGGAACCCGCTCCGCGGGTCCCGCTTCGCCCCTGGTTCTGTTTCAGCGCTGCTGGAAGTGCGCTGTGTCTTCAGGACTTTTACTGACTGAGCCTCTGTGGCGGTGGTGTGGGCAGGGCTGCGAGCGTGGTCAGGCGAGGACTTCAAGTCCCAGGAGCGCCTGACCCTCGGCATCACCAGCAGCTGACCCGCTCTCCCTGCTGGCTCCTCCCCCGCCTCAGCGCGGCTATAAACCTCTTCAGTGACACCGCAACGCGGGAGCGCGCCGGGAGAAGCCCGGGACAAGGGCGGGACCGTCTGAGGCCGTCAGAGGCTGAAGAAGGCTGGGCTGGGCCCCCCCCCTTGGTTCTCCGGTATCAAATTAGTGTGTTATTGCATTTATAGGCTTGTATTGTATTTTAAGGCTTTGTTAATTAGGTTTTATACTATATAATTGTTATCATTTCTTTTTTATTTTTTCCCTCCTTTTAATATAAGTCTCATGACGGCTAAAAAACTACGCTCTGGGCGTGTGATTGTGGGGAGATCTGGGTCTAAAACCAAATCCAACCCTCTACGGAACAAAATTGCATCTTCCATGCAACTGAAAGGTCAATGCCAGCTTTTCAACCTATGGGACAAAGGGAAAGATAAACCCACTGATTTGCAGTCCCCGAATGAAATTCCGGGTTCTAATGAATCGGTGCCTGTTAACCGGGTTATTGATGTTTCTTCTAGTTTAAGCTTGGTTGCTAGTCAATCTTTGCCTATTCTAGTTAGCCCCGAAGTTTTAAGGGGTTCGCCGTTGGCGTCTAACAATGTGCATCTGAAACAGAATGCTCCCCTTGAATCTCTGGGTAATATGCCCTCAAAATCTGTCAAAATTGTCCCCTCTCAAGTTGCACCAATGGATGCTCCTAAAGTTCCAGTGAATATTGATCTTTTTTCAGCCGCGCTGGTTAAATCCCCTGTGGTAGGGAATGATTTTACATTGCCTGACATTGATTTAACAGCTCATAGGGCGCGGGTAGGATCGGTACAGGGGAACCCTAAAGGTGAACCTCTAGAGGAAGCAATAACGATTTCAAGTTCCGGTCCTCTAAGTAGCACACCTTCTAATAAAATAGATTTTTCCCTTCCACAATTAAACCTTACATCCTGTTCAGGTCAAATGTTGAACAATTTAGTGGAGGGTTCCCCAAATATTAATGGGAGGTTAATCTCTAATTCTTTGTCCTCTTTGGAATCAATTCTCTCCTCGATTTTAAGTCTGCTTGAAAAGTTTGTGGGAGGTTCGGAATGTATTTTTGACACTGTAACGCAAATTTTGCAAGTTCTCTTGTTAAGTAAAAATGAGTTAGTGTCAGATCTTCCCATACCATCGGCCTCTTTGTTGGTACACCCGAAAATAAGCGCGCCCTCCGCTTCGGCAGTTTTGGATTCAGCTCTATCTTCTCCTTTGATAGAAGGACAAAAGGAAAAGAAGCCGGTAGTTCTCCTAGCTGTCCCCAATCCTTCCAAAGTGGTTTCGGCTGGCGCTAATTGTATAGCTCTAATTAGCGACAAGATAGAGGCAACAGTAACTTCCCCTCTCATTCCCAAATCCGAAATTCCATCTCTTTTTCCGATATTCTCCTTGCCTTCAAGTAAAGAAGAGGAGATTCCTAAAGTAAATACGGGAGTGATGGAAAAAGAGAGTCCTCTGAAACACAAAAAGATTAAAATAAAGAAGAGGAAACCCATTCGAAGGTTTGCTAATAAAAGACAGAGGAAACTTTTCTTTGATAAGAATGCTGAATTAAGTATGGATGATTCCCGGCAGGCGGAGCAGCCTCCTCCCTCTCATGTAGAAGTTAGGGTTGTCTCGCCCAAAGAAAATGCCCCCTCCCCTGGTCTAGGTCCTATAAACTTTACTAATCCTTTTCTTCCCAAGGTTTCCTACCCCTCCGCAAATCCTTTTTCTTATTGTAACGTTAAAGCAGGATCTGGCCAAGTAATTTCTAAGGTTTCCTCTCCTTCTGTCATCCCGTTTGCGCCTCCGTTGAATCCGTCAGCAAGACCCTTTCAGGCTTCATCCTCAACGACAGTTAGTGTCCCAAAAGAAAAAATAAACGTGGATACGTTATATCTTGATTTCTCTCCCTTATTTGAACCTGATTTAATTTTAAATCGATCTACCCTGTTGATCTGTTTCAAAGAGATCGAAGGTTTGAAATTAATTCAAACGTCCGATTTAGATATTGTATTTCTCCTTAATTCCTACATGGGGAAACCATTAAGATCAACAAGGGTGAAATTTTATTCGAAAGTTGTATTAAATCTTGTTCTACAGTGGGCAGAGGAATTACAAGTTAGAGGGATAGATGTTATGCCATACTTCGGGGATAAATGTTCTCAAAGTATTGTTGCTGATTCTTCACTATCACTTCCCTTAAATATGGGAGTGCAGTTGTCGGATTGGTCTAATCCTAGATCAGAGGACCTAAAAATTTGTGTGGCTAAGAATGAAAGGCTAGTTTCATACAAAAATCCTCCCCTTAAGCAGACAGTGAAGGATGATCAATCTAAATGGAGTTGGTTACCTGGAGTTCTAGCGAGTAGATCTGTTCCCGGTTTTAAACATCATTCCAATTTTTAACAGAGAGCTGAAATTTATTTCATGGAACACTGCTGGATTTAAGGATTATAAGGAGAAATTGGGTTTCCTACATTCTCAAAAGGCTGACATAATCTGTTTGCAGGAAACATGGGTTGAAGGAAGATTAGCTTTGGAAAAAGATTTCTTTGTTTTGGATTGCAGTGCAACCAGTACTAGAAGAGGCCATGCTAAGGGAGGGTTAGCATGCCTGTTATCTAACAGATTGCATTGGAACTATTCATATTACTTAGATCCAGGAAAACTGTTTCAAGCAATAACGCTAAAAGATGTTTTTGAGGATTGCCCTAATAGATTGTTGATTGTGGTAAACATTTATATTCCTCCCAATTGTAGTTTTAATGCTGGTCTAAAAACTCTGTTTACTTTTTTAACTAAAGCGTTTGATATCTCCCCTACTCCGCATGTGTTAATGTTTGGGGACCTAAATTGTAATATATCTAACTGTGGGTTGGAGTTGTTTAGAAATATTTTATTGGAAGAGTCTTTGAATATACCATCAGCCCAGTTTCCCTCCAAAATCAAAATTAACAAAAGAGGTAAAATTATATTAGACGGTCTACTTAATGTTGAATGCTTAATAGTAAATGGGAGGCTTCCATCCGACATCCCGGCAGCTTATACTCGTAAATCTGAAAAGGGAAAATCTATTATTGATTTTATCATGGTAGACTATGCCGGTTTTCACCTATTGAAGGATATGAAGGTCATTGAGACTAATCTTAGTGACCATAATGTGTTGACGCTTTCTGTATCCGTTAAGCTTCAAAAAGCGGATCCGTGGAGTCTGGATACAGATTCTGTGAATTTTGACTCCAGCTCAGGGAAATGTTTTTGGAACCCTTGCATTGTTGGAAATCTGATGCCTCTTTTGTATTTTACTGTTGAGAATTTACCCCTCTGGGAAGGGAGAGTGCTGTTATGTTTTAATAATTTTTTAGATTCTGTAACGGCTAGTGCAAAAAAGAAACCAGGTCTGAAACAATCCCTTGTGGTCCCTCATCCACTAAGGGCTTTAAATAGAGAAATAAACAAAGTTGTAAGGGGGCAATTTTTATTCTTTACCGAAGAAGCTAAGTCTAAGTTGCTTCTCTTAAAAAGAAGGAGAGTTAGGCTCAAGGCCCGCTTAAAACGGTCTAAGGAAGATGCCCTCTGGATCCAACTGAGGGAAGCTTCTTATAATGGCCAAGCCAAGACATTCTGGTCCCTAATTGGCAAAGGTTGTGGTACCAGAGCCAGTCCTACGCCTATTGCCATTGAGGAACAGGTGTGGGTTAATTATATTGAGAAGTTGTACAGTAGCAATAATTTTCATGTTTTTAATGTTGAATTGGATAATGTCTCACGTATACCTGACTGTCCCACAGAAAAGGAAATTGAATGTGCCATTAAGAATATGCGCTCCTCTGGTGCGATGGGTCCTGATAAAATCCCAATTTTAGTACTAAAAAACCAGAGTGAACTTTGGAGTAAAATACTCTTCCCAGTGTTTAAATTTTGTTTTTCTAGCGGAACAGTCCCCCCCTCCTGGAAAGGAAGTATTATTGTCCCTTTATATAAAAAAGGGGCACGAGATCTACCACAAAACTATCGTCAAATAGCTTTGCTTGATGCGATTGGTAAGGTCTTTGCAAAATGTGTGCTTACTTTAATGAATCAATGGGTATTTGAACATAAAATCCTTCCCATGGAGCAAACAGGTTTCAGACAAAATCACGGAACTCTTGATAACCTGACTGCATTACAAGTTATCAATGAAAAATATGTGAAAGTCCGTGGTGGTCAGGTATATGGCGCCTTTATTGATTTCTCCACCGCCTTTGATAAGGTAGATAGAATTTTGCTTTGGAGAAAGTTAGTTAACTTGGGTATGCCTTCATTCCTTATTAAGTTAATTCGCGCCCTTTATTCTGACACTTGGTGCAGAGTTCTACTTGGAGGTGAACGTGGTGTATCTAAATTAATTCCCACCTCCAACGGGTTGAAGCAAGGCTGCCTTTTGGCTCCATTGCTTTTTTCCTTATATACAGTTGATTTACCCGTTACTCTCTCTGCTTGCGCCGGTATTGCCCCGTATTTGGGTGGAGCTCCAATTGCATGCCTTATGTATGCAGATGACATCTTGATTTTGGATCTCACCCCAAAGGGCTTGAACAATCGGCTGCATGCATTGTCTGAATATGCTGAAAGCCATTTCTTATCTATAAACACGGCAAAAAGCAAAGTTATTTGTTTTTCTGGTAGAAAGAAGCCTAAATGCCTTAACTATCCATGGGTTGTGGGGGGAAAAAACTGGAATGTGTGAAATCTTATACCTTCCTAGGTAAAATTGTCACTTATAATTTAAGTGACAAACTACACATTGACAATAACTCTTGTAAGGCTATTTCGCAGGGAAAGAGCTTAGTTTCCCTATATAAAGCCACAGGTAGAAGGCATTTTTCTATTCTTTTAGATGTTTTTAGAGCGAAAGTTCCTGCCTCCCTGTTATACGGTATTGAGTTAGTTGATCTAAAAAAGTGGAGTTTTTTAAACTCTGCGGAAGGGAAAATTTTACGTAGTTTAATGTCTGTAGGTACTGCAAATTCAACTGCCTCCTTGAGACAGGAGCTGGGTTTACGTAGTAGCTGGGTCCAAGGTTTGGCAAGTATCATACGTTGGGTAGTAGCTTTATCTAAAGGTGAACCTAATACTTTACGAGTTCTTATAAAAAATGAATTATTAGGATCTCTTAATGACTTCTCACTGATTGTAAAAAACTTCAGATTTGCCGTGTTAAAATTGAAATTGGATGAGGAGACTTTATTTCTATTGTCCTCTCTCCAATTAAAAACGGTTCTGAAGTCAGCCTCCTGGGAATTGGGGTTTTGTCAGGATAGAGACCTCTGTCTAGCAAAAAAAGGTTGTACGCCTGTTATTGAATCTTATACCCTGCGGAAAGCTCAACCATATATGTATTGGAATATCTCCCATGGCGCCAGGCGCCTTGTGTATTTATTAAGACACAATTTGCTTCCGCTGAAAGTTCTACATGCCAGCTGGTTTGGTCATTCGGCACGCTGTGATCTTTGTCAATTGTATGATCAGGACTTAGATCACGTCATGTTTGTCTGTCCGACATTGATGCCTTGCAGGCGTAGATGGTTAAGACCAATTTGCCTACAACTCAACATATTATCTGCTTCTTTGTTTAAGGCTGCCTTGATTAACCCACCTAATGAAATGTTTGCTTTTAAACTGTACAACTTTTTTAAATGTTTTTTGGACCTGTATTAAGATGTCTCTTGTAATTTCGATGGAATAATATTTTAAGTATTTCCTGTTTGTATGTATATGCTGTTTTATGTGGACCTCATAAAGAGTTCCTTATCATAATAAAATAAAACTTGAAACTTGAAATTGTATCAAAGTGAATCCAATTGTATCAAATACAAGCAGAAAGTACAATGAATAAGCAATATAGAAAGAAGAAAAGCACTTAACTGGCTGAGGAGCAGCAAAGAAAGCGGATTTGGGATTCTCTATGGCACCTTTTATAGAAGAGACTGTATGATATGTCATGTGATACCCAGAGGTTCATGGGTATTGTAGTTTGGTTTTTATATACTGTTTTTCTATTGGCTGCTGAGCATTTCTAATAAAGAAATGAGAAAGCATAAACGGAGCCTCCTGTCCTGACATAGAATGTGCTGATGACACTGAGGGGGGTCAACTGGCCTACATACAGCAAATTAGCTTTTTAGTGGCAGCACGATCAGCTAGCTGCTTGCAGGCCGGTGTCTGGACTGGAGATCGCGCTAAAAGGCTAATTTGTGGACTGGATTAACATTCGGATGCACAGTCTCACAGTGACAGTCATACTGGCACTTACTTGTGAGGTGACAAGACAGAGCAGCCCTGCGGCCTGCAGATTACTGTGAATTAAAATGAAATCAGATCTTGCAGATAAACCAGGCTCAGAAGGATGACAAGTCAGAGCAGCCCTGCCTGCAGATTTTAATTATGTTTGTTGAAATTACCTGTGCGTGCGCTCGCGGCGCTGTGTGACAATAAACAACTACTGCACTTCCACTAAGTCAGTGGCAGCAGGCTGCCTGGCATCAGCATGGCCAGCCTAAGTAAAGTACTTACTTGAATATCACATAGGGTGACCAGAATTTTAAAGCAAAAAAACAGGACATTTTACAAAAATAGAAGAAGGACTATAACTTTACATCAAGGGGGCACACAGAATCACAGCGCTCCTCAGCAGAGAATTACAAAACAGGCAGTAAGAACATACATAAGATGCTATTTTTAAACCCAGTAGCTTGCCTGTGAATTAAATTGCTTTCTTGGAACAACTGATAACTTTCCCTGCTTTGTAAAACATACAAAAAACCTCCCCCTGTTGTTAGTCGACCCTCTCCAAAAACCGCGACATGAGCTAAGTTTCTCGAAATCTGCCCGGACAGCTGGTGAAAAACGGGGACCGTCCTGGCAAATCCGGGACGCCTTGTCACCCCAACATCACAGTACTTCAGACTGTTGTGTGTCTCTGGCTGCGTCCCGGTCGTCCGGCGGCGGCAGCAGTGAGCCACACGGGGACCCGCTGCCGCACAGCACATGCTGACACACTGCATGCAGTGTCTGTCTCGGACCCAGGCCAGACTGACAGACACTAGACTCCCCGGGGCCTGGCCGCAGCGCTACCTGCGATCATGCCACCAGCCGCCTCTCGAGAATGCGGCGGCCGCGGCCATCAAGTGAGTGACTCAGTTCAGTTCATAAGCTTTTATTCGATTTGTACATACAAATCATACGAAATCATACAAGCATAATAAAGTACATAGTTTATAAAAGTAATACACCATAAAAACACAAGAGTGACTCACTGCCTGGTCAAGACGATGCTGGTGGCCAGCCAGGCCTACCGCCAGGTATTTTCGCAGGCAGACAGCAGCGCACCAGGTGTGGACTCAACTCTTTCAGATTGAGTCTACCGTCGTTTCTGACCAACCGCCACTTCCGCTTCCAGACGTGACAACTCGGCAGAGGTCACAATATCCGGATAATCCCCGCCCAAGTGCCGCAGCCAGTAGTAGTAACCACTGCTGAGGGCAGGCCCTGCCCAGCCCCCGGGTCTGATTCAGCAGTGTGTCAGTCAGAGACTGACAGCCGCGTCGCGGGCAGGATATGCAGCGCAGCAGGGCGGCAGATGTGTAACATTGTAGCAGTGTCAGCCAGAGTTGAGCAGACGAAGATCTTTAACAGTTAACTGTTTATTAACTGAGCCAGAGCTGCTGGCAAGTCTGCGGGGAGCAGCAGAGCTGGCGCACAGGTGCACAGAGGCGCCAGTAGAGCGCGCTTCAAAGTGGCATTAAAAATGCGTGACAATGCATTTCAGTGCAGTGATGTGGATCACCACACTAAAATAAGTTAGCGTCACACCTGATGCGTGATACTTGGCAGGCCTCACATTCGGGTAAAGTTCGCGCTATGTAAAAACGCACAAATACCTAAATATTACTCTTACTCGCAGCTAAAGCTCTTCACGTTTTCAAGCTCCACCATGGTGGACTGATCATCTAATCCACAGAACCCTTCGTCACTTTACCAGAGTCCTTGAGCATTCATTTTGAAGGGTGGTTTGTTTAGTGCTTAAGTTAAGACACCACGCCACTGTCTTTTAATCATACCATAAAGGTCCCGAGTTCTCTTTAAGCCTCTTTCTCTATTCCTATTACTCGGGGTCTCATTCGTACGTGCCTGCCCTAGGTAAAAAAAAATATCGTTAACAACACCAATAGCTCTAACTCTGATTAATTGGAAACATATTGCACTGCAAATGCTTGTTTTGGCACTTGGTGGCATTATTGGTTTCTGAGCTTCCCGTCCGTGACGTTCGGCATCCATCACGTCAGTACTGCGGCCAGCTCCTTACCCCTTCCTCCGCTCCCTTGCGCGTTGACGTCAGACGTAAGGATATGCAGGTTTCACGCCTGCGCGTTGAGGCTGCAGTCCCGTGACAGAGCCGGTCAGCAGTCAGAGATGGCGATGAAAGTGATCAGAGGGGTGGTGAACGGAGCCATAGGAGAGGCTGGAGGCAGCCCCACTGCGGGTGCTCGAGAGCATGCAGCAGCCTTGACGCGAAACTACTTGAGCCAACCTAGGTTGAGTAAGTGACATTTCTCATGGGGTTAAAACGGGATGAAGATGGTTGAACGTCGTGATCCTGGTCTAACCGAGCTTGTCCGGGTGCAAAACCACCGAATGGGAGGAGGAGGGGGTCGTGGGAGGAGGGTAGCACTACCTATCCCAGCAGAACATTTAAGTCCGTATTTACTGACGGCAGGGCACGCAACCTGCAGCAGACAGAAAATACATCATTTAAAGTCCATGCTGTGGTATCCTATCGTACAAGTATTGCTTGACCTCAAATGGGTATGACTGATTGTGAAAACCCTGAGTTAGAATTTAAAAGGATGGGATCACTGCTTGTGGGGGTTGCCTTTGCTGTGCTAGAAATGCATGCGTAAAGGGTGGTGGGCAGGAGTACTTGAGCGAGCCTTGCTGACAGCGGGGTAGGGACACTGTCACCAGGTTCAACCTTAGAACGTTGTTAGGTGGGACCTGAGGGACCAGGTTCCAGATCCACTAAGTGAGCCAGCCTCGACTGTGAATCGGTGTACACACGAGCCCTGAAGGACATCAACAGACCTTAAGGAAGTGCCCTGGTCCCGTCAGTCCCCAATTAATATCTGGGTGATTATCAGTTGACACTGCCGACACCGGGCAGGAACCAGTCCCATAGGGATGAGTAGTGAGTAGGTTTAACAATGTAAGATAAAAGCTTTATAGTAGTGACAGTTGTCTCATTGTGTGTAATCAAACTGTGTGCTGCAGAGAAATTGGCCACGTCACATTGACCGTGCGGTTGCCCCCCTCTGCTTGGACGGAAAGCTTGTAGGTGCTCACCACATGCTCAGACAGAAATCCTGCTGATGCCCACTTTAAATCAATTTATTGTTTTTGAAAATCACACTCTCAACCAATGCACTGCAATTAAATGAAACCACACATTCTGCCTCAGAGGCTCAATTAGAGCCAAATTTCGGGAGGGCTAAGACAAAATTTCGGGGAGGGGGCACTGATTCTTCCAGAAATAGGCAGAGTGGAGATGCGGGGGCTCTAAGAAGGGGTGAAAAACAACAATGCCTCAATATCAAGTACTCAAAGTGTTGGATGAAATGCTTGAATAATCTCAGCCACTGGTAATTACTTGGGCCGCATCCCAATCCATCATTATTTTGCATACTGTGTGAGTTGAACAAAGCTGTACCTGGCTATGGCAAAACCGGTCTTGGGTTGCTTGGGTTCCTGTACAAGGAGGACCTGGCTTGGCAGTTTTTGCTGGACTGTTCCTATTGGAGCAGGGTCAAGACTGATTTGCATATTGCTGGGAACAAACTGAGATTGCATGGTGTGCAAAATAGCGATAAATTAGGATTTCTAGTGGCTGAGATTAATTCAAGCATTTAATCCATCACTTTTTTGTATCGCTATTCAATAATGGTAGGCCTTTAGCATTGACTTGTCTGGCATATCTCACATACCAGATGAGTAGATGACATCTGTGCCTTTTAAAACATTTCGAAGGGTAGGCACAAGTCCCCCCAACTCTATTTCCACTTCCACGTGTTATCTTGATTTTTTTGGTGTCATTATGGAGCAGGATGTAGTACCCTGGTATTTGAAAGGTTGAATGCTGACGTCCCCCTTTATATTTCTGAACCTGCTTTGAATGATTGATTTAATGAAATATTTTTTTTCTTCATACTACTATGTTACCCAAAGGTGTGTTCTGGAACAAGGAAAAGCAGAGCTGCCACCTGTGATTATGCTTGCCTAGAGAAAACACGAACAGAGCAACATTTCCCTTTTGTCTAGGTTTCTTCTACATGGATATCTATAAATAAGTGAGATATCCAAACTGTCTCCGCCACGAGGGAGCACATTTCCAACATTACACCGAACATCTAAAATACATACACTACAGCATGGGAATGTAATATATTTAGCTTTTTTAATGGTCCCAACACCACTTGCCACCTGGACAAACATATGGAAGTAAACATAATACTCTAAACACCTCTAGTGTACTTAAAATAGTATAGAAGGCTTATGTTTAGCTACTTGGAATTTTCAACATTACCAGTTGTTTATCTATAACACGCATAACTACACAGAACAGCCCATTAGACAGGACGTCTTGCATATCAAGTCAGATTTGAGGGCTGCTACAGCTAGCAACACCTGATCTAGACTCTCTTGTTGCTAGGCAAAGGGCTTCTTGATACCCCAAATATGCATAAACAGTGGGTAAAAGTTTGTGGCAGCAAAATCATATACCCAGAGGCGACGGGTCTGTGTCCACCCAAATGGCCATGAATCAGTAAGCTTGTCCCAAACGGATCATAATATGGAGGCTCCTAGACGGATGTGTGAGACAAGCGTTGGGTTTTCAGGATGAGGCACCTCAGACAGCCTGCAGCAGCTTGACATATCAGTTTTAAAGATTAACTTACCGTCCATGCTAATTTGTTTACCTAATTTCTGGTTTTATATTCTATCTCAGTCAGGAAATGTTTTCAGATTTGTGTTCTGCAGTTGGGGAATTGCAACCAGTTACAACAGATAATTTTTCTTTATTTTATTTTCTTAACGAAACTTTCCTCATAATGATAAGGTCTCTTTTGTTGATGTTGCATTCTGTACTCTGATTTTTTTTCATTTCCAAGAAATCCCCCTCCTCTTTTCTCGTCTTGTAATCTGTAGTAGCAGTTGTTTTCCTTCAATGGGAGTTTCTCTGTTTGCGGCTAGCCAATGCCCACGGTGAATGAAGATTCAGAAAAGGGGGTGGTGATGAACAGAGTGTCTGAATTAAGCAGACCACTCTTACCCAGTCCAAAGATCAGGGCTTGATCCATCACCGTGAATGAAGAAGCTAATTTCGTGTACCACGCCCAATAAGCTGCCATGTGACACAAAGTTTCATTCCAATTGTCATGCCAGTAGAACTCTGCCATGGGCACAAATGTTGTAATTCATAGATATAAGCTAACAGTACAAAATGCTAACCCATAAGACCTTAGGTTTGTTGCCTTGATCTTGGGAGCTCAAATATGTCCAGTACACATAATCAGTCCTAGGTATACGGAATTGCTAAGACTCCATTGCCCTTTATCCCAATCGTCATCGAGTATAGCATACGATGCCAATTTACAGTATCCAGGGACGTGCCCCCCAGAAATGATGCAGTGTTTTAAATAAAAACAGTCTCCTACAAAATAGCTTTGAGTAATAAGTGATCAGACTGTACCTAATGTAACCATTTTTTATAAGTATAAAATAACACCCCTACATTACCTAAAAGAAAAAAAAGAAATTTGACACATTCAGCGGGACCTCTCCTGGAATTATGTGGCAAGAGAGAACCAAATTATGCAACAGGGTTGATTAAATTATGCAAGAAGAAAATGTAAATTATGCAGCATAATCTGACAAATTTTGTTAGCTTTAATTTATTTTAATTGTTAGTTATGGTAACACTGTCAGGTGAATTATTATGCCTCAGTACCAATTTAACACCCAAATACATCAATAAGCAACTGTAAGATGACCATTTAACCGTTATAAAGGGCCTTCTACTGCTCTGGAACACATCTCCAGGCACGTTTTAAGTAATTTTTGATCCGTTTGAACCAGAATCACATTTCTTTGTTAAAATCTGCAGATTATGCAACAGATGATGGATTATGTAGCAAATGTGGTTAATCCACAATGCAGAAAACGCTTCTGCCTCAGAAACTCATAATTCCAGTGGCCCTTGCTTTAAGTGACTAATCAATTAATGTCTGGTAAGAGGATGTAATGTAACGGCCATAGTGGTCGACATTGAAGCTGGGGAACAAGGTTCGAGGTTTGACGGGAGGCTTAAGCATCCTGTGATTCTGGGCAAATCAATTACTCTCCCTGCACCTGAAAAAAAATTAACCTGAGTCTGTAATGCATCTGGTGTTCATGTAAGTGCTCTGATACCTTCAGGTCTAGTATGCACTATTAAAAAAAAAAAAAAAAAAAAAAAAAAATTTTAAAACAAAAAGCCTAGTTTTAGGTCTCGCCTGTCGATGCGCATGCGCATCGAGCAAGCGAGAGTATTGGGACTTATCCACTCTTTATCCACACTGCAAGGAATCGTGGCGATTCCTTGCAGTGCCCGTGACTTTTAAGCTCAATGCGCATGCGCATTGAGCTTAAAAGCGCGTGCACATCCGTCTTTGTTTACCCGCTCCGCCCCCTCCCCTTCCCGCCGTCTCGCATTTCCCCTGCCGCATCAAAGGCTTTCACGGCCGGCCGGCCATGCTTTCAGTTTCACGACCGGCCGGCCGTGTCAATTACATTCCAAAGCCCGCTCTCCCTGCTCTGCCCCCTGCTCCGGCCGAGACGCATTTCTCCTCCCCCCTCCCCTCTCTTCCTTTTTTTTTTCGTTATGCTTTCTGGCAACAACACACAGTCGAGTAACGCAGGCAGAGAGAGGGACATCCGGGGCTCTGCTCACCACGGAGGTACGTTCAGCATGTTTAACTCGTGTTGTGATGCAGCCTTGAATTTGGCTGAGGACTTGTAGACAGTCTCCTTGCTCATGGTTTGGCTCTTAAACTGTGAATATCGGGTCTGTCCTCCGGAACAGAATGTTTTCCGGAACCTGTAATATCTTCTTTTCATTGGATCTGACATACGAGCAAGTGTTTGCACAGCTTGAGCAGAAATTGTGGTAGGAAATTAAATCTCCGTAATGCCAAGTCATTTGTAACGTGTCGTGTGCCTCCGACGGCCCCTTCCAAGCACTAACAGTGGATCTAAAAGCATCCTGTGTCTGCTGCATTAGCGCAGTTCACAACATTGGACTCCATGCTTGTCTTTTCTTTGACTCACACTTTTTTTTTTGTTGTCTTGGCCAGTGCATGTCTTAACTCTTTCCACCCAATGCGTTGCCTTTCCTGCGATACGATGCTTCCCCCTCACCCCACCCTTTATCCTTTGTCTCATTAACTTCAAATCATCGTTCGTACCGGCAACCTGAAACCAGTCCCCTTCTGAAGAATCCCCTGCCACCATCTCTCTCTCTCTCTCTCTCTCTCTCTCTCTCTCTCTCTCTCTCTCTCTCTCTCTCTCTCTCTCTCTCTCTCTCTCTCTCTCTCTCTCTCTCTCTCTCTCTCTCTCTCTCTCTCTCTCTCTCTCTCTCTCTCTCTCTCTCTCTCTCTCTCTCTCTTTCTCTCTCTCTCTCTCTCTCTCTCTCTCTCTCTCTCTCTCTCTCTCTCTCTTTCTCTCTCTCTTTCTCTCTCTCTTTCTCTCTCTTTCTCTCTTTCTCTCTCTCTCTTTCTTTCTCTCTCTCTCTTTCTTTCTCTCTCTCTCTTTCTTTCTCTCTCTCTTTTTCTCTCTCTTTTTCTCTCTCTCTTTTTCTCTCTCTCTTTTTCTCTCTCTCTCCCAAAAAACCATCCCCCTCTAGAATGCTTCTCGGCACTATATCGTGGATAAGACGGATACAGTTTAAAGCTTGGGCAAGTTGGGCAACTGCCCCGTCCCCCCACCATGCAAGCTCATCCGCCCTACCCGCCCTGGGAAAAGTGAACTTACTCTCAATGTCGCCTCTATTTCTGCATCTAAACCTCTCTGCTTTCCTCTGCGTACCTCTGACCCAGGTTCCTTTTACATTTCTTAAGGATATCTTGGCGCCTCACTCAAGGCATATTTCAGCTGTTTTTTCAGCGACCACAGTTTCGGAAACTTTATTTGGAACCATACAGGCTTGAATTCGCACAAAAAGGATAATAAAAGTACAAGTTGCACCGCGCAGGGATCTCAAAAGTATGTCTTGCCCAGGGTCCAAAATTCCTTAAGATGCCACCAGGGAGTTTACAAGACTGACCATTCCAACTCCAAGCTAGAGGCATTTTGTGTAAGGAGCTGCGGCTGGCTGGAGACTGCGGGCTTTGCAAAGAGTTAACAGTGTGTATGTTTGCTGAGGTGGGCGTTCAACTCTCTGGTGTCCACAGATGTGACTCCGGGTCCGTGGGAGTAACTATGTGGTGCTTCCAGCGCAGATGTGTCAGGGTAGAAGCACCGCAGCGCTCTTTCTCGTCCCCAAACCCACCTCTCTTTCTTCCACGCCCCCTCACCCTCCTTTGCTCTTTTCTTTCTTCCTCCCTTTGTGCCTTTTCTCTTTCTCTCTTCTATCTTCACTCATTGTTTGTCATCTCACTCCTTTCACCCAATGCACTCCTTTAGATACTCACCTTCTCACTTCCTCTGTCTTCGCGTCTATAACTCTTTCCCCTCTCCTGTCTAACCGCTCTCCATCCCTCCCCCACTAATACAACAGGTTAAAAGTTCGATTGTTTATGATAAGAAAATAACTCGACTTCCTTGCACACATAAACAGTCACTATAGACTAAGTTCACATTCTCTTAGTTCACAGTCTCTTAATTTGAAATTGAGAGCCTTTGCAGCGCTTTGAAACCTGCTAACTATAAAAGTCGGCACTAGATACAGAAATAAACATGGCGAGGACGGGCAGCATCCCAAGCTGTGGGTGAGCCTGCACCTCGCTTACCTGAGGCTTGCAGCGCTTTGAAACCTGCTAACTATAAAAGTCGGCACTAGATACAGAAATAAACATGGCGAGGACGGGCAGCATCCCAAGCTGTGGGCGAGCCTGCACCTCGCTTACCTGAGGCTTGCAGCAACCAGGAAGGGGAACTGGCGGCGACGAGGCTGCTCTGACTTCTTAAGAAGTGGGTGGGTCACGTGACCGCACTGAGGCAACACTTTTTGGCTAAAGGGAAGCCGTGGTTGCTTCACTTTGGGGTTTCCTTAGGGTACAGCCCCCCAATGTTGCAACCGAGAGTTATACGCTTTAGTGAGTGTTCATTGGTTTATGAGGGCTTGAAGATGAGGCTGCCGATAGCTCTTGAAATGTGGCCAAAATATTACAAATGCATGACTAATGCTCTTCTCCAAGGATGCTTTTAGGCGCTACAATCTGCTTAGGGTGCGTTGTCATGTAGAGGCCAGGCAGAGGAGGTACTAGGTAAATGAGGTAGATTTCTCAATCACTTTATGATTTGCGACCATCAGACACCCATTCTATTGGCCTAAAATGCTTTTGGGGTGACCATGGAGTATTTATCGAACATATGTGCTTCCTGGACACCCTCAACCCCTCACCCTCACTCACCCTCAACCCCTCACCCTCACTCACCCTCACCCACCCTCAACCCCTCACCCTCACTCACCCTCAACCCCTCACCATCACTCACCCTCAACCCCTCAACCCCTCACCCTCACTCACCCTCACTCACACTCACCCACCCTCACCCTCACCCTCACCCACCCTCAACACCTCATCCTCACTCACCCTCAGTCACCCTCAACCCCTCACCCACCCTCACCCTCACTCACCCTCAACCCCTCACCCTCACTCACCCTCAACCCCTCAACCCCTCACCCTCACTCACCCTCAACCCCTCACCCTCACTCACCCTCACCAACCCTCACCCTCACTCACCCTCACCAACCCTCACCCTCACTCACCCTCAACCCCTCACCCTCACTCACCCTCACTCACCCTCACCCTCACCCACCCTCACTCACCCTCACCCACCCTCACTCACCCTCACTCACCCTCACTCACCCTCAACCCCTCACCCTCACTCACCCTCAACCCCTCACCCTCACTCACCCTCAACCCCTCACCCTCACTCACCCTCACCAACCCTCACCCTCACTCACCCTCAACCCCTCACCCTCACTCACCCTCACCCTCACTCACCCTCACCCTCACTCACCCTCACCCTCACTCACCCTCACACCCTCACACCCTCACCCTCACACCCTCACCCTCACACCCTCACCCTCACTCACCCTCACTCACCCTCACTCACCCTCACTCACCCTCACTCACCCTCACTCACCCTCACTCACCCTCACTCACCCTCACTCACCCTCACTCACCCTCACTCACCCTCACTCACCCTCACTCACCCTCACTCACCCTCACTCACCCTCACTCACCCTCACTCACCCTCACTCACCCTCACTCACCCTCACCAACCCTCACCCTCAACCCCTCACCCTCCCTCACCCTCACTCACCCTCACCCTCACCCACCCTCACACCCTCACCCTCACACCCTCACCCTCACACCCTCACCCTCACTCACCCTCACTCACCCTCACCCTCACTCACCCTCACTCACCCTCACTCACCCTCACTCACCCTCACTCACCCTCACTCACCCTCACTCACCCTCACTCACCCTCACTCACCCTCACTCACCCTCAACCCCTCACCCTCACTCACCCTCACCCACCCTCACTCAGCGCAACCACAGCATCTTCACTAAATATATTTAATAAACTTTAAGCTATTGGCAATATAAAATAAAATCCATTTTATTTACGTATTAATTATTAATTGTTTTTTTAAGCCATTGATTTTTTTTATATCAATACATATAAGTCACATATAAGTCCCGTTAATACAAAACATATTGCTTTACAAATGCTAGAGGTGTCACATTTACAAAAATTATAACTATTGGCTTTGTAAAGAAGAAAGCTATTAATTTAGCTATTTAGAAAAAACAACACATAAATAAAAAACAAAAAAATAAATAACACCTATAGCTCAAACTTTACTACTGCGAGACCTATTGCATTTCCAATGCTTGTTTTCTTTAGCTGTTTGCACTACCACCCACCCTTGCTTTCAAGCAGAGGCACCTCAAAGTTAGTACTAACCATTCAGGGGCAGTTATTTTTATAAAAGGTGAGTCCAGGGGAAGTCATTAGGGTTCCATTCAGATGCAGCGCTCTGGTTCTCTGGACCCCTAGGGCCTCAGAGTAATGGTCCAGGAAAAAGAGTGAGATTCATAAATATAGTCAACGAGATGGCCTAGAAGAGAACGCACTGTGTAGGGGCTTAATTTTTATGGTTACAAATGGCCAGAGACCGCTTCCTCAGAGAGATACCCCAAGGAAGAGGACGATATAAGGGAGCCTTTTTTATATATAAAAGGGCCATTAATGCCACAGGTAACGCTGTCAGGTGTGTAAGTGGCCACTGCTGCTCATTTATGGCCTTCTTACTGTGGAGTGGGTGTCCATTGTCCTTGCTAGTAACACAGCCCAGGTTACCCTTGCTGCTTTTTAACAGGAAGGGGCAGATAGAATCATTGGTACTGCAGGTACAGTGGCCCCAGAGGTATGAGGAGACAGCTAAACCTTAATTATGGCCGTTTACCATCCTTCTTTCTTAGCATTAGGGCCCATTATACACTTGCTAGTGTTGATTTGGGCCTCAAAGCAATAGCCGATGGGAGGGGGGAAATTAATGCTGTGGAGACACCTTTGTTTGGCCTCAGAGAGATGGCAGAGAAGGGTGTGTGGCTAGATGGGAGTCCATGTTTTTAACAGAGGGCAGGGGAAACTTCCCTCTTTGCAAGGCAGTAGCTAACATAAGTGAAGCAGGTTCAGCAGCACTGGGACCCAGGGGTCAGAGGGCCCCACTGCATCACAATTATAGCTGTCTCACTTTAAAAAAAAGGTACATGGGAGCTTATTTTCTAACGTTCGGACCAAAGGTCACCATTGCAGATAAAGGAACACAACCTGTGGGAGCTCCTTTTTTCTGAAAGGGACTGTTTTAAGAATAGAGTGTTGATCTGGCATGGTGGCGAAGGGGTATAAGAGGCAGTGGATATAACTTCAGTCCTGAGTAGCAGGCTATCATTCGTGCAGCAAGTGTAGTTGAGTTGAGGACCTGGAGAACGAGGGGCTCACAACACCTCAATTATCGGAACAGGATTTTTTGGGTCAATAACTGTTTTTGTTTGTTTCGTTTGCTGTTTTAGTAGTCTCATATTTAGTGTGGTTTATGAGCTTTAGAAAAAGTACTCCTGAAGTGATCTCATGAGCCATGCCTCCTGCGTGCAGCCCTTTTCCTCCGCTCACACAATTCTTACTGTAAAGTTTTGGAAGTTGGGCTTGACATTAAAACATTTTGCCTAGAGGGGCTCAGAGCAAAAAAGTTTGAAGACCTCTGCTGTAAAGGGTTGAATGGAAGGTCCCGGATCTATTGGGAATGGAATGGCTAGACCTGTTGAACACAGCAGAAATACTCTGTTGACCGTGTACTCCGATTTTATGAAATGCTAGGTTGTCATACCCTGGTAAGTTCATACTTTGCAACTACCATGGTTGTATTGCTGTGGCTTATTTTTAGTGCCACATAAGAGTATATTTTAATTCATCTTGCCATCCATCATTCATTTTGTACTTGGATGTATTTTGGTTCTTCTAGATTACATTTACGTTTTCTAAACCTCACCTCTGAATTGACATTGGCATACTGTAATTCCTCAAAGAGCACAAGATATTCGGTTTTCCAAAACAATGTAAAATTACATTTGCAATAATTTGAATTATGCTGGACATAATTTTGTATTTCTCAAACCCTTGGTAGCACTTTAGAAAAAAGTATGTGGCTCTTTACAGTAGTGAACAATTATTTAATCCAGTAGTTCTTAACCTTGTGACTTCTTTGGATCCCCACTGAATCATCACTGGAAATCAGTGACACCACTTCCCCCGCCCTACTAAGTCATTATTGGACATCGGGGGGTCTCCCATGTATGCAATTTTTTATGATTGGAACCTAAAAATAATGCACAAAAACAAGTATACACAAATGCTCGAATATAGAAATACTTTGTTTAATTCACAGTCAAACAGAGACATTTTTACATTTTCTGTTTTTACTTCTTTATTTCTATAAACTTTATTAATTTTAATTTAAATTTTTTTATATTTGATTTTGTAGAACACTTGCAGGCCCAATGAGTAGACCCCACAGATCACGAGTTAAGAACAACTGCTCTAATCGATCCATAGCTAACTGTATCATAGCTGGTTTAGGCTTAAGTGAAGGGCTCTTTTCGGATAGGTTACATGTCAGCTGTCTGCAGCATAGCTAAGTATATGGCTGAATGTGATAAACTGTTAATATTTGGCAGTAATGCATTGTCCATGCATTCAAATACATTACTTTTTAAAAGTAATTCTATAATTTAACCTTTGTAGAGACTAGTTGCTTAAATAAAGTTTAACTGTGGAAAGAGGAACAGAGGTGAAACAGTTCTTCCCTTTATCAGCAGGCAAATGATCTAGACTGATCCTTAAAGTCATGTGCACTGGCAGAATAGATGAATTGTTACTCATTGCTCACATGACTTCCAGGCAATTGCCTTTGCTATTTCACGGAAAAAGAGTTTGAAGTAGTAATTTTGATGACCAATTGTGATGATACTACAGTTGTACTCATCTTTCAGTATAGAAATGAAAGGGCCTATTGAGAGAGCTTTTTGAAGCTCTGCGTTGTGTGAGTCGTTTGCCAAGTTACTTAAAATACGCACAGTTAAGGTCTATGTGCTTATAGCAACATTTATGTGTCAACTATGCACACGTTGTTTTGAACTTAGGCCACTGTGCATTGCCACTAAATTGTCAGATTGGAGGTTGGGAAATGTGGTGTACATTAATGTAATAAAACAGTGTGCGTATTCACAAGCATATTGAAATATGTTTCCCAGCTTTCGCAGAAAATCCAGCATACTTGACCTGCATTAGTTATCCATAAGTGGTATGTCAAGCATGCCAATATTCAAAGTTTTCACAATGAGTGCATACAGGAAGGATCGAATTTTGAAAGGAAATATGTATTCTTGATAAACTAGTGCAACATCTAATAGTAAGGGTCCTGATGATACCTCTTTCTGTGTAGAATGCTTGGAATGCCCGTTCATGTGATTGTTTCAATGTACTCCAAATACTCTCAGTATGTTGTGGATTGGTCAGTTATGATCATGAACATTTGAACTGTTTGGTTACTTTTTAGAGTAGGACTGTGCACAGCATGAAATTGTTTTTTTTTTTGTTTTTTTTTTTTTAACTTGCCACTGAAACCTTTCACAAACGAGAATATTTGCATATGTAATGTATGCAAAAATATATGCATATGTAATATATGCAAATTGATGAATTGCCTTACAGCTTTTAGGCCTTTATATTCAAAGTAACATGTCCAAGAATTTGTAGATCCATTTAGTAACATAGCCGTGAAACTTAAGTCACACTATAGATACATGTTTTGATAATCATGCTCTGAAGGAAGCATTACTTAGTAGGCCCTTGGATTTGAACAGGTGGACTCCAAGTTTCACAAACAGGTGTTGTGAGAAAGCGCTGAGAGCCATCCTAACTCCTTGATCCAACTTATTTACTCTGTATTGCCCAAAAATCTGCATTATTAATCATGAACGTATTATTTCTTGTTTACATGTGACTGTGTTGGTGTATCTGTACACCCTTGATAATGAAATGTTATTGTTTGACTTGACATTTTCTCAGAAGCACTACCCACAGACTGCAAAAGTAGATCTAAGAGCGTAACCTTCACCCACCTACCTCCATGTGTCGGAGCTTCTATTTCCACTTGCTGCAATCTGACGTCTTTTAATTAAGGCGATGTCCTTTATGAACCCATTTTCCTTAATTTTGATTTCTTCCAGATTAGATGGTCAGGCAGGTCCTGGTTCTTCTATGCCAGAACATATTCTGACAGGACTTTACGGCATTCTAGCCCAAAAAATACATTCTCTACAAGGTTGAGTTTTTATGGTCCAGGTGTTGTACCATGACCACCCTTCCCACTTAGTTTCATCTTAATTTGTTAAAGAGAATCTGCAGTTAGCAACATCCAGCATATGCAATGGTTTTGTAAATTTTGTGATTGAAAGAAAGGAATAGAACATTAAATGCATAAAGTTCTGACCACGTTGTTGAACGAAACTCTTGTTGTTTGAACGGTGCGTTTTTTTTAATGTCTCTTTTTAGTGTAATTCTTTTTATTCTGTGCCAAAGCTTATTTTTGCAGAGGGGCATCTTTTGTTATGATGTTGGTTCCGGGGTGACAATCAAGGTTGTTTTATGAACCGAGTCCCTGCCCACTTTTGAGACCCTTATGTGAAAGTTTAGCTCCACTAAATCCCCAAGTGCAGGTTACCCTAGTCAGCAGGATACTAGCAACTAGGATCATATTGGCCATAGAGCCATGACTTATTAGACGGTGTTTGTTGCTCAGTTTCCTGTAACCGGACGTATGGTTCTTGGTTTTCATGAGTACTGCTCTTTAAGGGAAGTTGGGTCACATGCGGAATTCTTCTTCTTTTTTTTTTTTTTTTTTTTTGCAGGCAGCTTTTTGAAAGGTTAGGAAATTTACGCTGAAAGAGGAAATGGAACGTGCCGCACACCCATGGTGTTCTGTGCTAACGTTTTTTTTCCCCTAGCGTAGGTGTGGTTGCGTCCAACAACTTAGTTATTGCTTTATCATCCTCTGTTATCGGCTTTGAGTCATATCTCCTTTATTTCTCTCAGACCCATGATTGAAAGCAATTAACTCCTTGCTGATTATCTTCTTTCATCTTTGCAAAGGGATGCTCGCAAACTGCTTTATTAACCACCCAAAATTATCAATTCCTTGGGTACAATAATTCCAAGGTGTGGATTTGCTGCAGTTTTCAGTGTATTCCCCTATGGAATAGGGAATTACCTGGATACCAATGCAATAACACTTCCTACTGGTTATTCTTCCAGTTCAGGCCCTTTCCAGGTGCAGAGTTTTCTAGACTTTCACTGGGAAGATTTTAAAAGCGCAGTTTTCCTACAAAGGGGAAAAATACAGCAGAAACTGTCATTTCTGTTTGAATCGAAGTTATAGTGGTTCTCTTTAGCCTAGTATAGTAGAAACTGTTTGATGCACCTAATGTTAATCTCTTTCACAGTGTTTTTCATAACACCTCCACTCATTTGGTCATACATTGACGTAAGGTGCAGTATGTCTCTGTCATGCAGCCACACACTGGACATGTACTTACTATTGGGCTACTCTTTGGAGTTCTCAGCCCCCCAGGGGATATGATAATAAAACCATTTGCTAGACACGCATGCTTTACACCTCCCCTTTACATTAACCCCTCACATTGGGCACCTGGGAGCCTAACATCAGAAACTGTGTTTTCAGTGTATATTGTTTATCTGCCCACGAAAACCACAAAGAGTTCTTATCACGACCGATAATTAAAAAAAAAAAAAAAAAAGTTGAGAAAGTGAGCACGTTCCGAGGAAAATGTGCACCCCATAGTCCCATTGGGTTCCTCGCGTCTGACCCCCTGCTGTTGTCCAATTATATCATTACTACGTTTTGTATTTACCAAGTGAGAAAATAAATTTTTCAAAGCAGTACAGAAATGTCCACTCATAAGTTCGAACCTCAGCTGTACAACACGTTCGTAAATGGTGTAAGGTGAGGTGTGTAAACTAAACTTTTACTACTTATCATTTAATATTATACTTCCTTCTCCTGCAATAAAATGTCTCCTTTTTATAAAGCACTTCATGCTGCACTTCTGGCGGCGAAGGGGTGCACATGGCTATAGAGGAGTATAAAACGTGACTGAATGGCTGCATAGTAGCATAACGTGGTTCATTTGCATACTTCTCTACTTTGTTTTTGCTATTCAAAGCCTGCATGGAATATATACACATAACTGGATATAGGTTCAAGCTGGCTTGCACTGACTGCCCTTTCCCATAGGCTGCTTAAAGTCTGAAGTTCTAAAAAGAGAAATCCCATGTTTTAAGAGCCATATTGTCCATCCTAAGCCACCAAACGCATCCTGCATGGATTGATGCATTTTAGTGCATTTAAAGCACAATCTATACCAGGGTCATAAATTAACTACTTGTGTGAATGTACAAAATGTGTGTGAATACATTTGTACCTACATGGGGGCATATATACCAATTGTCCACAAAACCTAGAGCAGCAAGCAGTGTCTCCTTACAATAATGCACTGTGTGCAGCAGAGCGCCAACACAGACGCCATAGTACAAGGGTGCCTGGGATAGAGGCAGCATTTTTTTACTGCAGGAAGGGATACCTTCCTCTCCAAAAGCAATCCTTTGAAGCATTTTCCTCTTTCAATGTGTGATGTAGAATGCATCACACATAGGAAGGGGGGTAACAGGAATGCATATACTTCTCTTCGTTACACCTCATTGGGCAAGGTGTAGCATTTTGACACCTTTCCAGGTATACCAGCTTTAATAAATCTGGAAATGCGCCAAAATCCTTGGTTGGATGCCTGAGAACGCTTCCCAGCTTCAAATGTAACATAAGGCTGGCAAAGCCACCGCATTGCATTACATTTTTTTTTTTTTTTACAAATCCACACAAGGCGGCGCAAATCACCTTTTGCATGGCATTGCAACTATTATTGAAGCCTTTGCCAGGGCCGTAAGGTGGCAGGGGCAGCTTCAACAACCTCCAGAGGTAGCTGCTTCTTCAGACTAATGGTGGGGCTTTCTCAACCTTCGCCGCCCGCTGTACTGTCCTGCCCATCGCAGCTTAGAAGGCTGCAAAATCCCTAGCATTTGTTTGTTCCCTAGCACCACAGCCCTTCCCTACACAGTTCTGGAGACAGGAGATAATTACAAATCTCAGTGACACTATCGCCACTGAGAAGAGGGCTTCACCGCTGCCTTCTAAAAGGCATTTAAAAAGCAAGTTCTTTTAAAGACGAGGTTATGCATTATAACCTAATTATGAGCAAAAAACATTTCCATACAACGCCAATGGCTAACTTTACTTGAGTCTTGAAGTATTAGTAGTATACGGGCAGGTTTCTCAAATATGAAACGAGTTTCGCCAACATACAAGGAACTTTCATCAGCCTTCCTCTGTGTACCCCGGGAAATTCGTTGCATGTGTTTTTGAGTCTCAACGAAGGTTTTATTTTTTTTGTGGATGCTGTTAAAAACATTTTTTTAAATAAATGCATTTCTGCAGTAGTTATCACCTTGCTTTGCCATTAAAATCCCTCACTTCTGAACTGAGAATGAACAGCCGCAGACAGCAAACGGTGTCCTGGCCAGGTCCATACTTTCCTGTGTTATGGCAATCACTGATATCATCTGTCTGGTAATCATCGTAGTGCTACTTTTGCGATTACACAAAACATTCTAATGTTGACATAATTCAATCCATGGTTTTCTTAGCGAGGCACAGATGCTACTGTGTACAGTAAACTAAAACTGATGTGAGCCTTTTCCTGACGAGTTGTACTTAAGTAGTTTGTACTTAAGTAGTTTGTTATTGGTATCTTTCTTTGTCGCTTCTGAGTAAATAGATTGATTGTCCCCTGAAGGCCCCACCTTCACTAGTGCAGTTTAGCTTGTGAATGTCTTGTAATCCCCGGGAGTAATTTAGAACACTGATTTTAGTTAAACCATGCTCTGAGTGAGCTGGCAACCATAAAGCCCTCCCAACCCTGGATATTTTTTAAACCTAGAGATGCAATCGAATCAAGGGTTGTATTGCTTGCATTGATTGTTCTAAGTTTTCTTACCCCGAATGCCCTCCCAACATTAAACTTTGGCAACAATTATGAATTTCCCTCCCATTTTTGTAGGGGGGGAAGCTCCAGAATCTGCATGGAATCACAACATTCTTACCACACACCATATCTACGCTTCTCCCATTAAAAATTATGCTGCAGTTATTTGGGTCGGCCAATAATTCATTGTGAGTAAAGTGAATTATTAGTGGGGGTGTTTGTGAGACCTCACCAAGTGAAAATATCACTATTCTATATCCAGTCCAGTTAGGTTTCTTTAAATCAAACCTTAGCTTAGTCCTGGGTAGCCGTGGCACAGAGCAGTCAAGTTTAACTCTAAGGAAACAAGTGTAAAGCATTTACTAGTATCCAAACAGCAAATAAGTAAGAAACACAACATAATAAAAATTCCACTCCAATTTATAAAAATAGTTCATATACTTGTATCTGTAAATAGTCAGCAAAACTACCAAAATCAGAGAAAGAGAACCAGAGATGTTATTTTTGCAAGGGTTACAGAAGTCACTGTAATTAATTAATTCTAAGTTTTATAAATCCTTGCTTTTAACTTGTAGTGCTAGTCTAAGAGCCTTGTAAGAGCCTTGAACATAGGATCTGGGCAGAAGTGAACGTTTCCGGCTGACTGTGATGGAGCAAAGGTTGGATGCAGGGGCCAACGTGGTCCTGGTCAAGTATTTACCTCTGCATTGTTCTGGTTCTTTTTTTCTCTTTAAGCAGGTCCTCTGCAATTTGAATCCAGCATTTGGTTTTGCATTGATGGACAGGTGAATTCCAGCACTTCATTAGGAGGTTTGATTTCCAACACGTATTCGAGGCTACCTGTGAACTGGCAGCATTGTTTTAGTGTATGAGCCTCCGATTCTGTCCCCAATGTTATCATTTTTATCTGTAATTAATCAATCAATAGGGGGGGGGGGGTTGAAAGAACATTACTCACCCGCCGTGAAGGTCTCCAAGGTGCTGGGGGGGGGGGTGCCTTTAGGCTCAAACGTTGCAGTTTGTTGGTACACTCCAGCACCAACCAAGGGTCCACTCTTGTGGGCTAGGCCTCGAGCTCATGGACTGCACCAGCAGAGTTCATGGCAAATTCAGTGCAACTAGTCGGCTGAGCTCTTTGCAGGTGGAGGGCTTCCTTAATCTTTCGTGTCCCTGTACCTTAACAAGTGACTAGCTAGCTAGCCCTTGGAGTCCACTCACTGGTACTTGGCATGAGTGGTAAGCAGTTCTAGTCCCTGGGGTCTCTCTCGTCATAAAGCCAACAGCAGAAGCAGCCCTTCTCCGTCTGAAGTCCTTTCTTGGTTCAGCAGGTGCATTAGTTCTTGGTGCAGTCTTTCTTTCTGAGGTCCGCCGGTGCAGTCCTTCTTCTGATCTTTCCTAGTCCCATAGTGTACCAAAGTGGTACCCAGGGATGCCACTTCTATGCCAATTTAGAGTTTGTGGGTGTGACGGACTCCCTTACCAATGAAAGCCAAATTCCCTGGGGCAACCCAACCCACTCTTGCATCTCTTTCTGGGGGATTGACACTAAACAATTCTGCAGTGCATCTCTCTGCTCAAATCCAAGATGTCAGAACCCGTCTTTCCTTGGTCAGAGCACCCCTGAGGCGGGCCCGTTATAATGTAAAGCCCCCCCACCAATGTGGGAAACAAGTTCCGCAACAGATTTGCCCCCTCTAGAAGCGATGCCATCTTTGCCACAGCGAAAGTGACAATTGTGAGAATCAACTGTCAGAACATGTACAACCTAAAAGGAACATGTCCCTTTTAATATTTCATGTCCTCCCATATTGGCTTCCAAGGCCTTCCCTTGGGGGAGGGGGGGGGGGGGGGGGGGGGTTGACTTGGCAAAAAAGGGTAATTTTTTCCATGTGGAATTGGCAGTTAAAAAGCTGCCCAACTACGCTGTAGTGGCAGCCCCAGAGCGAAGTATGTCAATACTTTGCATACCATTAGTTCGCATGATTTTAGTGCGATGTTTTTACTTAGCATAAGCCAAGTTTTAACTGTGCATGCATTTATAACGCAAATGGTTATAAATGTACTATGGTTTTTGCTCATGCATCACCTGCCACTGCTCCAGCTTCCTGCGTCTTCAGAGTCGTACTGCGTTATTTGGAAACGGAAGCGCCTCCAAATCAAAACAATGATGTGAATAGCATGCGAAGTAACGGTCATGCGCAGTAAAACCATGCAAAGTAATGGTTTTTGCGTACTAAAGATGCGAACTAATGGCAATCTAAAGTAGTGAGCAACACGGCTGCTTCAAGCGACTTCGCGCGCCTGGACGTGGGACTAGGTACAGAGTTCACCAGCCCGCTGTGCAGAGATTACTGCCCTACCTGCGCAGACCCCACGAGAGCAGCCTTGGGGCCTTTACGACCGCCATTGAGGGGTATCCCGGTGACGCAGGAACCCCTCTCCGGCTGGATTCGACAACCCAACAGGTTGTATACTGCTGATGCCTCAGCTTTATGCGGGGCCTCTTGTTAAATCACTAAGTTTATGAGCACCTTTTGTTTGGTCCTGAAGAATTGCCAATATAGGCATGAAACATGTCGACCTATTCACAGCTGAGGGTTGAACGGGACTGACTCCTCGTAGCTACTGCAGTCCCATTGCCCCTCACACGTTTTTACTTCAGGTGGTGTACTACATGATTAAAGCCAAAGCCGTAGATCATACCAACCTGTTTTAATTCACCTCACTCACGCTCACTACTTCACCTACTAGGGCCCTCACACCCTTACACCTATCGGCATAGGAACAAAAGATCTCCACAAGAGTGTAGCACTTAGTGCTACCCGTCAGGCATTGCAGCGCCGGCTTGACGCTGGAGCAGGGAGCCGATGATGTTACGATACGACTAACTGGTGACATGACAACAGCCGTAAAACCAGTCTGTTGTGTGAGGCATCCCTAGTTCCGACAAGGGATACCCTTCCCTGCTGTATTAAGGCACGTTAACGCCTCGCACACGAGGGAGAGAGGAAGACAGCACACCGCACTACGCCATCACCCATCTTCAGGGGAACTGTGTGCAATCTTTTGTTGCTCAGCTTTTGGGACATGCACACTGGACCCCTATAAATATTGTCCCCCCCAACGTCCCTCCCTGTTGTTGACCACCCCAATCTAAAGTAGTGGCCGCGTAGAAAAGGTCACCCACCGACCCAGAGCCAAGTTTCCACTTGGCCACTGCAGTGGTAGCTCAATTAAGTGTTTCAGTCTGCTAGTGGCAATTAATTTACAAGCCCTGGGAACACTTTGTACCATATACTAGGGACTTAAAGGTAAATTAAATATGCCAGTCTGGTGTTAGCCAGTTGCACATAGATTTTGAGGTGTCGGAGCACCTGCACTGGGGCTGGACCATCAGGGCAGAGTGCACTTAAGAGTCAATAAACCAGAGGCATCAGTCCAAAAATGTGGGGGGGTGATCATGCAAAATGAGTCCTTTGCTTACACCTGTGCCCAGAATGGATGAAAACTGTGACCATATGGACCTAATTTGGGGTTTGATGTCCCATTCTTCTTTCAGGTAACCAACCAAGCAACACAAGCGGGGTATCGTTCTTGTCAGGGGAAATATTTATTTCTATATATGCCTTCTTACACGTGTGTGTGTGTGTGTGTGTGTGTGTGCGTGCTAGTGTATGTTTGAGTCAGTTCGTGCTTGAGTGTGCAGGCAAAGTTTCATGTATGTGATTCCATTTGTTCATGTGTCTATATGGATATTCATATACCTGTTTGTGTGTTTGCCAGCAAGTGTTTTTCCTGTGTGCATGCCATAATGTTTGTTTCTCTGTGCCTTTGTCAGTGTTTATGCGTGAATCAGTGTTTGCTTGTCATTCTACCTGTGTATATGTATGTGTGTGTCTGCCCATGTTTATTTAAATGTTTTTGGGCATGTGTGTTATTCTTGATTTGTGTTTGTGTGAGTGAGAAGTGTGCATCCCTATCTAGGTGGTTATTTCCTTGCGACTTGGTATTCAGTTGCGTATGTGTGTTGTGTATGATTAATTTGCCTAGTGTTTTCCAGCATGCAATTAAATCCTTATTCATATGAATGTTTTTTTGTATTTAGTTAAACTCCATGTTTATGTACCTGAATAAATGTTTCTGCACGTTTGCATATGCATTTGTGATCAGGTTTATTTTTTGTTTTATAGTGCGAAATAGACCCGAGACATCGGGCATCAGAGCACTTTACATAGCACCAGTTTCGTTCCAGAAGGACACATTCATTTGTTAGGTGTTTGAATCCCCAATTGCATAATCGTTTCACAACTCCAATCAATCAGAGCATTTGTATAGCGCACTACTCACCCGGAGGGTCTCAAGGCGCTGGGGGGGAGGGGGTCCGCTACTGCTCGAACAGCCAGGTCTTGAGCTGCTTCCTGAAGGCGAGGTGGTCCTGGGTCAGGCGGAGGTGGGTCGGAAGGGAGTTCCAAGTCTTGGCGGCCAGGTAGGAGAAGGACCTTCCTCCTGTGGTGGCTCTTCGGATGCGGGGGACGGCGGCGAGGGCGTGGCTGGTCGATCGAAGCTGGCGTTTGGGAGCGTAGAAGTTGAGGCGGCTGTTGAGGTATCCTGGTCCTTGGTTGTGTAGGGCTTTGTGTGCGTGTGCAGCCCCACCGCCGCCCTCCGAGGAACCCTCATCTACTGACCCCCTGGACCCCGCGGACCCTTCGCCAACTCCATTACGGACATTATCTCCCCGCAGGCCATCGCATCCACCAACTACACCCTGCTGGGAGACCTCAACTTCCACCTCGACAATCAACTGGACCCCAACACCACATCCCTCCTGGACAACCTCCACAACATTGGACTCCGCCAGATCGTGACCGAGCCCACGCACTCAGCAGGACACACCCTCGACCCCCTCTTCACTACAGGAAACTCCATCACCTTCAGCCACACCACCGAACTCCCATGGACCGACCATCGTTGCGTCCACTTCACCTTCAGAACACCCACCATCCACAGACACCAGCACCTGCTTCCACAAAGAAACTGGACCAAAATCACCGATGACCAGCTCACCACCTCACTCAACAACTCCACCCCAACCATCGCGGAAAACGACGACCCCAACACCGCAGCCCGAACCCTGCATAGATGGATCTCGGACAGCACCAACACCATAGCCCCCCTCAAGAAAAACAATACCCATGCCAAGAAAGCCAGATGGTTTACCACCGAACTTCGAGAGTCCAGGCGCACATGCCGCCGCCTCGAAAAGGCCTGGAGAAACACCAAATCCACAGAAGCCCACAACAACTTAAGAGCCGCCACCAACACCCACCATCAACTCATCAGAGAAACAAGGAAAAAAGCGATTGAAGACAGAATCTCCACCCACACACACAACAGCAAGGAACTCTTCAGCATCATCAAGGAGTTCGCCCAACCCACCAGCGAGTCTACCGACATCCCTCCCTCACAAGACCTCTGCGACAAACTCAGCATCTTTTTCCACCACAAAATCAAGAGCATCTACGACAACTTCGATGACGACAACCAACACACTGAACCCTCACCAACCACCCCCGACACCCGGAAACCAGTGATTGATGACTGGACAGCCCTCACCACCGAAGACACACTGAAGACAATGAAGTCAATCCACTCAGGGGCCCCCACGGACCCCTGCCCCCACCACATCTTCAACAGAGCCGCCAACACCATCGCACCCATGCTCCGCCAAACCATCAACCGCTCCCTGGCGACCGCCTCATTCCCCGACAACTGGAAACACGCCGAGGTCAACCCCCTCCTAAAGAAACCCTCAGCGGACCCCACCGACCTCAAAAACTACAGACCCATCTCCCTGCTCCCGTTCCCAGCGAAAGTCATCGAGAAAGCCATCAACAGCCAACTCGCCACATTCATTGAAGAACACAACATCCTCGACTCCTCCCAATCCGGCTTCAGAAAAAACCACAGTACGGAAACCGCCCTCCTCGCCGCAACAGACGACATCCGCACCTTACTGGACAAAGGAGAAACAGTAGCCCTCATCCTCCTCGACCTATCAGCTGCGTTCGACACAGTCTCCCACTGCACCCTAATACGCAGACTCTACGATGCAGGAATCCAGGACAAGGCCCTCGACTGGATCTGCTCCTTCCTCTCCAGCAGGACGCAGCGGGTCAGACTCCCCCCTTTCCTCTCGGACCTCACACCTATCACCTGCGGAGTCCCCCAGGGCTCCTCCCTCAGCCCGACGCTCTTCAACGTCTACATGGCTCCACTTGCCCCCATCGTCAGAACCTACGGACTCAACATCGTGTCATATGCAGACGACACCCAGCTCATCCTCTCCCTATCCAACGAGCCCAACACCGCCAGACGCAACTTTCGAGAAGGCATGGAAGCTGTCGCCAAATGGATGAAAAACAGCTGCCTACAACTAAACACCAACAAAACAGAAGTACTCATCATGGGCCCAAACCCCGACGCCTGGAGTGACACCTGGTGGCCCACCGCCCTCGGAAACCCGCCAACCCCCACAGACCACGCACGCAACCTGGGAATCATCCTGGACTCCGAGCTCAAAATGGACCGCCAGATCAACTCTGTCTCATCTTCCTGCTTCCACACCCTCCGCCTCCTTCGTAAGACCTTCAAATGGATCCCCCTCGAACACCGAAAGACAGTCACTCACGCCCTGGTCACCAGCAGACTCGACTACGGCAACGCACTCTACGCCGGAATAAACAAAAACCTCATCCGCAAGCTACAGAACATCCAGAACGCCGCCGCAAGACTGGTCCTCAACCTGCCAAAACACTGCCACATCTCCCAGCACCTGCGCACACTCCACTGGCTCCCCGTCGAGGCGAGAATCACCTTTAAGATGCTCACCCACGCACACAAGGCCCTCCACGGCACCGGACCAGCATACCTGAACAGTCGACTCAAATTCCACGCACCCCAAAGGACCCTACGATCAGCCCAGCTTTCCTACGCTGTGGTCCCCCGCACCAGAAAGACCAGATCGGGAGGCCGCTCCTTCTCCTTCCTCGCGGCCAAAGCATGGAACGCCCTTCCACTCCACCTCAGACAGACAACATCGCTCCCCATCTTCGCAAGAAACCTCAAAACCTGGCTCTTCGACAGACCCCCTCCTTGATGGAATGGAACCTGCACCCACCCCCACCCCTAGCGCCTTGAGACCCTTACGGGTGAGTAGTCGCGCTTTAACAAACTCCTGATTGATTGATTGATTGGGTGAGGAGCCGGAAGGTGATTCTCTTGTTGACCGGGAGCCAGTGCAGGTATCTCAGGTGTCCGGAGATGTGGCTGCGGCGGGGGATGTCCAGGATGAGTCGTGCTGATGTGTTCTGGATCCGCTGGAGTCTTTTCTGGAGTTTGGCGGTGGTTCCGGCGTAGAGGGAGTTGCCGTAGTCCAGACGGCTGGTGACGAGGGCCTGGGTGACCGTCTTCCTGGTCTCAGTGGGGATCCATCTGAAGATCTTGCGTAGCATGCGCAGGATGTTGAAGCACGACGAGGAGACGGCGTTGACTTGTCTGGTCATGGAGAGGGAGGAGTCCAGGATGAAGCCCAGGTTGCGTGCGTGGTCAGTTGGTTTGGGTGCGCTGCCCAGGGCGGGGGGCCACCAGGAGTCGTCCCAGGCGGAGGGTGAGGATCCCAGGATGAGGACTTCCGTCTTGTCCGAGTTCAGTTTCAGGCGACTGTTCGACATCCATTTGGCTACGTCTGTCATCCCTTCGTGCAGGTTGGCTCTGGCGGTGGCGGGGTCGTTAGTGAGGGAGAGGATCAGCTGGGTGTCGTCGGCGTAGGAGATGATGTTCAGGTTGTGCTGGCGTGCGATGGCTGCGAGGGGGCTCATGTAGACGTTGAAGAGTGTTGGACTGAGCGAGGAGCCTTGAGGGACGCCGCAGATGACTTCGGTGGCTTCCGATCTGAACGGAGGGAGGCGGACTCTGTGTCCTTCCGGCGAGAAAGGAGGTGATCCACTCCAGTGCCTTCTCCTGGATTCCGACGTTGCTGAGGCGCTGTACTAGGGTACGGTGGCAGACAGTGTCGAAGGCCGCGGAGAGGTCCAGGAGGATGAGGGCCGCTGTTTCTCCGTTGTCAAGCAGGGCTCGGATGTCATCTGTAGCTGCGATCAAGGCGGTCTCGGTGCTGTGGTTGGCCCGGAAGCCAGACTGCGAGAGGTCGAGGGAGTCGTTCGTCTCAAGGAAGGCGGCCAGTTGCTTGTTGACGGTCTTCTCGATGACTTTAGCCGGGAACGGGAGCAGCGAGATGGGGCGGTAGTTCTTGTGGTCGGTGGGGTCGGCTGATGGTTTCTTGAGTAGAGCGCTGAGTTCGGCATGCTTCCAGCTCTCCGGGAAGGTAGCGGTGTCGAAGGAGGTGTTGATGATGTCCCGCAGGTGGGGTGCGATGACAGCGTCGGCCTTGGTGAGGGCAGGGGTCTGTCGGGGATCCGGAGTGGATGGAGTTCATCGTGCGGATGGTGTCTTCGGTGCTGATCGGGGTCCAGGCGCGGAGGGTGGTGGTGGGGGGCGGTGGTTCGGTCGTGGCGTGCGTCGGTTGAGTGCTGAAGCTGTAGTGTATGTCCGCGATCTTGTTGTGGAAGTAGGAGGCGAGGGAGTTGCAGAGGTCTTGCGAAGGGGTGATGTTGTTGTTTCCGGCGTTGGGGTTGGAGAGCTCTTTCACGATGTTGAAGAGTTCCTTGCTGTTGTGTGCGTTGTTGTCCAGTCGTTCCTTGAATGCGGTTTTCTTGGTGGCGTGGATCAGCTGGTGGTGTTTTCGGGTGGCGAGCTTGTGCCACGTTTTAAGTTTGTGTCTATGAATGCTTGTATATTACTGATGTTTTTGTTGGATGTGCCACTGTTCTTCGTGTATTTGTTTTTTGCACATTTCAGTGTTGGACTGTGTGCGATCCTTTGTTTTTTGAGGTGTTGGTGCACCAGAATTTGTGTGCGTGTGTCTGCTCTAGTAGAAAATAATAATTCCTTGCAAGGCCCCAGGGAGGGAAGAGTTCATAGTATTTGAACAACTTTGTAACTCCCGTTCAAATCTCATTTATTCAATCTTAGAAACAGACCATAAAGTACAGGAGTAAAAAGAGATGCATTAAAATATACATACAAAACTCAGTTCGCAATGTACAGTTTGTAACTTATTTCCTGTAGAGTCTTGACCTTTTCTAAATGTGTAACCCATCCCTGTGTGCTTTCATCTTGCAATAAACCAGCACACAACCAAGGATTAACCAGACACTTGCACCTGAATCTTCAATTTTTTCAGATTCATTTTCGCCAAACTGACAGCACGGTAAAGGCAAATGCACATCACACAGTATATCTCCGTCAGGTGCCTAAAACAATTGAACTATCTGGTCATTCATAGTATATATCTATTTAGTCTGCTTTGCAGTTTCTCTCCTAAAGTATCCCAACGTGCTATCGTGCATTCCAATGATTTGTCAACCAAAAGAAGCTCCCTCTCTCTAGAAGGATCTTGTGACTATTTGTCACGTATGTAACAAATGAAGGAATGTGGCAACCCTATTTTTCTTTCTTTAACTATGTAAAGCTCTCGGACATCCCTAAGGACAATGTCTGTGCCATATAAAATAACAATGAAATAAAAATGAATGAGATGGGGTGTGCCCAGATGAGTGCAAGGTGACAGATGTGCCAGAGTGAGTGCATAGGTGAGTGGTGTGCTTTTGTGAGTGCAGGGTGTATGTAGCTCTTCAAAGCTAGACCTGGTAGTATTGCCAGTAGTTGTTTGGTAGTAAAACCCTCTCCCTTAAGGCACGGGGTCTACAAATAGACACTTTGCGATTGCTTAAATGGAATTAAGGTGTCTGACAAAAATCTGTGTCATAGTTTCTCAGTGGCCGTGGATGAATGGGGAAAGCATCTTGGAACATTTGAACCCACACTTCTGAGCATCTATTATAAATGGCACACCTACCGTTATCTGCTATTCCCACGCACAGAAAAAGTATGTTTTTAGATCTTTTAAGGAAAGCAGAAATGGTTTAAAAAGTCCAGAGAGGCAGCAGCCATGATCAGGCTTAGTTTGAAAAGAAGAAACGGTTTCTGTGATCCCTCTTGCACAGGAGCTCTGGTACTCAGGCTCTAACAAGGTTTTGGATTGTACGTGGTGGGGTGTACTGTCCTGCTGTGCTGCAATGTCCTTTGACGTTCACTTCCTCAAGGTGACTTGAGAGCTTCATTCTGCTGGGCCTTGCATTTTGTCTCCGCCAGTTCCAAGCAAGTTTGGCAGGACATAGAATAAATGAAAATAAATGGCTACATTTCCAGTTGAGATTCTGTGTCCCACTGACTTTATTGTACAGAAGAACTCTCCGGCAGATTAAAGCTAAACTAAAGGAATACTTTAATACAAATTGTTATTCGCCCACTGCACTCGGAGGGTTTGCTCCATATTGTAAATACCTAAGCCGCCAATACAGGTTATTGCTGGGTTTAAGGATGACCATTATTTGGACGAATTACACTTCTCACTCTCTTCCCAAGCAACCAAACACTGGGTCAAACTACTACCATAGTATACTAACATTCTCTTTTGGTCTCAACTAGTGCTGCTGCCATTCATACTTAAATTTGTACCGTGGCATACTGTCCCGGCATGTCACAAACCTGCCGCTCAGCAGCTACCCAGCCATGTCCTCTGTTTGCCAGGTAAACTATGACTACATTTGCTATACTAACTCACCTTCAGCTGTCTCTCTGGCTTTGGCACTATTCTAACGACCAAACCGACCACTGCTCAGTGGACATTCACATGTACAAGTTACTTTTATATTTGCTCATGTGAAAATGGAATGCACAAAAAAATGCTAGGAGTAGTTTCCAGGCCTACCTTTGTAGATTGTTCTAAATTTCATGAAAGTTATGAACCCGCATAAATACAAGACTATTAGCCTGATTCATCAAGCCGAAATCGGCTCGCAAAGGGCCAGATTCTGAGATTCTGGCCCTTTGCGAGCGCTATTTTTGCATTTGGGATTCATCATCCCAAATGCAAAAATCGGTAATAGCGATTTCTCTATTTTGCGAGGAATCACATTTAAGGAATCTCTATTTGAGATTCCTTAAATGCAATTCATCATCCATTTAAAATTTGCGAAATCGCAATTTCGGCCCGCTATTTACCGCGAGGTCAAACCTCGTGGTAAATAGCGAAAACTTAGAAAAATGCTTTTAAAAGCATTTTTCTAAGTTGCATGCTGCACACACACATGTCCTTTGGACATGTGTGTGCGCAACACCTGTTTCGATTTGCATTTTAGGGGTGCTACAGGGTGTCCTCTGGACACCCCTGGCACCCTTTAAATCGCTATCTTATTTGCGATTAGCAAATTGCTAATCGCAAATAAGGAATACTCCCCATTCATTCCTATGGGCCTTTTGGCCCATAGGAATGAATGGGGAGTTATTCCTTATTTGCGATTAGCAATTTGCTAATCGCAAATAAGGAATGTGTAGGAATCGCATTTCTTTATGCAATTTGTACATGAATCCCGTTTTGCAAGTCCTTAATAGCGATTCGTTATGAATCGCTATTAGGGGCTCGCAAAACGGGAGAATGATGAATTAGGCTGTATATCTGCAAGTGCACTTTTGTGACTTTGTTAAAAAATCTGTTCACTAATTACCAATCTTGCTTACGCACTTTTGCATGTAATCAGTGAGCACTCGAGTAGCTTTATAAGTCACCTCAAGTTGTTAAATTGTGTAAAGATGTTTGCATGTTTTTATTCTGGGACCACTACCAGTAATGGAAGCTAAGCTCACAGTTAATTCACTGCAATTCTTCAGAGTTCTTGCCCTAATAGTAGCTCTTTGGATTGTTGAATCTTCTAAACATCTTTGAACAAGTTAGACATAAGATAGGGTACTTGCTTTAATGGCAAACAGTTGTTCATAGATCCAACCTGTCACCTGAAAGTCAAATGGTCTGTGCTGTTGGGGTTTGGGTTTACTTATCTAGTGGACAAAATAAACTTGACACTTGTTGTCCTTGACTTCAGACAATATGCCATGGGTGTCTGTTGATAGAAATTCCTCATTCCTGCATTCATATTCTCTCTCATACGCCATGCCTACTAGGCTTCAGGCAAACTGTTACTCCAGCTATCCATGGCTCTTCCATGGCATTCCTGAATCCCTCAAGTGCACACCTCCGCATCTTGGGCGCTCCATACTTTGTAGGAAACATTTCAGGCCTACATAATTTCAACAAGCATTTGCAATGCAATAGGTCTCGCAGTTGTGAGAGTTTGAGCTATTGGCATTGTAAATGGCAATGCATTTTAATTACGTGTTGGTTTTTAAAACATAAATGAAAGGCATTGTCATTTACAATGCCAATAGCTTAAACTCTCGCAAATGCGAAACCTATTGCATTGCAAATGCTTTGTTCATTGTGGAGTTACCTGGTCTGTCGGGAGCGCCAAGCCTTCAGATGGTCTTTCAGGCAAGGTTTGTGCTGTGCAAAGCTGCGCATATGCCCAGGATGTTGCAGAAGTTTGTAGGAAGGTGACCTGCGGCTAAAGAGCACACGAGTGTGTACAATGACTCGCACTCACTACTCCTTGAACTACGTTACTTAAACACAAGTTTGCTCGCACAGTGTATTTCACGAGTCCTGCACAAGTGAGGTGACGTGGGCCAGCAGCTAGTCTTACTGAATTTGGAACGCAGAGACCAGGGTTTGAATCCCGGGTGAAGCTTCGGCTACCAAAAGGCTCTCTTTCTGAGTAAATGGTTCCATCTGCCTGCGCTAAGATCATGTAAGCAGCTGACATGCTAAAGTAAATAGGACTGTAAGTAAAAATGTTATAATGTTTGCACACGCGCTTCTATTTCAATGAGTGTATCCATTTATTCACGCACATTTCTTGTCCTATGCACATAGCTGCCCGATTACCCAGGTTCACGCGTAATTTGATGCTCCAGTCCACTTTTTAGGTTTCGCCTCGCCGAAAGCTGCGTAGCAGACTTTCGCAAGGCGAAAACTTTTGAGAACAATATGTTGCTTATTCCCGCCTCTGTCTTCCATTGGCTAGCTCCATAAATGGAGGCTAGCCATTGGAAGACAGAGGCGTCCGTCATTCACCGAGGCGATTCGTGGGCGTTCCTGTGATGTTTTTCTCATCCAGCCCCTTTTAGGACGTCAGTGCGGCGGTGGGCGGGGTTTATTTTTTGGGTCGTCGACGTTTCATTTGCTAATTTCGTGGCCGACCGCCACCGGAAGAAGTCCTGGTGAGTGCTCCCTTCCCGCTGTCCGTGTGCCCGTTCCCGTTCCCGCCCCCCCTCCCGCTGTCCTTATGCCCGTTCCCGCCCCACCCCACCCCCCTCCCGCTGTCCTTATGCCCGTTCCCGCCCCACCCTCCTCCCGCTGTCTGTGTGCCCGCCCGCCCCCCTCCCGCTGTCCGTGTGCCTGCCCGCCCCCCCAACCCAAGGAAAGCCCCCACCACGTACAGGCCAGTGGGGATTGAAACTCTACAACCCAGCGATTATCCCCGCACGCCTCCCCGCAGCCTCTGGGCGCTATGCGGACGGCCAGGGAGGCCGAATAGATGATTCCTCTTGTAAAGACAGCAGCAGCAGCGCGTTCAGGCAGCCTGGAAAGGAGAAACAGGGTGAGATCCGGCGAGCGGGCCAGGGGAGTGTGCCTCCCTGCCAGCCCCCCTCCGGCTGCTTACCATTGCTCCCTTCTGATCCTGTACAGCCGGGGTCCCGGGATGCTCGTTGGCTCCAAGCTGCCCCGTGCCCAGAGAAGGCCACTCTTCCCCAGCCTGCCCCGGTCCGCGGTTGTTGAAAACTTTTTCGCTCTCTCTCTTCTTCTTTTCCTGTGCCTTGGAAAGCAGCGCAAGGAGCTGGGCAGCCAGAGGGAGGGAGGGGCTTTCCAGAGCAGGAGAATTTGGAGTATGATCAGGGCGAGTCCTGCTCGCAGTACTCCCGCCCTTCACGCGGGACACAGACGGGCCAAACCTCACTCTCTGGGCGTCTCAGTCCTGGGGATGAGCCCAACACGCTCGTTCTCACCTGGCCCTGGATCTATGCACATTAGACAAAATGCGCCCCCTCCAGACCCCCCTCGCCTTAATGACCATAACACCCCCGGCCACTTACCTTCCTTACTCACGGGCAGGGGAACTTTCTCTGCAGAACCGACATCCCACAAGTGCTAGATATGTAATGAGAGGGGTTTGGTGCTCCCACCCAAATTAGTGTCTTCCCCGGGGGTACACGTGAATCGGCAGCATGACTGACGGCTTCTGCCCTGCCCTGCTTCTGGGGACAGACTGGCGCAGAGCACATAGCGCCTCACAACGGTGCATCTGTTGGCGCTGCAGGTACACAGACGCAGCTAGTCTCACAGAGCTGAGAGGACCAATATACATGTACATCTGGGCTCTAAAACCTGCAATGAGGCACCAGGGTTACGTGCACTGCAGATGCAAGAGCGGCTATCCGAGGCCGAGAGGTGTGTGTGTGTATATATATATATATATATATATATATATATATTAACAAAAAATATATGCTGATAGGCAGGGGCCCGGCCAAAATTAAATTAAACCAAGAAAACTTCCGCCGCTCACTCTTCCAACATGCGACCATTTGTGTTAATTTCTAGGTTGGCGAAGTTTGTATGTGCACGTGAAACCGGCAGTATATCTCTGGTAAAAGCACAGCAGTATCCCACACGGCCCCTACTGCCACGCGCCATCCCCAGTCAGAGAGCCGGCAGGGTTATTGGGCCAGGGCTGGATCTCTCTGGAACAGCAAAGACAAGCCCAGCCCACCTTATCAGTGCCTATACTTCCAACCTTGAGTAGCGCCGCGCTTGCTTGCCTTGCCTTGCACTAAGTGAACAACTTACAATTAAATGTACCTGGCATGCGTTCACAGTGCCTGTGCCCTGCTGGAAAATTCACGTGCACTTTGGGAGCGCAGTTCACGCGGCGCTACATAAAACTCACAGCGTACACGCATAAAAAAGGTGGTGCTGTTTAAAGTACACACAAAATATACATGCAGAAGTGGTCGTATGGGGAAGACGAGTCTCCCATAAGAATACTGTCATAGCAGCACGGCCACAGTTCTAAACTGGGCAGCTAAAATTGGCTGAAATGCAAATCTAAATTTCACTTATTTCGTGATGTCCATGTGCAAAATTTAGCCGAGGTCCTCGAGCAGCTCCTTATAGAATTTCTCTGGCTAGAACAATCCCAATGAGCTCCACAGTGCTTTTTTGGTCAGCAAGCGCCTAGAAGCAGTCTAGTGGTTCTTAAAGTGCTGTGTGAGGAAACACTAAATGCAGTCAAGTATAATCAGAAACGAGGCCCTACGGATTTCAATGAGCTTTGATTGAGTAAAGTTGGGAGACAAGGGTGCACAGACAGATGTTGTAAGGTAGTTGAGGAGTCACTCACCAGCTCTTCTGTAGCGGGTGACAAATCCTTTCTTTAAACCATAACGCTTTACGTGGGGTTGCGCACCGGCCCTGCAGATGCGCCCCGCTCCGTTTTTAGGTTTCGCCTCGCCGAAAGCTGCGCAAGCAGACTTTTGTGCAAGGCGAAAACTTTAGTTTACCATTATGGACAAAAGTCCCGCCTCTTACCGCCTCTCACTTCCATTGGCTAGCTCCATAAATGGAGGCTAGCCATTGGAAGTGAGATCTGTCAATCATGGTCCGAGGCGATTCGTGGGCGTTCCGGGGATGTTTTTCTCATCCTGCCCCTTTTAGCACGTCATGCGGCTGTGGGCGGATGTTATTATTTTTTTTTCGACGCCATGTTTTGATCATTTGCCGGATCAATGTCCAGGTGAGTGCGCCCCCCCCCTCCCGCTGTCCGTTTGCCCGTTCCCGCCCCCCCCTCCCGCTGTCTGTGTGCCCGCCCGGAACGCACGTCATGCGGCTGTGGGCGGATGTTATTTATTTTTTTCCGACGCCATGTTTTGATCATTTGCCTAATCAATGTCAATGTCTGCAGAGTGCTAGGGAGTGCAGAGTGACTGCGGAGTGCTAGGGAGTGCAGAGTGACTGCAGAATGCTAGGGAGTGCAGAGTGACTAGGGAGTGCTGGAGTGCAGAGTGACTAGGGACTGCTAGGGAGTGCAGAGTGCAAGGGAGTGCGAGGGAGTGCAGAGTGACTAGGGAGTGCAGAGTGACTAGGGAGTGCTAGGGAGTGCAGAGTGACTAGGGAGTGCTAGGGAGTGCAGACTGACTAGGGAGTGCTAGGGAGTGCAGAGTGACTAGGGAGTGCTATGGAGTGCTAGGGACTGCAGAGTGACTGCAGAGATTAAGCTAATGGCAATGTAAATGACAATGCCATTTATTTATCTGTTTTCAAAACCAACACATAAATACAAATTTTGTCATTTACAATGCCAATAGCTCTAATTTTTCCAAAGGCGAAACCATTGCATTGTAAATGCTTGTTTTCTTTGCTACAACTTCCAGAATGCAGAGGGAAATAAGGGGCGTATTTTAGTAGGCATATGAGCCAATCGTCTGTTCCGTTTAATCCGCTGCTTTGCTTTCACTTTCGTCCTCCCACTTGCTCAGCACGCTGCATGCTGCTCCAGGCTCACGAAGCACGCGCAGCAGCGGTGTCCAGGCCGCTCCAAGTATGTTCCACCCGGTCACCGTGGCCGGGCTCTTCTGCTGCCCCCGGCCTTCTGCCACCCACTGGCAGGATTACAACAGGTGAGAGCGAGGCGGAGAGTGTGGCCTGAAACGCCGGAGGGAAAGCGAAAGCTTGGGGGGGGGGGGGGGGGGGAGGTGTGTGTTAGTTTTTTTGTGTGTGTTTTTGTGTGGGTGTGTGAAACACCGAGAAAGCTCGGGGTGGGTGTGTTTGTGTGGGGGTGTGAAATTCCGCGAAAGCAGGGGGTGGGTGGGGTCGGTGTATGTGTGTTTGTTTTTGTGTGTGTGCGCGTGCTTGCTGGAGGAAGGGGGACAGTGGGGTGTGTGTGTGCGCGGGCGCACGATCTCTATTGCAGGAGGCTGACTTGCCTCAGAAGCGGGACAGGAGCTGAGCACAGCGTGTGGGTTTATGTGCGCGTACATCTGCTCGAATCGCAAAAAGCTCTGTGCGTGCCCATCTCCTGTCCCACTTCCGAGGCACGTAGACAACAATAAGCCTCGCTAGCGACATCAGCGCTTCGCGCTGCTAACGCCAGGCTCGAACTAAAAAGAGCCAAAAAATTCATATTAAATCTGCTTCTCTCCTCATGAGACCTGAATAGTAGGTACGCAACTCATCCACTGAGAAGATACCTCACTAATGACCTCTTGTTCCATACCCCTTATACCACATCTTGAGACCAGGCCTTTTCTCAATATTACCTGACTGCCTCATGCTCCACAATACTGGGCTGGTAGAAACTTGTTGCCTCTTTCAACTCGCAACCACATAATTGCTATAAATATTCATAACAGCAGAAAGATTCTCATCTAGCCTAACCGGCGCTCAGTCTGAATTTTGAAAACTTTCAGTAGCTCAAATATTTATTTAGAGACTTCCCCCACCAAATGTGCTCTCCGTTCCAGCAGCCAATGTGACCTCAAACCCCCAAAGTCCTACTCTCTTGCTCCCCACTATGATGTTCCTTCTCCCCTTTATTCTGTCAGTGACTCAGTTACTTACACCCATGCATTACTGGGTGACCTCAGTTCAGGATCTGCAGTTAGGGCCTGTAACATACACAATCTCACCTTAACCAATGGCCTCTGTTTCCTTGCTATAACGGAGACCAAGTTTAAGAATTGCTTAGCCCCAACCATAGCCAGCCTCCTACCCCCAATTATAACATAGTGATGAAAAACCAAGTTAAGGAGTGTTGATGTAGCATTGATCCATCCTGTTTCCTTTGGCTATTAAGGAACTCATTCACATGCACATTCTTTCAATACCCCCTGTCGATGGCTGACACAACCCTGTCACTTCACTTGTCAGTACATACATCTGTCAGCCACATAGAAAAAAACCTCCCCTTCCACCCCTTAATCTTCCCTGGCTTGTCCTATGTTTATTAGATCGAGCTTTTATTCTGGGCAAAGTCAAAAGTCAAAAAAAAGTTTTATTTGTGTTGGTACTCGACAGAGGACCACAAATTATAAATTTTTACACATTCAAATTTTTCAAATTTAAAAATTCCATTATTTTTCAATATAAAGGTAAAAAGAACTTAAAAAAATTATAAAAATTATAGCATACAAATTCATTCGGAGGCTGCTTGCACAATATCATAAGTTCCTTCACCGTTGTAATTCTGCAGGAACGATAGATAGGGTCTAGGTATCTTGCACGGGCTATGGTTACATTAAGATTAGGACATACGAATAATAAATGCTCAACATTCTGAACACCCCCTTCGCATAGTGTACATTTTGGCGATCTTCCAGATAGCCATCTCGATGTAAATGCTAATACAGGTAGGATGCCCAGTCGAAGCATAGTAATCACCCTCCTCGCACCATGCGTTAAGGTAAACCCAGTGTACGGCTGGATTTGTTTATATTCCAGTAGGTCTGCAAAGGGTTTGTAAGTAGATAGTTTATTACAATGTTCAATGTCTAGTTCATAGCTCAGTTTTGGAGTAAAACATTTTAGAAAAAGTTTCATTTGCGCTGTTGACCAGGTGAGCAGAATGTCTGGACTGATGTTTGCCATTTGGAATGCAACAATCATATTCTCTTGAAAAATTTGTTTTTTTGCTTCCAACCCAAAAGTCTCTTTTTTCAGCAATGATCTTAAAGTATTCTCTTTAGCATGCAATAGGTTGTAGGCCCACCTGATTACATTGGCCACTGCTGTAGCATAAGCGCTTGTGATGGATAATTCTAATCTCAGTGCTTGAACAGGTACAGAGACTGAGACCTTCATGATCCTTCTTAGAATTTTTCCTTCTTTGCGATCCATAAAGCCCCATTGCTTTATTGGGATATACTCTGTCGCATAAGATAATACAGGCGGTATTTTTACTCTGTAAATTTTTAGCATTGAGGAAAAATGCCTGTTCCCAGTGGCACTGTAGAGTCTTGAAAGGGCCGTGGCATGTAATTCGGATTTCCTTTGGAGATTTTTTATCTGAATTGACTTTTTTGACTTTTGACTTTGACTTTTTTTTCTGGGCATTCTGAACTTTTGGGCAGTTTTCCATCCAACACTTACACCCAGAATGTCATTGGTGAGGTTGAGGCCCTTGATTTCTGTTAACTCGTCAGCCAACAAACATATGTATGTGGCTATTGCCTGAGCCTGTAGTTCACCCCAATGATGGAGTTGTAGTTCGTTGTTATCTAGAAATTTCCTTGGACTGATATCATATTCTACGTCAACATCAAACTTCGCGTGCTAGAGTCTGAACAACATGGGTTGGACAATCTGGCTCCAATCTACTATCTAAAGCTGTCCCCTGAAATCCGCAATTAGTACACTGAGGATTTGTGTCACATGAAACATTAAGGCAGTGTGCCTGAAAAAACGATTGATCAAATGCAACCTATCAGCTGATCGTAAGGCATGTTGCATACATTCCAGAGTCAGTGAAGAAGGATTTTCCCTTGGCGAACCGATTTACGTTAAACAACCCAAAATGGTTGCCAAGCCACCTGCAAATCTTGGACACCTCGTCAAAAATCAAAATAGAAGACACAGTAGTGGACCATATTTTGCCAAAGAATATAAAAATCAAAAGAAGCACAGTGGGGTACAAAGGTACCAGAGAGGTGGCTTCTTGAGAATAAAAAAAGAACGAGGATAAGATGTACGAACAGACCAAGATGAAGGTTTGAACGTTTTACGCAAGAAAACCCACTAAAGTAAAACCCTGCGTTACGTGAACAGGAGGTCTATGCCCGCTGCACCCAACCAGTTCCCAAAAATAGGAGAGACTTATTAATGTAGTCTTGATAAAGATGGTAAAGCATCAATAAAAACAATCGAAACGCGTCGACGCCCCTCTGCACGATCAAGGGACCAAAAACCTAGCCTGTATACAAAGAATTAAATACGTCCAGGACTTGGTTTTGTTTATGTTAAATCTCAAAACGTGCATAATTTAATGACAAGCTTTATGTCTTTGTATGTCTCTCCCTTTTTCTTTGTATCCTCCAGTTTAATAACGCCAAATGTAAATTGATTGTGTTTTTATTTTTATTTTATGTGTATTAGAAATTGTATTTTTATGAAATTGTTTGAGATTTTAATGTAGGCGCGCAATGAGCTGTTTTTAACATAAAATTGTATTTGTAAAGAAAATTTATAATAATAAACAATGAACTACATTGCTGTTGTAAGAGTGTACTAGATAGTGAAGGATCTAGTGGCCTTAACTAAGGTGGCTTGGACAACCATTTTGGGTTGTTTAACGTAAATCTGTTCGCCAAGGGAAAATTCTTCTTCACTGTTTAAAGTACCCTATTCCCCTGGCTGCAAGGGGGTCTTCTCAAATTTGAAACATACATTCCAGAGTCTACACATCTGCCTGTCCAAGAGCAAAGAGAGCGCAATGCCAAGACTGGATCACTGAGTCCACCAACTTCACCAAAGAACTTGTCCATATTTAGAAGGTGTTCTCCAACGAATACTCTCCCTTGTCGCCTGCTCCTTCCTTAAATCTCTGCAACAAATTTCTATTTGTCTTAACAAACAAAATGGCTACAATTTAAAAACACATAGCCTCCGACATTCAACCCACTCTCCACCCCTTTCCATTCAAAACTCACAGCGTAAGTCCGTAAGACCTAGCAAACTGCAGACCCATCTTCAGTCTTGCCATGCATTAAAGAGGCACTTAAAACTGCAGACACTCACCAAATAGTGCTCATCTAGAAACAACCCACATGCTAAGCATCTTCCAATCAGGCTTCAGACCGTCTAGGGGAACAGAGATGTCACTTTTAAACATCAAGGAAGGCCACCTTAATTTTAGTGGCCAAGTCTTTCTCTGCACAGTCATCCTGCTACATCTCTCCGCAGCATTTGTATCCCTTGATCTCAAGATAAACATTAAAATGCTGTCTACATTTGCGCCATTGGCGAGACAGTTGAGGCATGGCTCACTTCTTTCTAACAAGATTGCAGACAACCAGGTTAAGATAGTTCCTTTTCTCTCAAATGAAGCCTTCATCTCGGGGGCTTCCAGAGCTCTGTAGTGTCCCCTCTGTTTTTCAGTTCTTACGTGGCTCCTGCCTCTGCCGTCAAAGATTCAATCAAGTTTGGGGATCACATATAAGTAAGTTCCACCTCAGGGTTGTTGAAGAATACAACCAACTTTCTAAACTGGCCCAACATCATTACTTTTAGAAGTTACTTACATTTAGTACCCTTCATTCTGGAAAATTATATGTATTTTACCTGACAGTACTTGCTTATGCTTAACATTCTTTAAATACAAAGTTTCATTTCAGAAAGTGCTACTTTTTAAAAATGCTATTGAAAGAAGCGTTAACCTGTCAGTTTGTTTTCAGATTTAATTATTTTTTTTATCCTTCTATGTACATTATCAGCAGGCCTTTTTCTTCTACGAAGTGAAAATAACACTGAAATGTTTTTAAAGATTTTGTCTGTTTTGATTTAAAATATGAGCAAAGTGAACGTGTTCATCCTAAATAAGAGGCTGTTCTCTACACACCTTTGTACCCTGTAGGGGAACTGTTGCATGAATCCTGTTTTGAAAGTTCCTTTTTCTCCCCTTCTCTTTTATATGCGACGGAAGGAGCTTTGAAAACACCAGTTAGAAACATAAACAAAACATTCAAATTATCATTTCAGATGGCCAATGCAAATGCCTTTTACCTTTCCCTTTTTAGGTTTCGCCTGTTGAAAGCTGCACAAGCAGCGTTTCGCGCAGGCGAAATCTTTTGTTTTTCAGTATGGGGGCTTTGTCCCGCCTCTGTTTCCATTGGCTAGCTACATAAATGGAGGCTAGCCATTGGATAACTGAGGCGTCCGTCATTTTGCGAGGCGACTCGTGGGCGTTCCGCCGATTCTTTCCCTCTCCGCAACGTCATGAAGACGTGGCCACTGTGGGCGTGTACTTTTTTTTTTTTTCCCCCGATGTTTGTGTTCATTGTTCGTCTTGTTCCCTGTCCCGCTGGCTGTTTCCTGACCCTCCCTCCCGCTGTCCGTGTGCCTGCCCGCCCCCCTCCCGCTGTCCGTGTGCCTGCCCGCCCCCCTCCCGCTGTCTGTGTGCCTGCCCGCCCCCCTCCCGCTGTCCGTGTGCTTATCATCTCTTATTCTTGCTGTTTCAGTTGTATTTCGTCTCTATGGACTTCCTCTGCTACGGGACCATGTTTATTCTTTGCATTCTGTACAGCTGTGTAGCACACAAAAAAGTAACCATTCAATCTTCATTAACTGTTGATGAAGGATGATTTGGAAAAAAGCCAAATGATTTATTGCTAAACTACTGCCCTTCTGGCGAATTCGGGGTTGTGGGGGGAACGGGAAGGGGGAGGGGTGGGGTGGGCTGGGCTGTGGTAGTGAATTCTTTGCTGTAGTTATCCAAGTATGCATATTTTATTACTCAGGGGTCACAGGTCACTCAGGGAGCGAGAGCAAAGACCGTAATATGTGCGGCTTAAACATGAAGTTGCATTTTTCGTTGAAAAAATATGGCGGGCGCTGTGCCGCCCCCCTCCCGCTGTCCGTGTGTCGGCCCGCCCCCCCCTCCCGCTGTCCGTGTGCCTGCCCGCCCCCCCTCCCGCTGTCCGTGTGCCTGCCCGCCCCCTCCCGCTGTCCGTGTGCCTGCCCGCCCCCCTCCCGCTGTCCGTGTGCTTATCTCTTATTCTTGCTGTTTCAGTTGTATTTCGTGTATGCGTCTCTATCGACTTCCTCTGCTACGGGACCATGTTTATTCTTTGCATTCTGTACAGCTGTTTAGCACACAAAAAAGTAACCATTCCGTCTTCATTAACTGTTGATGAAGGATGATTTGGAAAAAAGCCAAATGATTTCTTGCTCAACTACTGCCCTTCTGGCGAATTCGGGGTTGTGGGGGGAACGGGAAGGGGGAGGGGTGGGGTGGGCTGGGCTGTGGTAGTGAATTCTTTGCTGTAGTTATCCAAGTATGCATATTTTATTACTCAGGGAGCGAGAGCAAAGACCGTATTATGTGCGGCTTAAACATGAAGTTGCATTTTTTGATGAAAAAATATGGCGGGCTCTGTGCCGCCCCCCTCCCGCTGTCTGTGTGTCTGCCCGCCCCCCTCCCGCTGTCCGTGTGCCTGCCCGCCCCCCTCCCGCTGTCCGTGTGCTTATCTCTTATTCTTGCTGTTTCAGTTGTTTTTCGTGTATGCGTCTCTATGGACTTCCTCTGCTACGGGACCATGTTTATTCTTTGCATTCTGTACAGCTGTTTAGCGCACAAAAAAGTAACCATTCCGTCTTCATTAACTGTTGATGAAGGATGATTTGGAAAAAAGCCAAATGATTTATTGCTCAACTACTGCCCTTCTGGCGAATTCGGGGTTGTGGGGGGAACGGGAAGGGGAAGGGGGAGGGGTGGGATGGGCTGGGCTGTGGTAGTGAATTCTTTGCTGTAGTTATCCAAGTATGCATATTTTATTACTCAGGGGTCACAGGTCACTCAGGGAGCGAGAGCAAAGACCGTAATATGTGCGGCTTAAACATGAAGTTGCATTTTTCGTTGAAAAAATATGGCGGGCGCTGTGCAATCCGAGGCATCACTGCCTTCTTTGTGAATAAGCAGCAGCCGAGCTATGCTGCTTCAAAGGCAACTTTGTGCTTCTTATTGACACCGGGCAAACGTGTGCACGAGCCCAGGCTTCTAAGTAAGGCACACAGTCATGTCAAGTCAATACTAACAGCAACATGTTACTTCCTGCATGCTAGGATGGCTGGGGCCACGCAGGAATCCCCCAGGGTCAGTATCACCAGACCTAAAGAACCAAAACCGCCCTGTTCGCCAAGTATTCACAGACAGATTATACAGTTAGCACGTACTCTACTTTAGGAACATTACAGCTTTTTGGAAACGTTTCAATTTTGCCTCTCCGGTGGTTTCAAAGGTTTGACTGTTCTGCTGTTAGAGCTGTATATAACTGCTCTCAACTCTGCAAATCCTTAACACTTTACATTAAGACATCAGGGTTATACAATCTTGTCAAAAGGTATTCAGAGAAGGCAGAAGATTAAAATCGAAACGGAAATAGATCAGTGCTTCCAAGATATAAAATCATGCACGAAGTTTGGGGCCATTAATGTTTTGTCAATGTTACATAATTGCAGAGCAGACCAGGAATTTCTCTGTACTTCGCCCACATCCTCCAAGAATCTGCCAAAAAGTAAACGCGCTGTATTTACTATAAAAGGCAGCTTGGCATTCTTCAGCCTCTATGCGATTCCGCGAGTTTTTTTATTTTACAGTTTTATATAGCGCGAACGTGCCCCAAAGGCTTCGGAGCGCTCTTCATGAGCACCGAATTATACATTACACAAGATCTGTATTTTTAAGAAACACGGGGAGATTAAGTAATTTGCACAGAAAAATGTTCAAACCAAACCGGAACTTCACCTGGTTCCCCATTCGAACTCAAGCCGTTAGGCCACAAAAAAAAAATCTCCAATATATGAAAAAGATTTTAATGTAAATGCCACAGTGCCCCCCCCCCTTTTGAACTAAAGCCAGCCCAAAGCAATTCCCAACTTCATTTAAATTTGTCTTGCAGAGGATTCTTTGCACAGCTACTGTTAAAGACTCGACAAATGTACACATGCTGAAGTACCCTGTTGTAAACTCTTTCCTCCCAGTCAGTCCCTGCCGCACCCTAGTGTGCTGTACTCTAACACTATTTGCACACGTGCATTAATCGCACCGAGTGGTGAACACAAAAAAACACTACTTACTGAGCGCCCCAAGTACTCCATCCTGCTGTGGAGTAGAGAAAATACAAGAAAAAACCCGCAAATTCCATTTGGCACCCAAATAGGAAAAGACCCCCTATTTTCAGCCACTTCATACAATTTATTTATTGTCAACCTTAAGTTCGACGAATACAAAATGGCAAAGAGAGATCGTTGGTGAAGTCAGGGGAAAACATCTTTGAGGTACTTTTGCTGCAACACATTTACATGTTAGTTCTTTTGTAAGTAGGGCGCCTAGAAGGTAGGGTGATTCAATCTAGCAGCCACTAGTAGTGATCGTACAATTACTGTAAAATTCTTTCAGATACAGTGGCATCTGCTTTAGTTGCAACCTGGCTCTCGAACACCAGGACGAAACACCAAGTGGCTGAGAATGGTATTCAGTTCCTTCTGGAACCTGTGGTTGTCCTGTTGTTGCCTGGTTAGGATAGTTTCCAGGCCCTCCTTCCTCATGGAATATGATCTCAAGAGGCATCTTGTTTGATGTTGGACCAGTGAGAATGTTATTACAGGGGCAAATTGCATTTCATACCTCTGTTTGGACATTGTGGATTTAGGGTCTTCAGTTTCAATCTGATTTGCTTTCCGACTTAACTGTTACTGGGTGAAAGCTTCCTCAAGTATTGGCTGTGGCACCAGTTTCCACGTCATAGTTAGAAAGAGGCCTTGCGGTCTCGAGGGGAACGATTAGGTAGTGTGCCATTGAGGAGAGCATATCAAAGTTCGAGCACGAACCCCCTCACCCCATCAAGACCATGATGCACAATTTTGCTTCATAATGAATACTATGTGACTAACAGTTTATCTATGTATTACTAACGCTTGCTTATTAGTTGCAGCGTTTTTCTTGGCAATGTAAATGACAATGCCATTTATTTATCTGTTTTCAAAACCAACACATAAATACAAATTTTGTCATTTACAATGCCAATAGCTCTAACTTTTCCAAAGGCGAAACCATTGCATTGTAAATGCTTGTTTTTCTTTCGTGTTAGAGATATCATTATATTCATAGGCAACACCAAGAGTCCTGTTCTATGTTTTGTAAGTGTAGATCATACCGTTTTGTTTGGTGTTTCACATTTATCAACTTCACCTTTCAAATTAATTAGTTGACCTCCTGACTCCTCGATTTGGGACTCTGATTGAAGAACTTCATCTTAAAGGCTTTTCTGTGTGCCATTAGTTTGGTATTGGACACTTATAGTTTCAAGATTTTCCTGAATGATTTTTGGGGGAACTTGTCTAATGATGATACCACAGGAACTGTTTTATGTATAATGAAATCTTCAACTTCTCATCTTCTGTTTCAGCTTACAAGACTGTGTCCGGTGTCAATGGCCCTCTAGTAATCTTGGATCAAGTGAAGGTATGTTGATTTTTTATTTTTTTTTGTTTCAAAGGCAGACTTAAGAAATTCAAATTTGTTTGTTAGAGAATGAAGCTACTTTAATGCCTGGCCAGCATATTGGCTTCCAAATGTACACTTGTTCTTAGATTTACAATTTCCCTAGCCTCCTATATGGATAAACATTGTTTTCAGTCGTAGCAATTCACTCTTTCGGTTACAACCACATTAATCACTTACTTTTTAAACAGCACCTAAAAGTACAAATACAGCATGAACTAGTTATCGTCGTTAAATTAAAAGAATGATCTAGACTAATTATTTTCTCTTTCTGTTTGTTGAATATTTTTTTCTTACTAGGTTTAACCATCTCGATAAGTTAGAATTTCATTGACCAATAGCTTTACTTAAATTACTCTTGGCTTTTTGCTGTTCCTGGAAGAGAATTTTTGACGAACTTGACTCCCTTCTTGTATATATTGGTCTTTCACTGCATTTATTCAGTTTTTAGTTAGCACTCATTTTTGTTCCCCCATCCACTTGTTCAGTTTCCCAAATATGCAGAGATCGTCCATTTGACACTTCCGGATGGTACAAGGAGGAGTGGACAAGTTCTGGAGGTCAGCGGCTCAAAAGCAGTGGTCCAGGTAAGACGACACATGTTTTCAATAGTTACTCTTAGACCTTATCCTTTTCGCATTAATGCTCCGTCTGTAGATAGAGTTTTCAGGTCTTCTATCCATTTTATTTTTCTCTATTGTCCTGAAATATATCCAAGGGACCTCTATTTAAAGGGACAGAAAGAGAGCTTTATACATTCTTTCCTTTTACAAACCATCTTTGTTTATATGCAGATTGTAACTTTGGTCCAACGAAAATTCCCTGCGTACATCCTAAGTGAGACATATCAGTTCTTCTGTGGTCTGACTCAGATCACCATACACGAGTCATTCAATGCTATGCTTGATCCTGGGATTATGGGCAACTACAGGTTCTGATTGGTGGCAAGCATGACCCTATGCAGTGCTCAGGAAGCCAAGCTGTGACCAGTTGAGTTTCCCTGTTGGCAGAACATGATTAAAGTGCATTAAGAGTTCAGAAATTCTGATGGTTCACAAAGGGCAAATTGTAATGCTTTGCTGCTTCTCTCTAACTTCCTTCTGATTAAAATTTTTGTTTGCTCGTCATCTCATTCCAGCTGACAAGTCTTTGGGCTCAATTACGAAGTCGGGCAGACCGATCGCAGTCTGCCCGACATCTAGGGCAGCGATCCAGCTGCTGGATTATGATGCCGACAGTCGCAGCGCAGCGGGCTGGGGTGGGAATACTGCAGCCTCTAACAGGCTCAAGGAGCCCGTATGGTTGGCGGTCTGAGCTTAAAACCTACAATGGAGGTGGTGCCTGCAGAGGCATCGCCGTAGGGATTAGGATGTCAGTTTCCAACTGGTTTTGCATCACGTTCTGACTCCCTTGGAAAGGCTTTCGGAAACCGTCTTTGGAGGGGGCTCTAGCATTGTCCACAATGTGGCCTGGGGGGTTGGGGGATTTGGGGGCATGTGTTGCCCCCCCAAACATCCCTTTTTCTGTTGCGGCTTGTTTTGTGGCCCTTTTCCAGGCCATAGCACAAGCTGCACTAGAAAAAGCGATGTTTACGACCGCCTGCCCGACAGTCGTATCATTATTGGACTGTCAGGACTGCCATCGTATTGAGACCCATATTGTTTATTTGAAATCCCTTTTCAAATTACAGGATTAAAAACAGAAAAATTCAATGAAAGCGGATGTTGGAAATGGCCCTTTTTTGCAGGGTTATCCCCCAAACTTTTTGCTTCTTCCTCCTATTTTTCCCTGACCTTTGTGTTGGGTTTAGGACTCTGGGCACTTTACCACTGCTAATCAGTGCTAAAGTGCATATGCTCTCTCTGTAAATTGTGTTATCGATTGGTGTTTACATGATTGGATATTTGATTTACTTGTTAGTTCCTAGTAAAATGCACTCAGTGTGCCAGGGCCTGTAAATCAAATGCTACTAGTGGTCCTGCAGCACTGATTGTGCCACCCACGTGAGTAACCTTAAAAAGGTAACTCAGACCTGCCATTGCAGAGTCTGCGCGCAGTTGGTAACTGCCATGTCACTTGTGTGAGAAAGTGGCTCTATATATACTCGACCAAGTAACTCCCTTATCCTGACTAGAGTGGTGGTTTCTGCCTGGCTATGGCACATGCCCTAGCCTACCAAAAATCCCATTTCTATCAGCTGTCTAATATATTGCGGAGTTGATGTTGCCCAACCTTGTGTAGTTCATCAGTAAAGGAACATTTATTTTTTCTTCAGAGAGGAGTTGGTGTACGTGCAAATAGAAGGGAATGATATATAAGTTTAGAGAACGTGGGGTGGAGCAACCATCAACATTGTTGCATGATGGAGGCATAAAGTAATAGAATGTAATCTACGATTAATGATTAATACTGAATGTAGGAATTTTTTAATGTCTATTCTGTTAACATTTTTTTTATTTTTGTTTCTTCTTGATCTCGATTTATTTTTAGGTTTGGTATTAGCCATGACCTATTGATTTTACTAAAGTAATATTTATAATATATTCACTTGAAGGGGGCTTTCATTCAGGCTATTATTCAGCCTATTATTATTCATTCATCTATTAGTCTGTTGTGTTTTCCACATTTTCTTCTGCCCAAAACATTACAGAATGGGGCTATGGGCCAGCCCACTTCAGTCTTTGGCTAACTTTCTGTGAGGGATGGCATCTTTCACAAGGAGCCTGTCCATACACAAAGTAATACTTATGAGTGCCAGGCACTATTATAGCAATGTATACTTTTTAAGTCCCCCAAAATATTTTTCTTTTAGCAGATGTTTTATTTTTTATATATTGTTGAAGTCCCAGCAGCTCCTCAACAATGTTTTACAAAACTATGACAATACAATCATTGGGCAAGCAACATTAGGCCTATTGGCTGTGCCATGGAATGCTTCTTATATTAAATCATTTGCAACAGATTCTTAAACCCACAAAGCATGTGTGCCTTTAGTTTATTAGACTTGTAATCAATTGCAGTCTGACCTGCCTCTTTAGTTTGCTGTGAAACAAATGAAAATATTGTTTCAATGTTCTCAACTGCAAACATTGAACCCACTCATTGCAAGTAATGTGCCTTCTCTCTTAAATTAAACAATTGTCACTTTTGGAACTTTGTTCTGTTAGAGCATGGGTACTCACAAACTTTCTCTCGAGGGCCGAATTTACAGTGTGGTTGTGGCTGAGGGCTGCACCGTTTGAGGCGGGGTCAGTAGGGGAGGGGCTAGAGAAAAAAAACTGTGACCATGAAGTTGAACACAGGCCCCTGCAGCGGACGCCTTCATCCACTGAGCCAACAGACCCGGCATACACACACATCTCTCTTTCTCTTTCCCTCTCTCCCTCTCTCCCTATCCCTCCGTTCCTCTATCTCTATCTCTCTCTCTCTCACCTCTCTTTCTCTCTCGGTCTCTCTCACCTCTCTTTCTCTCTCGGTCTCTCTCACCTCTCTTTCTCTCTCGGTCTCCCTCCCTCTCCTCCCTCCCTCTGTCACCCTCCCTCTGTCACCCTCCCTCTGTCACCCTCCCTCTGTCACCCTCCCTCTGTCACCCTCCCTCTGTCACCCTCCCTCTGTCACCCTCCCTCTGTCACCCTCCCTCTGTCACCCTCCCTCTGTCACCCTCCCTCTGTCACCCTCCCTCTGTCACCCTCCCTCTGTCACCCTCCCTCTGTCACCCTCCCTCTGTCACCCTCCCTCTGTCACCCTCCCTCTGTCACCCTCCCTCTGTCACCCTCCCTCTGTCTCGGTCACCTTCCCTCTGCCTCCTTCCTTCCCTCTGCCTCCCTCCTTCCCTCTGTCTCCCTCCTTCCCTCTGTCTCCCTCCTTCCCTCTGTCTCCCTCCTTCCCTCTGTCTCCCTCCTTCCCTCTGTCTCCCTCCTTCCCTCTGTCTCCCTCCTTCCCTCTGTCTCCCTCCTTCCCTCTGTCTCCCTCCTTCCCTCTGTCTCCCTCCTTCCCTCTGTCTCCCTCCTTCCCTCTGTCTCCCTCCTTCCCTCTGTCTCCCTCCTTCCCTCTGTCTCCCTCCTTCCCTCTGTCTCCCTCCTTCCCTCTGTCTCCCTCCTTCCCTCTGTCTCCCTCCTTCCCTCTGTCTCCCTCCTTCCCTCTGTCTCCCTCCTTCCCTCTGTCTCCCTCCTTCCCTCTGTCTCCCTCCTTCCCTCTGTCTCCCTCCTTCCCTCTGTCTCCCTCCTTCCCTTCCTTCCCTCTGTCTCCCTCCTTCCCTTCCTTCCCTCTGTCTCCCTCCTTCCCTTCCTTCCCTCTGTCTCCCTCCTTCCCTTCCTTCCCTCTGTCTCCCTCCTTCCCTCTGTCTCCCTCCTTCCCTTCCTTCCCTCTGTCTCCCTCCTTCCCTTCCTTCCCTCTGTCTCCCTCCTTCCCTTCCTTCCCTCTGTCTCCCTCCTTCCCTTCCTTCCCTCTGTCTCCCTCCTTCCCTTCCTTCCCTCTGTCTCCCTCCTTCCCTCTGTCTCCCTCCTTCCCTTCCTTCCCTCTGTCTCCCTCCTTCCCTTCCTTCCCTCTGTCTCCCTCCTTCCCTTCCTTCCCTCTGTCTCCCTCCTTCCCTCTGTCTCCCTCCTTCCCTCTGTCTCCCTCCTTCCCTCTGTCTCCCTCCTTCCCTCTGTCTCCCTCCTTCCCTCTGTCTCCCTCCTTCCCTCTGTCTCCCTCCTTCCCTCTGTCTCCCTCCCTCCCTCTGTCTCCCTCCCTCCCTCTGTCTCCCTCCTTCCCTCTGTCTCCCTCCCTCCCTCCCTCTGCCTCCCTCCCTCCCTCCCTCTGCCTCCCTCCCTCCTTCCCTCTGTCTCCCTCCCTCCCTCTGCCTCCCTCCCTCCCTCTGCCTCCCTCCCTCCCTCTGTCTCCCTCCCTCCCTATGCCCCCCTCCCTCCCTCTGCCCCCCTCCCTCCGTCTCCCTCCCTCCCTATGTCTGTCTCCCTCCCTCCCTCCCTCTGTCTGTCTGTCTCCCTCCGTCCGTCTCCCTTCCTCCCTCCCTCCCTCTGTCTGTCTGTCTCCCTCCGTCCGTCTCCCTTCCTCCCTCCCTCCGCCTCCCTCCCTCCCTCCCTCCGTCCGTCCGTCTGTCTGTCTCCCTCCGTCCGTCTCCCTTCCTCCCTCCCTCCGTCCGTCCGTCTGTCTCCCTCCGTCCGTCTCCCTTCCTCCCTCCCTCCCTCCGTCCGTCCCCCTCCCTCCCTCCCTCTGTCCGTCCGTCCGTCTCCCTCCCTCCCTCCCTCCCTCCGTCCGTCCGTCTCCCTCCCTCCCTCCCTCCCTCCGTCCGTCCGTCCCTCCCTCTGCCTCCCTCCCCTCCCTCCCTCCCTCTGCCTCCCTCTGCCTCCCTCCCCTCCCTCCCTCCCTTCCCTCCCTTCCCTCCCTCCCTTCCCTCCCTCCCTCCCTCCCCTCCCTCCCCTCCCTCCCCTCCCTCCCTCCCCTCCCTCCCTCCCTCCCCTCCCTCCCTCCCCTCCCTCCATCCCTCTGTCTGTCTGCCTGCCTGCCTCCCTCCTCACCCGGACTCTCACTCCCTGTGGCCCTCCCACCTCCTTCACCCGGGCTCTCACTTCCTGCACTGGCCTCCCACCTTACTGAGATCTCAGTCCCTGCTGTCCTCTCCCCCCTCCCCCTGTGTGTGTCTGCCCGGGCTGACACAGCTTCCCAGGCACACACACAGCCGCACCCCAGTACTTCACAGGTCTTTAAAAGACCATTAGTGTGTTAATGAGGCTTTGTTCACCTCTTAGCGCCCCTGCAGCTCCCCTCTGACTGTGGCTGGAATGGCCCGGCCCCACAGAGAGGTCTCTCTGATTCCACACTGCTGCAACCAGCAGTGTTTGCTGAAGCTTAACAAACAGAACCCAGGTGCGATGTCTATAAGGTCAGCGGGCCGCCAAGGAAGGCTTGCCGGGCCGCTACCGGCCCGCGGGCTGTACTTTGAGTACCCGTGTGTTAGAGCAAACTACTACATACAACTCTATTCACCATGTCCTTGCCCAACGCCAGACCCTGCTTTTCTAGTGCAGTAACACATAGCATCTCACCCTTAGCACTGAACAAAACTGCTAGATGGGAGTGTAAGACCTATGTTCGAGGCATGTGGGCTGCTGAATTCATATCTGTGCATAGATCGCCGCCTAGTGTTGGGTCCGGATGATTGCACATTGTTGTCCTGGAAGAGTCTTCGAAGTATCACGAGATAGGTGGCTCCTCCCCTGGACTACAGTGCACATGGGCATCCTCAGATTGTTTTTTTCCGCCATTGGGTTCGGATGTACTTTTCTTTACTCAAGTTCGGAAACTTTTCAAAGGCCAAAAGGCCTTCGGGGTCGTCTGTATTGTCATTACGATCGGTGCCGAGTACTTTGTTCCAGTTCTTTCGAGCAGGACGTCGAAGAGAGCCGCGTGGCCTTTTCGACACCAGAGGCCCGATCGTCGATGGAACGGAGCCCGTTCAAACGATGCCCCCTTTGTAATTCTAAGTACCCACACATCGATGTTCACCCGGTGTGCAACAAGTGCCTATCTCCTGAGCACAATGAGGCCAACTGCCTAGCTTGTGCTCAATTCAGGTCAAAGAAGACTTCGACGCGCAGCGAGGCAGACGATGACGAGGCCAGGGCCGGACCCGGTGAATATCTTCGATGAAGACGACGAGGTCGTCGAAACTGAGGATCCAGAACAGCAGCCGGATCCCGGTTCGGAGCATGACTCCAACTATTACGAAGACAACGACGATGATGAAAACGCCGTCGAGGTAAGGGACGACGCATCGGCCATGGGAGCCGTCGATGACGACTCAAGCGATGAACCAGGCCCGACAGTGAGTACGTGGCCCAAAACAGACACGGAAAGACTTCCAAGGGCTCAGGTCGAGGCATCGCCAACAGGCCTTAGCCAAGATCATGTCGAACATTCTATAGCCCCGCGTCTCGGCCCGGCTAAGAATATATCACACGAGCCATCCGTCTAACATTACCAGTCACTGGTTAAATCGAAACCGAAAGCCATGGAGTAAAGAACGAAACCGAAACTGCTGGAGACAGTCTTCGGATCGAAGAGTTCGGATCCATCGGATTCGACAAAGAAGAAAGGTGTCGACGACCCTGCGGGGTCACAAATAAGGGGTGTCGACCCGAAGATCGGTACGCTGAAGTCCAGAACTAAAGTCAGGCACGTCGAACCGACGAGGTCGACGTCGACGGACAGCGACACAAATAAGGGACTCGAGTCTCGGAAGGTTCCCGATCCGAAGCATCGAGTCGACAGGCCACAGTTCGTCAAAGGCCTCGAGCCGAAGTCCAAGGGCGGCTCGAAGGACCACGTCGAGTCGAGGCAGAAGAGCGCGCCTCCAACGCAACAGGCGCACAAGTCGACGCAAGGCCAAAAACATATTGGCGAAAAGACAAAGTCGGTTGGGCCAATGTCGACGCCAGCCCCGAAGAAGGTCAGTCAGTCTACGACTGCTATGCCACCGATAAAATTTGGCCTGCCCCCAACTGCACGGCCTAAGGCGCTCGATCCGAAGACTGGGATCGAAACGTCCAAGAAGGTGTCGACGGGGAAACTGAGTCATTCTCTAGAAGAAGACATGGTGTACCAAGAGCCCTCCTATGATGAACAGTCGAAGCTGCATATCGACTCCGACTCTGGCAGACTTACTATTTATCAGAGGAATATCATGTCAGAAAATCCTCTTGAAACATACAAAATTACACTCAAAAAGAAAAGGGATTCTTCCACATCACCTGTCCTTTTTGAGTCTGTAAGATACCATGGCCAGGACACCTCTGCATACTCACCCACACGCACTGATGAGGATATGGGGTATGACTACAATGAAGAATGTAATTACCCTGTGGACACGGATCAGGATGACCAGACTCAAGCCTGGGCAGACCCTGTCGACCCGGGGGAGTCACAGTCTATTCCTGACACTCCTTCTTATCCTGTCAAGACATCGCCAACAGAGGATACAGCTGCGTTTAACGCATTAATAGAAAGAGCAGCACACAATCATGATGTGGAAATGCATGCTGGCCCAATTGAAGAAGACTTCCTATTTGACACTTTCTCCACTTCTGACAAATCAGTCAAAACATTGCCAATGTTAAAAGGTGTCCTGAAACACGCAGGAGACATTTTCAAGGAAACCACAAGAGCAAGGGTTGTTAACCCCAGAATCGAAAAGAAATACAGACCGGCACCTATGGACCCTACATATATTAAGGGACAGCTGCCATTGGACTCTTTGGTGGTATCAAATGCTCGTAAGCGTGCCAACTCACAAACCACTGGTAATGTTCCTCCTCCAGACAAGGAGTCTAAGATATTAGAAGCTTCTGGAAAAAGGGTGGCTGCTCAAGCAGCTAATATATGGAGAATTTCTAATACACAAGCCCTATTAGCCAGATACGATAGGGCACATTATGACACACTATAGCAACTGCTACAACATTTGCCTGATGCCTACAAGGAGGGGAGCAGAAACACTGATACAAGAGGGAAAACTCATATCTAACGCATCCATTAAATGTGAGCTAGACGCAGCAGACACCGCAGCCAGGGCCATCAATACAAGTGTCATGTTCAGGAGACAGGCTTGGTTACGTATCTCTGGGTTCAAACCTGAGATTCAAACCACATTATTGAATCAGCCTGTGAACCCTGATTATTTATTTGGTCCTGAAGATTAAAAAGGACACTGAGACAGCCAAGTCTATGGGTGCCTTGCAGTCACAACAATTCAGAGGAGGCTCCTTTCGTCGCTCCGGTAACAGAGGAGCTGCACGAGGCCAGGCATCCCAGCAGACTCCATACAATAAAGGGAACACGCAGACCACCTATAATAAAAACAAGCATTTACAATGCAATGGTCTTGGCATCATTAAAGGTAGAGCTATTGGCATTGCTCATGACATTTCTTTTTTTTTTCTTTAAATCATAAATAAATGGCATTGTCATTTACATTGTCAATACACACCACTCTGCACTCAACTGCACTCACCTGCACTGCACTCACCTGCACTGCACTCACCTGCACTGCACTGCACTCAACTGCACTCACCTGCACTGCACTGCACTCACCTGCACTGCACTGCACTCACCTGCACTGCACTCACCTGCACTGCACTCACCTGCACTGCACTGCACTCACCTGCACTCACCTGCACTGCACTCACCTGCCCTGCACTGCACTCACCTGCACTGCACTGCACTCACCTGCACTGCACTGCACTCACCTGCACTCACCTGCACTGCACTGCACTCAACTGCACGCACCTGCACTGCACTCACCTGTACTGCACTCACCTGCACTCACCGGCACTGCACTGCACTCACTTGCACTGCACTGCACTGCACTCACCTGCACTGCACTGCACTCACCTGCACTGCACTCACCTGCACTGCACTGCACTGCACTCACCTGCACTCACCTGCACTCACCTGCACTGCACTCACCTGCACTGCACTCACCTGCACTGCACTGCACTCACCTGCACTGCACTACACTCACCTGCACTCACCTGCACTGCACTCACCTGCACTGCACTGCACTCACCTGCACTGCACTCACCTGCACTGCACTCACCTGCACTGCACTGCACTCACCTGCAAGGCACTCACCTGCACTGCACTCACCTGCACTGCACTCACCTGCACTGCACTCACCTGCACGCCACTGCACTGCACTCACCTGCACTGCACTCACCTGCATGCCACTGCACTCACCTGCACTGCACTCACCTGCACTCCACTGCACTCACCTGCACTCCACTCACCTGCACTCCACTCACCTGCACTCCACTCACCTGCACTGCACTCACCTGCACTGCACTGCACTCACCTGCACTGCACTCATCTGCACTGCACACACTGCACTCACCTGCACTGCACTGCACTCACCTGCACTGCACTCACCTGCACTGCACTCACCTGCACTGCACTCACCTGCACTGCACTCACCTGCACTGCACTGCACTCACCTGCACTGCACTCACCTGCACTGCACTGCACTCACCTGCACTGCACTCACCTGCACTGCACTCACCTGCACTGCACTGACCTGCACTCACCTGCACTGCACTCACCTGCACTGCACTCACCTGCACTGCACTCACCTGCACTGCACTCACCTGCACTGCACTCACCTGCACTGCACTCACCTGCACTGCACTCACCTGCACTGCACTCACCTGCACTGCACTCACCTGCACTGCACTCACCTGCACTGCACTCACCTGCACTGCACTCACCTGCACTGCACTCACCTGCACTGCACTCACCTGCACTGCACTCACCTGCACTGCACTCACCTGCACTGCACTCACCTGCACTGCACTCACCTGCACTGCACTCACCTGCACTGCACTCACCTGCACTGCACTCCACTGCACTGCACTCCACTCCACTGCATTCCACTCCACTGCACTCCACTCCACTCCACTCCACTCCACTGCACTCCACTCACCTGCACTGCACTCACCTGCACTGCACTGCACTCACCTGCACTGCACTCACCTGCACTGCACTCACCTGCACTGCACTGCACTCACCTGCACTGCACGCACTGCACTCACCTGCACTGCACTCACCTGCACTGCACTGCACTCACCTGCACTCACCTGCACTGCACTCCACTCCAGTGCAGTGTGCACTGCACTCACCTGCACTGCACTCCACTGCACTGCACTCCACTGCACTCCACTGCACTGCACTCACCTGCACTGCACTGCACTCACCTGCACTGCACTGCACTCACCTGCACTGCACTGCACTCACCTGCACTGCACTGCACTCACCTGCACTGCACTCACCTGCACTGCACTCACCTGCACTGCACTCACCTGCACTGCACTGCACTCACCTGCACTGCACTGCACTCACCTGCACTGCACTCACCTGCACTGCACTGCACTCACCTGCACTGCACTCACCTGCACTGCACTGCACTCACCTGCACTGCACTGCACTCACCTGCACTGCACTGCACTCACGTGCACTGCACTGCACTCACCTGCACTGCACTGCACTCACGTGCACTGCACTGCACTCACGTGCACTGCACTGCACTCGCCTGCACTGCACTCACCTGCACTGCACTCACCTGCACTGCACTCACCTGCACTGCACTCACCTGCACTGCACTCACCTGCACTCACCTGCACTGCACTGCACTCACCTGCACTGCACTGCACTCACCTGCACTGCACTCACCTGCACTGCACTCACCTGCACTCACCTGCACTCACCTGCACTCACCTGCACTCACCTGCACTCACCTGCACTCACCTGCACTCACCTGCACTCACCTGCACTCACCTGCACTCACCTGCACTCACCTGCACTCACCTGCACTGCACTGCACTCACCTGCACTGCACTGCACTCACCTGCACTGCACTGCACTCACCTGCACTACACTGCACTCACGTGCACTGCACTGCACTCACCTGCACTGCACTGCACTGCACTGCACTCACCTGCACTGCACTCACCTGCACTGCACTCACCTGCACTGCACTCACCTGCACTGCACTCACCTGCACTCACCTGCACTGCACTCACCTGCACTGCACCGCACTCACCTGCACTGCACTGCACTCACCTGCACTGCACTGCACTCACCTGCATTGCACTGCACTGCACTCACCTGCACTGCACTGCACTGCACTCACCTGCACTGCACTCACCTGCACTGCACTCACCTGCACTGCACTGCACTCACCTGCACTGCACTCACCTGCACTGCACTGCACTCACCTGCACTGCACTCACCTGCACTGCACTCACCTGCACTGCACTGACCTGCACTCACCTGCACTGCACTGCACATACCTGCACTGCACTCTGCACTGCACTCTGCACTCACTACTCTGCACTCACTACTCTGCACTCACTACTCTGCACTCACTACTCTGCACTCACTACTCTGCACTCTGCACTCACTACTCTGCACTCACTACTCTGCACTTTGCACTCTGCACTCACTACTCTGCACTCACTACTCTGCACTCACTTCTCACTACTCTGCACTCACTACTCTGCACTCACTACTCACTACTCTGCACTCACTACTCACTACTCTGCACTCACTACTCTGCACTCACTACTCTGCACTCACTACTCTGCACTCACTACTCTGCACTCACTACTCTGCACTCACTACTCTGCACTCACTACTCTGCACTCACTACTCTGCACTCACTACTCTGCACTCACTACTCTGCACTCACTACTCACTACTCTGCACTCACTACTCACTACTCTGCACTCACTACTCTGCACTCACTACTCACTACTCTGCACTCACTACTCTGCACTCACTACTCTGCACTCACTACTCTGCACTCACTACTCTGCACTCACTACTCTGCACTCACTACTCTGCACTCACTACTCTGCACTCACTACTCTGCACTCACTACTCTGCACTCACTACTCTGCACTCACTACTCACTACTCTGCACTCACTACTCTGCACTCACTACTCTGCACTCACTACTCACTACTCTGCACTCACTACTCACTACTCTGCACTCACTACTCACTACTCTGCACTCACTACTCTGCACTCACTACTCTGCACTCACTACTCACTACTCTGCACTCACTACTCACTACTCTGCACTCAGTACTCACTACTCTGCACTCACTACTCTGCACTCACTACTCTGCACTCACTACTCACTACTCTGCACTCACTACTCACTACTCTGCACTCACTACTCACTACTCTGCACTCACTACTCTGCACTCACTACTCACTACTCTGCACTCACTACTCACTACTCTGCACTCACTACTCTGCACTCACTACTCACTACTCTGCACTCACTACTCTGCACTCACTACTCTGCACTCACTACTCTGCACTCACTACTCTGCACTCACTACTCTGCACTCGCTCACTCTGCACTCACTACTCTGCACTCACTACTCTGCACTCACTACTCTGCACTCACTACTCTGCACTCACTACTCTGCACTTACTATTCTGCACTCACTACTCTGCGCACTCACTACTCTGCACACTCACTCATCTGCACACTCACTCATCTGCACACTCACTCATCTGCACACTCACTCTGCACTCACTACTCTGCACTCTCTCTGCACACTCTCTCTGCACACTCTCTCTGCACACTCTCTCTGCACACTCTCTCTGCACACTCTCTCTGCACACTCTCTCTGCACACTCTCTCTGCACACTCACTCTGCACACTCACTCTGCACTCACTACTCTGCACTCTGCACACTCACTCTGCACTGTGCACACCGCTGATATCACGGAATCTTCCACCACACTTTCTAAAACTCTATAGTCCGAAGCATAATAGGCACAGAACCAAAAGAAGGGTAGACATTGCTTAAAATAATCTTATTGTATTTATGAGAAGCAAAAGCGAGACTGTGAAATGTGCTGAATATCAGTTTGTTACGAATCAACAGAGTGGAGTTAGAGAACCAAGAAATAGTAATTTAGAATCCGGGTTAGAAGGAGTAGTAATCACAAGCTGAGGATCAACGGGCGCGAAACAGCGTGGTGGGCGCGCAGGAGACGCAGATCAACGGGCGCGAAACAGCGTGGTGGGCGCGCAGGAGACGCAGCGTGAGCGTGCACATCAGCTGAAGATCGCCGGAGAAGACACCGAGCCTGCCTGCTGCCGTGACTGACCCCCTGCAGAGGGAAAGAGCCCGATGAGTGGGGGTAGAAGGGGGGGGGCGGCAGAGCGGGAGTGGGCAGAGAGGGAGGCTGTGTGTGTGTGTGTGTGTGCGTGTGTGCGTGCGTGTGTCTGTCTGTGTCTGTCTGGTGTGTGCCTGCCTGCCTTTGTGTGTGCGCGTCCACAGACCCTGGTCGGCTCGTGCACCGCTCTGTACTCCCTTGCGAGCTTACATGGCGACAATAGTTCTCGTTGCCGAGACCTAAAAAGCATTGTAAGATGTTGAAATAGAGTGCGGCGTGCCGTGTGAGAACAATGTAGTAAGGAAAACAAGGGGACTCTAATAAGTGAACCTGGGGTTGACTAATGTTTTAGAAAAACAATGGTTCTTATGTGGCCATAAAAGGTCCTTGGTAGGAAGCAGTGTCAGAATTTGTGACTGCCCTAGAGTCGAGATAGGTAATAAATATCTCAGGGACGATAAGTAATATGAACAGCCTGTGCGCCTGTAAACACTGGTGCTCACACGAGCTGCTCCTAGAACTAGTGAAACGACAAGTCCTCGAAGAGCGCACTCGGACTGGACACTGCTTTGGTGGGGAAGAGATGCAGAACATAAATCAGTTTGAAGGCCGCCCGAAACACACCAGTGCTGGTGCAAAACCGCGGTATGTTAGGAATCTGAATAAACTGCGACATACGTGCAAACCTGCACTCCAGACCACTGAATGGAAAGGCACATAGTTGTGTAGATCTCACAAAGGAACCAACTGGATAAACACGAAAAAGATGTAGAAGGTGCAGCCACCATTGTTGCTGATTAGGAGCGGCAGATGTTGAAATAGAGCTAGGCGGGCTGCGTGGCTGCCCTTGTTGAAGATTACGTGTAGCGTGCTGTACTACTGTAAAAAAATGCTAATGAATACCAAAAAAAAACCCATAAAAGCGGGCTCCTGTCAAAATATTAAGCATGGCGCCAGTGTTGTTAATATGAAAGCTGGCGCAGTGCGAAAACCTAAAGCACGACGCCCGGGGCGGGCCAGAGATGAGGAGCAGGGAGTGGAAAAGCAGGTGTCCTTGTAGGAAAGCATGTCGTATGTGCAATAGGAGAATAGGGAACACTTTCTGGGGTGACTGGTGAAGTAGCAACCCTGAATGGGGGTAGGAGGGAAAGAAGCAACACCGACCGTGGGGGGTTGGGGGTTAGGAAGAAGCAATACACACTGGGTGGGAAGGGAAGAAGCAACGCATGCAGGGGGTGGGAGGGGAAAGCAGAGGAAAGAAGACAATAAATAACAAGCAACCAGTAAACGTGTCCGTCCTAGATAAACAAACGCATTTTAAAACAAGAGGTGCTAATGCTACCTGCTGTGCGTCTGAGATGCCACGGAGTGCTAGCGGAAGAAACGATCGCTATTGTAAACAAGCTGAGGATCAACGGGCGCGCACGACGCAGCGTGGGCGTGCACATCAGCTGAAGATCGCCGGAGAAGACACAAGTCTGCCTTCTGCCGTGACTGACCCGATGCGGAGGGAAAGAGCCCGGTGAGTGGGGGGGGGGGGGGCAGAGAGAGAGAGAGTGTGAGAGTGTGAGTGTGTGTGTGTGTGTGTGTGTGTGTGCATGCATGCATGCGTGCGTGCGTGTGTCTGTCTGTCTGTCTGTGTGTGTGTCTGGCGCATGCCTGCCTGCCTGCCTGCCTTTGTGCGCGTTCACAGACCCTGGTCGGCTCGTCCACCTCTCTGTAGTCCCTTGCTAGCTTACTAGGCGACAATAGTTCTCGTTGCCGAGACCGAACAATAGAGGAGGATACCGTGGCAACAGCAACAAAGGCAGAGGACGAGGGAATAACAACACCAGATCCTCCGCCAATACTAAACAGTGACGCCTTGTCACTGCCCCCAGACCATGTAACACCGGTCGGGGGACGATTACAACAGTTCCTGCCAGTCTGGGAAAGCATTACCACAGACAGGTGGGTGAGACAACTTATCCAGTTCGGCTATTGTCTAGAGCTAATCTCCACTCCACCGAACATACCCCCAAGACACCGTCCTATGTCCGCAGAGCACATACACTTATTGCAGCAAGAAGTCATCAGCATGGTGCAAAAAGGGGCCATAGAACTCGTACCTGTACAGCAACAGGGTACAGGGGTATACTCGCTGTACTTTTTAATCCCCAAAAAGGACGGGTCTCTCAGGCCAATACTAGACCTCAGGCCCCTAAACCAATACATCTTGTCAGAACATTTTCACATGCTCACTTTACAGCAGGTTCTACCATTGCTCAGTCAGGGAGATTTCCTCGCAACATTAGGCCTAAAAGACGCATATTTCCACATACCGATACATCCAGCACACAGGAAATATCTCAGGTTTACCATACAGAATCAGCACGACCAGTTCAAGGTCCTGCCTTTCGGGGTGACAACAGCCCCCAGGGTGTTTACCAAGTGCCTCGCGACAGTAGCTGCGCACCTACGGAGGAACCATATTCACGTCTACCCCTATCTGGACGACTGGCTTATCCAAGCAAAGTCAGCCCAGCAATGTACCAGCCACATGTCCCGCACTATTCACCTCCTACACAGCCTCGGATTCTCATTAAACTACCCAAAGTCTCATCTTCAACCCGCCCACGTACAACAGTACCTGGGAGCAACACTAGACACTCTGGCAGCAAAGGCAAAGCCAAACTCAGCAAGAATCAACAGCATTCAATTACTGATTCAGAAATTCAGACCCCAACACTCTCTCCCAGCAAGGGTGTTTATGCAGTTGATAGGCATAATGGCCTCCTGCATCTTCATAGTCCCTCATAGTCCCTCACGCGAGACTACACATGCGTCCGCTTCAGGAGTGCTTAGCACGGCAGTGGAACCAGGCTCAAGGACAATTATAAGACCTAGTGTTGGTGACCGGTCGCGCATACAACTCTCTGCATTGGTGGAACCCACAAAACCTTTGCAGGGGACGACCGTTCCAAGAGCCTGTACCACAAATAGTGCTGACGACGGACGCATCGCTCCTGGGATGGGGAGCGCATGTCCTCCATTACACAGTGCAGGGACTATGGACGACACAGCAAAAGAGGATGCACATCAACCTGCTGGAACTGATGGCAATCTTTATGGCAATGAAGGCGTTCAAAGTACATTTGTGCAACAAAGTCGTGTTGATCCGCACGGACAACATGACTGCCATGTACTACATACAGAAGCAGGTAGGGACACACTCTCCACAGTTGTCACATCTAGCGCAAAGCATGTGGAAGTGGGCCATTCAGAGGAACATATTCCTCATGGCGGAACACCTCCCAGGCAGGGACAACCAGATGGCGGATCTGCTCAGCAGACACAGCCACCACATGCACGAGTGGGAGATACATCCCTCAGTGCTACAACCGTACTTCCAGCAGTGGGGTCCCCAGAGAATGACCTGTTTGCCACAAGGGAAAACGCAAAATGCCAAAGCTTCGCCGCCAGGTTTCCACACCCGCAGTCTCAGGGCAATGCGATATGGATGAACTGGTCAGGCATATTTGCGTACGCTTTTCCACCAGCCCCGCTCATACCACTAGTGGCACGCAAACTACGACAACACTCAATGACCCTCATCCTAGTTGCTGCAACGTGGGCGAGGCAACCGTGGTTCACCACGTTCCTAGAACTTTCCGTGGTGCCTCATCAAAGGCTGCAATTAACACCCAGTCTTTTAACGCAGAGCCATGGAGACATTCAGCACCCAGATCCGCAACAGTTGAACCTTGCGATCTGGCTCCTGAGGTCATAGAGTTTGGTTAACTGAACCTGCCTCCTGACTGCATGAATATTATCAAGGAGGCAAGAAGACCTACAACCAGAGCATGCTATGCGGCAAAGTGGAAACGATTTGTCATCTATTTTAACAATAATGACGTAAATCCGCTAGATGCATCAACTCAAAACATCATATGTTATCTGTTACATTTACACAGATGCAATTTAGCCTACAGTTCCATACGTATACATTTAGCTGCGGTGGCAGCTTATCTTCAAAACAGGCAGCACCTTTCACTCTTCAGAGTACCTGCTATTAAAGCTTTCATGGAGGGACTCAAACGAGTAATTCCTCCGAGACACCCACCTTCACCTGTCTGGAACCTGAACGTGGTTCTAACCAGACTGATGGGACCACCTTTTGAACCTCTACACTCGTGTGAAATACAATTTCTAACATGGAAAATGGCTTTTTTTAGTGGCGATTACATCCCTTAGAAGAGTTAGTGAGCTGCAAGCCCTAACTATTCAGGAGCCATTCATCCAAATTCACGCAAATAGGGTAGTGCTACGTACAAACCCTAAATTTATGCCAAAGGTGGTATCCCAGTTTCACATCAATCAAACAATAGAACTGCCAGTGTTCTTCCCAAATCCAGATTCAGTGGCAGAAAGAGCTCTACATACACTTGACGTTAAAAGAGCTCTCCTGTACTATATAGACAGGACAAAACATTTCAGGAAAACTAAGCAACTGTTTGTTCCCTTTTCACCACAGCATAAAGGCAACCCCATTTCCAAATCAGGTGTAGCCAGATGGATTGTTAAGTACATACAGATTTGTTATCAAAAAGCTAAACGCACGTTAACAGTTCCCCCTAGAGCCCATTCAACACGCAAGTTAGGGGCATCCATGGCTTTCCTAGGAAACATTCCTCTAGAAGAAATATGTAGAGCAGCCACATGGTCTACCATACATACATTTACCAAACACTACTGTGTAGATGTGCATTCCAAGCAGCAAGCAGCTGTGGGACAAGCTGTTCTCAAGACTCTTTTTCAAACTGCTGCAGCTGGCACGGGCAACCACCGCTAAGGGGGAGACTGCTATCCATTCTATGCACAGATATGAATTCAGCAGCCCACATGCCTCGAACGGAATATGCTACTTACCAGTATGCATCCGTTCTTGGCATGTAGGGCTGCTGACATTCATATCGCCCGCCCTCCTCCCCGGTGCCTGTCGCAGCTGTAGCACTCAGAATTAATCTCTAGCATGGACATCACTTACTGTATCATACTCCATCTCTGCCACAATGGCGAAAAACAATCTGAGGATGGAGAGGATGCCCATGCGCACTGTAGTCCAGGGGAGGAGCCACCTATCTCGTGATACTTTGAAGACTCTTCCAGGACAACAATGTGTAATCATCCGGACCCAACACTAGGCGGCGATCTATGCACAGATATGAATGTCAGCAGCCCTACATGCCAAGAACGGATGCATACTGGTAAGTAGCATATTCCTATTCCTTCTATTAATTTGCATTTAACATTATCAGATTTTGTATTGACACACAGTTGCAGTTTACCTTACAGGGAGGAAACCTAAACATTCCTATTTAAACCTACATCTTTCTGGGGAAATAAATGTTCCAGTTAACAATTATGATTCAGATTTTAATTTGTTATTGTCCCTAAATATAATCTCATTGTTTTGGACATATATTGACTTGTTAATATTTCTGAACAGAATTGCTGGTAAACATGTCTTCTACTAGTGATGTGTCTTGGTAAATTTACAGGTATTTGAAGGTACTTCTGGTATTGATGCTAGGAAGACAGCATGCGAATTCACAGGCGACATCCTCCGGACCCCAGTGTCCGAGGACATGCTGGGTATGCATTTTATATCTTCTTTTTGTAGTTGAATGTGCTTTTTTTTAAAAACTTGTTTCTCATCTCATAAACAAGTGCTGATGAGTATGCTAGTCTCTGCATTTCATTCACATCGAAGATTTGTACTTTTTATGCTGTTTAAAAAGGACCTCTCTTTCCAACTTCGGGGCCGATTCCGATGTCCGTCCCACATCTGTTTGGAACTGGAACCGAACGACCTCCTGTCGTCGGTTCCAGACCAGGAAGCAGGATTGGTCGCAATCCTATACTTAACAATGGGAGCATGTGTTCCGTACGGAATACATGCTCTCATTGCAAAGAGCAGAGGTGCAGTTCACCCCTGTGCCTGCCACCTGGTGCAGGGATCTACAGGGTGGACACCATTGGTGCCCCTAGCACCCATGGGGGCCCTGCTGGGGACCCCCAAAGACTGATTCCCAATGCCTCTCTCTGTCTGTATCACGTGATTGCTAGCCAACACACGCTGAGGAGCGAACAATGCACTGCTGTCCTGCAGCTCAGTCGGTTGCAAGTCCGCCTGCCCACTGAACCGCACCGTGACATTGTTATTCCCAGAAAAGGCGAAGGTGTAAGAAGCTGCCTTCACATTACAGAATTGCCTTTATAGCTTCACGGACACGCCGTCTGAGCCTGGGGCCTATAGTTTAGCACTCCGGCGCCCCTTTCCCCCCTTTGGAAGTCCTTGTCAGCGTGGGGGCCTGGTATTCGTCGGGACACCTGGCAGATCTCCATTTGTGATTACATTCACACTCAAATGTACTGGTGACTTGATACTTGATCTTTGGGAATTAGCCCCACTGTGTGGTGTATTTTTCTTTTTGACCATGTCCTGATGAGGCCCGAATCTTTGGGCTGAAACACGTTGACCCTACAGACCAGAGGAGTCCGACAGAATACTCGCACCATAAAAAGAAATTGGAATCACACTTATTTAGACTGAGTGGAGGGTTGATCTATCCCCTCGAGTGTGTATTGGACTACTGTGTTTTTTTGGATTCCTTGAAAACATGTAGCAACCAATTTTGTTTCTAAAAGAATGGGTAGGAAGGAATTGTAATTGTAAAGTACAGGTTTGTTGATTTTTGTTTTTGTGTAAATGGTTGAAATTCCCTTTTGTTTTTGTGTTGAGAAAAATGATTAAGAAGTAAAGCGTTGTAAAGAATCGTTCTTAACTGTATTTGGAGTTGGTATGTGATTATAGAAAGAAGCATAAATAAGACTAAGGGACAAAGTACCTGCAAGTAGGAACTAATTTGTGTTTTCCCTACAAAATTGTGTGCAGTATGTATTCCTCCACATAATCTCTTTTTTGTTAGATGTTCCTTGGCCAACATGTGTCAGGAGGATTAGGGCAAACCCCATTGTTTGAAAATTTCTGTGTCGGAAAGGCCGGCACAGAAATGCAGTGGGGAACTGCCATCGTAATTCCTCGGCCGGAAAGAGGTGGACGTGGGATTACTACAGGGTTTCCGAATGACGGACGGGCTCTATGAGCTGGATTGATGGCTCCGACCATCAGACCAGCTGACTGTCAAAGCCGTTCCACCCTGTATGCTAATCGAGGCCTTAGTATTTTTCAGTCTTCTCGAGTTCAGGCTGAGTTAATCAACTTTTTGTGTGTGCTTTTTCTAGGTCGTGTTTTTAATGGATCTGGAAAGCCAATTGACAAAGGCCCTACTGTTCTAGCAGAAGATTATCTGGATATCATGGGTAAAGTTTCTATTGTTATTCTGACTGCTTAATGTACAGAAGTTTATAAATCGATGAAAAGAACATTCCTACTAGAAAACAATCTTGGTTAAAGCTCAGCCTTTCTTTTTCAATTACTAGTTTTTTAAATTTGTTTTCTCATGTATTTAAATCAGTCAATTTAATTGTTATGGACATTAAACCGTCTGTTTACCTGATCATCTTTATTGATATTCCATTAGTGTATTTTCTACAAACTGTGTTAAAAGTCTTAGGCACAAGTCCTTGGAAGACTCTGAGAAATATGTCTAGCTGAGCAATAATTTGCTACCAAGGAACTTTGTTGGGTTTGATGACTTTCATATGCTCTTCAAGTCCCAAATGGTCCTCTGCTTGCTCTACTTCAGCTGACTTAACAGGAGGCTGTTGACTTAGTGGGTTTTAAATCCATTGAGATGGGCTCCTTACCTTTTACTGCTGTTCCCTGATTACCTGCTAGAATAGAATCAAAGTAAATATGAGTGGGCTAGCCCTGGTTAAGGCAATGTGAAATGTGTGCTACAGCACCGCTCTGTGATTATTTAAAAAAAATTTGAAGTCTCCTATCAGATACTTTTGGTGGAACCTTTACAAGTAACACATTGTGCCCGGTTCTAATCTCCTCTTCCTATAACAGAGTGGATCTTCCTAAAATATTCAAATTGGCTCCTCCGCATCTCTTCTGCTGTAGTCTTTGGTGTTCTTTGTCAGACAGGGTTGTCCTAGTTCCCTGCTCTTTCTGTGAATAATGGCTTAGTTTTACAGGGGACCTTTGTAGTGGGCATACCAAATGTGGTTACAAATCCTCTCTATTTTTTACTTAACTAGGCCAACCAATCAACCCTCAGTGTCGAATTTACCCTGAAGAAATGATTCAAACTGGCATTTCTGCTATTGATGGCATGAACAGCATTGCTCGAGGCCAGAAAATACCAATCTTCTCTGCTGCTGGTTTACCTCATAATGAAGTGAGTACTTTTCTACTGAATTCCAGTTATCTGTGGGACCTTTATTGATATTCTTTCCTGCTATTTTTAAGATAACATTGAAGGGGTCAGGAATAGAGTAATTTCGCACCCATAGTCTCTCTGGAGACTTATATGCCCCAAATTAAGCTACTAGTGATTACAAGGTTAAACTGAAAATAAAGACTTTGGTCTTGCTAAGTTTCTCTGATTGTTAAGTATTGCAAATATATATATCTTCCTATAGATTGCTGCCCAGATATGTCGTCAGGCGGGGCTGGTTAAAAAATCTAAAGATGTTATGGATTACAGTGAAGACAACTTTGCTATCGTCTTTGCTGCAATGGGTGTAAGTATAAAAATATTACTTTTTGGGGAAATGGCTCTATGTAAATCATAGTCTGTTTAGTAACTGAAATACATTTTAGCTTATACCAGTTAAACATTCTTAGCTTTTTCATATTTTATTTTGAAAGGTATTCTCCCCAGTGTTCTGACTTAAAGTGACCCAGGTATTGAATTTCGACAAGTAATTACAGCTATCGAGAAGAAATAAGACTTTTATAGCATTGTGAAAAGCTGATGGGCTTGTTTTTGTACAACACTGCTGCATTGCACATGTAATCACTGAAGTATTTTGAATACTGGTATTTGAAATGGAAAGGTTGGTAATATTGGAACTGATTGATACTCCATATGGTGGTGATGGTAATACTACTTAGAATGTGGCTTTCTTTCATCATCCACACAGGATGCATAGTGATGTTCCACAACGTGTTTTCTTCCAGGTGAATATGGAGACTGCTCGATTTTTCAAGTCTGATTTTGAGGAAAATGGATCCATGGACAATGTGTGCCTCTTCCTGAACTTGGCTAATGACCCCACGTAAGTGTTTCTATCTACAGGGTGGTCCCAAAACATCAGCAAGAAATCAAGAGACACGTTGGGGAAGAAAAGGAAGGAAGCTTCTTAATGCCATAGCTCCTATATAACATTAGCCACAGTATATTTCTCTAACACTGGGTAAAGTAATAACCTAGCACACTTCATATTGGAGAGATTATAATCTCAAGAGTCTTCAACACATTGTGGAATGGGGAGCTTAGTAGACTGAATAAATGTATAACTGCAACTAATTCTTTTTACAAAAACATTTGAATATCCTGAATTCCATGGGTTTGGCAGTTATAAGGAGTGAACAGAATAGGGATGAAAGGGAGTACATCTGTTTCTTCTATATTTACGGACTATATTCCATGATTGATTACATTATAGTGAGCAGTGCCCTTGTACCTTTAGACCAAAAGACTAGTATATGACTGATGATTTCACTGATGAATAATGAAGGTCAGAGGCAAAAGTGAAGAAAGGTGTGGGTTGACCTATTCATCTATCCTTAGGAGGGGATCTGATACTTTGGAAAGAAGCAGAGGCACATATCAAATAATATTTTAAACTAAGTGAGGATGCATTCATTGCCTTGTTTTATGTCTAGAATGCATCTAAAGCAGTTATACAAGGTAAATTGATATCTTTCATGACCAACCTTAAAAGACTAAGCTAGCTAGAAATGCAAAAACTAGAAGCTGATCTGAAGGAGATTAACCCATTGTATAATTTATCACCCTCCCTAGCTCTTCTAAGGAGAATTGCACCAAATTGACAGACAATTTAAAGAGATAGTTATCAGAAGGATTAGAATCACTATTCTTAAGCAGCACTTGTATGAGCTTGAGTAATAAAGCTGGCACACAGATCTTCACTGGACAATTGAGAGGGCAGATGTGTGAGAAATGAATTCCAGCGCGGGATAAAACAATGTATGAGAATGTGGAAAAATAATGTATAAAAAGTCTCTCTGTAACGCAAAAATCCACTTTGAAGCAAACTTAATTGTCTGCAAAATTGATCATGGCTGGTTAGAATTTCCCATATCGAGACTTAGATGGTGGAGGTGAGGTACTGGGTTTTTAAGAACCGGTACAGAACCGGTAACCCAGCGGTGCCAGGGGATCAACACACCAGAGACCTCTGGTTCTCCTGAGTCAGACCCACAGAAACTTCAGAGTCTTCCAGGTGAAGTCAAAGATTAGTTTATTGGCTGACAGGGTCCTAGAAGTACAATACCAGTATATTCAGGAGACTGCACACTTTCACAAAGTCAGGCTTCTCTTCTTATACCTAATATTCAGCCTTGAGCAATACATTCCTTGGATTCGTGGTATTTCATTTATGGTTACTGTTTACAAAAGAAAAGCAGAGTCATGATGACATGTACATATTTCACGTCGTGCTGCTCATAACAAATCATCCGGCAAGGCTCAACATTTCATCAGATATCGCTGGACCCCTAATAAAAACGGTCACCTCCCCATCATAAAGCAAGTGAAGGAAGGAGTGGAGAAAAGATGTGAGCGAGATATGGCAGGTGTGCGTGCTGAAATGGCTTTATGGCTGGTTGGGCTTAGATGCTATCTTGCTCGGCCACTGGGAGGGAACTGACCTAACGAGCTCGGCCTGGGGCAATGGTTCTAACTTGTACTGGGGTCAGGAAGAAGTCGATTAAGGAGTATGTGTCCTTGTGGAATCAAATTCGACTGGATTAAGGCCTATGTAAAGGGCAACATGCAGCTAAGGGTTTAGAAATGACGATTTCGAGGTGAAATCGTCACTCGAATATGCCGAAAATACATGTACTTAATGTACTCGTCATTCTCGGTCTTTTGATACCAACTTCGTCCTATTTCGACGAAGTTTTTATTCTCGAGTCCAGAACTATAATATGAACCCAGATTTTTCAGAACCACAGACCCTCCTTTTGCCCTTACATAGGCAATTAATCTATCCTCATGTTAATCTGAGTCCAGATCTATATTCCTAAAGTCATTGAGATGTTGCTGCAACATCATTCTAGTGCTGAGCTCGTGTCTTGACACAGGCTTCCTTACACATGATGTAGCACAGAGGCCACATATTGCAGGAGCACACTGTATACATAGACAGAACAGGAAAAGAATGGCTAAGACCATCCCAATGACCATCAGAATTTTCCATCCCCAGGCAGATATCAGTCCCCAGAACCATCCCATTAATGATCAATCTCCTTTATCCACATGAATAGATTCGGAAATCTTATGTAGTTTGGAGATGGCCCCGTACACTGTTGGAGCATTATCTGGAATAAAAATGCAACAACTGGACTGGATCAATTTGCATACCCCACCCCGGTCCGCAAGAATTACATCCAAAGCGACCCGGTTCTGAAGGGTCATCAGTCGATCCGACTGGAGCTCAGCAGTCAGGTTACTAAGGGCACCAGCAGTTTCAATCACGGTGGATTCAACTACCCTTGTCAATTGCCTTATGTTTCTGCTGTTAACCATGGCTCCCCAGAACGGCAGAACACCCATTGCAAAGTCACCAAATTCTTGACCCGCAGTGTCTTCTTTACTAAAAACACCTCGAACTACCCTTGTCCGATGGTAATCCGCCGCTGCTGTGTAGGTGGGAGGTAGCAGAAATGAAACAAAACATGAGCCCGAGAAGTCAGGGGGCAACCATGTATAGGCTCTATCATGGCAGATAAAATAAGTACCCTTTGCGGCTAAAAAGGCAGGGGAAGTCTGAGATCCAAAAACATACGTTTCTGTGCAGACACTCTTCCCTAGCTGAGCTCTGGTATTCCTACCAATACCTTGCAGACACAGGTGACCTTGATGGGGTACGATCCAGATAGGGGACGATCTCTTGGCTTGCTGTTTCTCACTTAATGTAGCGCCATATCCGGTCACATTCCAACCTACATATGCAAGTATCTCATCATCCGGGGTATCTTCGTAAGAAGTTACTACCTTGATCATGTCAACTATACCCTTGACTAGGGCGCTAGTCTTGAGGTTGTCTTTTACCGAACGTAGGGGTTGGATTTCTCGTGCATATATGAACATTGTTCTATATGCCCATACTGACCCATTGCGACTAAATGGCAGGACCAAATAGGGGATACCTCTATCCGTGGTGTGGGGCATGAGACCACACACCCAACAGTTGGTTGTGTTCATTACAAGTTGGTGTTGGTGTAATAGCTGAACGAAGGAGTTATTAATGAACTCTAATCTCCTATTTGATTCGTGGTCAGGCAAAGAGTGGAAAGAATGAGAGGAAACAGTAGGGGGAGGTATGGGCGATGCAGTAGGCGTGAATGTCACATGAAAAGAGAATAAAACATAGCTTATCAAAAACACCATTACGCTAAATAGCATAAAAATACACATTATTATAAAAAATTTCTTTCTCATTTTTTTCAAAAGTCTCTGCTTAAAGTTCATTTGTTTGGCAGTTCTCTCCACACCAGGAAACTCCATCCTCTCTAAGGTGCTGCCCGCGGCGGTAGGTTGTTTCTGCTAAAGGGCGCTTCCGTCAGTCTAGGGTGGCTCCCTTCGACCAACTGGAACCAGCAACCTATTGTTGTCAGCTGCACCCAAAAGTCTTTAATCAACCGCGACCCTAGCAGCGGAACCCGGATGGCGGTTCAAGAAAAACAAAAATAAGCAAGTTACCTAGATGGGAGAATCTACACTTTCAAAATAGCATTTTGGAAGGAAAAACGTATTATTTTATTAGTCCACAGGTTTTTCTCTCGGATCAAAAAAAAAATTAAAATCACTTTTACTTTAGTCTGTTTTTCTCGGTCGGAAATTATAGCGTCTTTTCCCGGGTGCTGTCTGGTCCGGAAAGAGTAGCTCAGGTTCCACAGAGTTCAATTGTTCTGATGGCGGCGTAGTTTCTTGAAAAATGTTCCCATTTTCACAATCACGTTTGGCGTCTTTTACGCGTTCATCAGTTGTGCGCTTTGAGTCAGTGCCTCCTGTCCGGACCCATTGGTCATGTGGCAGAGGGAAAGGTATTTTCTTACAATGGATCCCGTGGACCCAATTGGCCTTCCCCTCCACTCTAACGGTCGACCTTGTAGACAGGAGAACGAGGTGTGGTCCGGTCCATCTGGGCTGGTCGTTTCTTGTCCTCTGGAAATTCTTGACCAGTACCCAGGAGCCGGGGTCAATGGAGTGACCCGGTGTCTCGGAAACCGGAGGCAAGGTGTTGTGGACCTGTTGATATAAAACACGCAATTTAGCCGTCAATTCATACAGATAGTCGAGCAAAATGGGGTGTTGTAGCTCGCTAAACTTCGTGGGCCTAGGCACTCCCCATATGTTGGCTGGCCGACCAAAGATTATTTCATAGGGGCTGAGTTTCATTCGCGAATGCACAGTCGTTCTGGTGGATAGGAGTGCTAAGGGTAGAGCGTCAGGCCATTTAAGACCCGTGCTCGCTTGGATTTTGGCCAATTTAAGTTTAAGCGTGCCATTGTAACATTCCACTAATCCAGCTGATTGGGGGTGATTTGCAGCGTGGAACTTCTGACTAATACCTAGCCCTTCACACACTCGTTTCATCACACAACCCACAAATTCACTTCCGTTGTCCGACCAGACCATTCTAGGCATTCCGAACCTGGGGAAGAACTCTTTCACAAGGGCTTTCGCTGTGGACAAGGCGGTATTGTCCCTTAGGGGATAGGCTTCTACCCACCTTGAGAAGGCGCAAACAACCACGAGCACATATTTTAAGTTGTTGCACCTCTCCATGTGTATGAAATCTAGCTGCAAAACCTCGAACGGATACGTAGGAGGTGCAAAATGACCAGCTGGAGTTGGGGTCCCCCTACCAGGATTGTGCTTCAGACATACCATGCAATTCTTGACAACATTCTCTGCACACTTGGGAATCCCTGAATTCTTCCACACTGGGGCCAACAAGTCGCAAATCCCTTTTGCGCTGATATGGGCCATCCCATGAGCCATTGTAACCACTGCAGGCACATATGCATCGGGTAACATCCATCTTTGTTGCTCTGTAGATTCAATCCAACAACCATTTGCATCCATTCTCCCTGTACTTTCTCTCCACATGCTTAACTCTTTCTCCGTGGCCTCAGCTTGGATGGACTTCACACTTTCTATCGTGTCTTCACATATTCCAACATCACCAGTCCATCTTTCTGGGCTCGCAACATACATTCGGCTCATCATATTCTTTGCCGTTTCCTTAGCAGTTTCATCAGCAAATGCATTTCCACGACCAACATCATCAATCACTTTCCTGTGTGCACTACATTTCACGACCGCTACTTTCAGGGGCAACGTCAGTGATTCAAGAAGCTCATTCACCAACTGACCATGCTGAATCTTAGCTCCATGCGACGTCAGGAACCCACGTTCTCTCCACAGTCGTCCAAAACTGTGAGCCACTCCAAAAGCATACTGACTGTCGGTATAGACAGTCACTTTTATTCCTTTTGATAACACACACGCTCTCGTTAACGCCACGAGTTCGGCGGCTTGAGCTGAACCATGTGGTATTCGCGCAGTTTCAACGATCGTGTGCAGAGTTGTGACAGCATACGCTGTAGTCACGTTACCATTTGGGAGTTTAAAGCATGAACCATCCACCCATAATGTACCATCACATTCGGCGAGAGGAGTATCGAATAGATCAACTCTCCCTTTTGTCTCCTCCTCCGTTCTGAGGAAACAATCGTGCTGTTCTGAAGCATCCGATTCCTCAGCAATTGGTAACAAGGTGGCTATGTTCAGGGTACTGCATCTTTTGATGTGCACATGGCTTGCTAGTAGTGTCAATTCATAACTGGACAGTCGAGCACTAGTTAAGTGCTGTGTCTTGGTCCTATTTAACAATGTGTCTACTGCATGCGGGACCATCACGATTAGTGTATTATTCATTACTAGCCCTGCAGACTGTCGAATAGAAACAGCTGCTGCTGCTGTGGCCCTTAGACAACTTGGCAATGCTCGTGCTACCGGATCCAAAGTTGACGAAAAATAGGCGCATGGCCGCTGTCTATCTCCGTATAACTGAGTCAGCACGGACAATGCACAACCCCCCTTCTCGTGGACATACAATGTGAAAGGTTTACTGTAGTTGGGGTTACCTAACACAGGGGCCGAACATAATGCTGTGCGTAATTCGAGAAAACTTTTCTGACACTCATCGGACCAAGGAATGGGATTGGGTGTATTTGTACACGTTAGTGCCAATAAGGGTTTGGCTAATAACGAAAAATTTGGAATCCACTGTCTACAGTACGATGTAATGCCCAAGAAAGCGCGTACTTCTCTCTGCGTTCTTGGCACATTTAATTTAGCTATTGCCTGAATTCTTTCTGGGGTCAGTTTCCTTCCCTCCTTCGATAAGAGATGACCTAAGTAGGTCACTTCTTGTCGGCAATATTGAAGCTTGGAAAGTGACACCTTGTGATGTAGATCACATAGATGACGCAGTAGTGCCAACGTGGCCATTTTAAATATTTTCTCAGTATCCGCAGCTATGAGCAAATCGTCCACGTACTGTACGAGGGTGGAACCTTTGGGCAAAATCATTGCGTCGAGCTGACTTTTCAGAGCTTGACTGTATATTGAGGGGCTTTCACAGTAGCCTTGAGGAGCGCGTTTAAAGCGGAAACTGCGACCACCTAAACTAAAGGAAAAAATATCCCTGCTTTCCTCAGCAATCGGGATACTGAAGAAAGCATTCTTCAGGTCAATCACCGAAAACCAGGATGCAGAGGCTGGAATCATAGTCAATAATGTTGTAATGTCGGGGACAACTGGGAATTGTGGCACCACTATCTTATTTACTTCCCTAAGATCAATCACGAATCTATACACAGGTGGCTGAGAAGGGTCAGTTCGTTTCAAAACAGGCAGAACAGGACTATTGCAAACATTGCCTCGTGTTTCTTCAATTACGTCTTTTTCAATCAACTCGTGAACAATCGCTAGCAAAGCTTTTTCGCCCTCATTGGATATTCTGTATTGGGGAATTCGTGGCATTTTGACATTCGACTTCAATGTTACAACATAAGGTGGAATTTCTAAAAGACCTACATCATTCGGACCAGTAGCCCACAGAATATCCGGAAGGAGTGCCAATTCTGCTGGAAGCGTATTTCTCGACAAATACATTGGAGAAACCACTTTCTTACCTAAAGTCAGTTGTACTCCTGAGGGAGAACAGTACAAAGTCGCATACAATCTTTTTAGCAAATCTAATCCTAGCAAATTTTCACCACAACCTGTTGTCAAAATAAGGGGTGCTTCGAATTCACAAGGACCAACAGAAAGAGATAAAGGGTCAGAAATCGGATTTCTAACCGGGGCGCCAGAAAAACCTACGGAAACGTTCATTTCGCCAGACAAAGGTGCGCCAGGGAGTTTGGAGTGCATAATAGAACTCTTTGTAGCACCAGTATCCAACAGAAAAGGTTCTGACACACCCGATGTAATCACCTCAACGTAAGGTCCACTCTGATCTACTGGAACTGAAACAACTCCCTCTCCTTGTCTAAGGCTATCCTAGCAATCATTACTCTCCCACTGCTCATTTTCTGTGTAATACTCATCGACGTAGTATTGAGCTGTCCTGTCAGATACGTTATTTTGCTGGTCAAACCTGTTCATAGAGTTTTGTGGTGGAAGGGGACGTGCGTCCTGAGGGGTGTTTCCACGCCCTCTACCTCTAGGCGCTTGCTGACTACCACGACCTCTTACGCCAGAAAACTCGTTTGTACGTTGCGGCAGGGCAGGACAGTAATACTTGTAATGACCTTCTTGTTTGCAGTATAAACACTGATTGGGACCTACGCGGTTTTGATCGTACTCGAATCTCTGCAAGTTTCTCTGAGGCTGCTGAAAAGTGTTCCGGTAGTTATTCTGACCATTGTTATTTTTATTACCACCACCTCGTGGCGGATAGGCTTGCTGTAGCAAAACCTTTGTTTTGAGTTCTCTTGTTTTCTTCTCTACTTTATCTTTCTCATCCTTGTCTCTATTCTCGTAGTACTGTGCGGTAGCTAATATCTGGGCTGAAGATGAGACTGCCCAAGAACTTTCTGAATCTTTCAATTTTCTACACAAGTCTGGAAGTAGATTGTGCACAAATTTATCGACAAACAATCTCTGACCACCTTCTGTGGTCATGTCTTGACCGCTGTGGTCAATGAGTGTTTCTTCAAATCTGGTGAAGAAATCTGACACAGTTTCTTCTTTCTTTTGCTTGCATGCAGATAACTTATCCCAATTTACGCGTATTGCAGGCATTATTGTTTTCATGTAATCTACTATTCTACCAGGTAGTTCCGCTATCAGAGGCTCAGGCTTGGCACCACCAACTTGTCGTGCGTCTGCAGTAGTAATATTAGCCCACGTGTCACCTAATTCCTGATCATGATCTTCATGACGAATTTTTCCCCATAAAGGCTGTGGAACAACGTTCCCGAATAACATATCGATATCGGCTAAATTCATAATACATGACCCAGCAGTTTGCGACAATTCTTTATAGTACCCTGCAGGATTTTTACGCGGATCTGGTAGTGTTTGTTTGAGTGCTAAAACTTCAGCTCGCTTCCATGGAACATGTACCCATACTCGGTGAAAGTGGGGCAGGACAGGTGGGACAGCTGTCGCGTCACCCTCTCTCCATTGTGGGGGAACTTCTCTCATAGGGTATTGTCGTGCCTTTTTCCTACTAGATGCACTAGATTCCGATGGTGAGCCAGAAGTACTTCCCTTACTTCGATATGATAATAGCATTTCAACTGCTCCTTCTACATCGGGACCTATAATCATACCCAGACTAAACTTAAACCTTATACGACACATCTCTTGTGGGAGGCAATCCTGATCATTGTCCTCTAAATCTTCGCCAAGAAAGACACACATTTGTTCGAACACATATCTCTGTGTCGCTGTTTCCCATTGATGGAAAACTTCCATGACAGACTGTAAATCATATTTTGCAGTGTCCAAGACCCATTTCCGAGCTAAACTATTCAGGGAATCTCTCTCCTGATAATCGGGCAGTTGACTTCGCAACTGTCTTCTTCCTATGTTAGGGGTCGTAGCAGGCGACCCGAAAAGCGGTAAAAGAAGATTAGTAACAGTACTGGCCATTTTCTGCCGAAAGGAAGGTGAAACGGAAGAACAAACAGATGAAAGAACGGGGTGAGATAAAGCGGATGCAGAGATGGCAGAAGAGGTATGAGGAATAATAGATGTGGTACTAGGCAAAATCATAGAAGGGGCATTTGTAGAAAGTACAGTAGGCAAAATCGTAGAAAACACAGGTGAAACAGAAGTGGTCGGTGGGCCTGGAGGAGGCTGCACCGAAGAAGTAGGAGCCAGCTGAAGAACAGCTGGTGGGTGCTGTGGAAAAGCCAGAGGCGCAGCTTGTGCAACTAAAGGTTGCGGGGGTGCTGTAGCATTCTGCGCATAGGGCGGTGGCGAAGTTAACAATTGCGACATTAATTGGTCTTTTTCACGCTCTTTTACTGTCCCTTGCTGAAGAGACGGCAAAACTGGATAGCACTTATCTATTGCCATTTTACGTTGCCTGCGCAATTGTTCATTTATCTGATCTTCCTCATTATCTTTAAACTGCACGGCAGCTTGCATTACTGAAAGTCCCTCTTCTCTCTTATTTTTCTTAGCTAATTTAATTTCTTTTTGTTTGGCTTCTTTGCGCCATATGCGGAAAGAGTCAAACATCGCCGGCCGGGCTTTCTTTTTGAAGAGTTTAACTTCAAGGTTGTCTAAAATTTCAGAATCAAAGCTACCATATTGGGGCCATTTTAAAACACCGTCTTTCCTAGTGTATTTAATCCATACCTCGTTGTAAACGATGGTGCCTACTCCATGTTTAACGTATAGCTCGTAAGTCGGAGTTCCAACTGGAGGAACCGGACATGAGTCCTCCAATCGGGAGTCCCTATTATTATTACCAAGACAAAACAAATTCCCGAGTCTAAGACTAGGCATCCTTTCTCTCTAGTCTAGTTCCAAAACTTCAAAGGAGTTATCGATTACGATATTGCTCGTGAAAACACGAATCCTTCGGTTATGGTGCTTGCAAGAACCAATAAAAACCTTTATGTATCTCTAAGATAACAAAAAGTAAGTCCAGCTAAGGACTAGGAGACGCTCCGCTTATACTTAACTGAAAAATATCGATGGCTTCACCAGAAGACTCGTCTCAGCGTTTCGCTCTACCGAAAATTTCAAGGGTCCAACATCAGGGCGATAGCCAGGGCAGCAGTCCTTGTAGCCGTCGAGAAGCGGGGAACCTCGCAGTAAAGACCTTCGGACCACGTCGACATGCAGGGGTCGATGAGGTGGTGGGCCCTCCTCCGGAATTTTCACACAAAGCTCCTCACGATCTTCAGGCTGATTGGTACCACTGGAATCGCCCCAACGCTGGGCGCCAAATGAGGTACTGGGTTTTTAAGAACCGGTACAGAACCGGTAACCCAGCGGTGCCAGGGGATCAACACACCAGAGACCTCGGGTTCTCCTGAGTCAGACCCACAGAAACTTCAGAGTCTTCCAGGTGAAGTCAAAGATTAGTTTATTGGCTGCAACCAAGGTGACAGGGTCCTAGAAGTACAATACCAGTATATTCAGGAGACTGCACACTTTCACAAAGTCAGGCTTCTCTTCTTATACCTAATATTCAGCCTTGAGCAATACATTCCTTGGATTCGTGGTATTTCATTTATGGTTACTGTTTACAAAAGAAAAGCAGAGTCATGATGACATGTACATATTTCACGTCGTGCTGCTCATAACAAATCATCCGGCAAGGCTCAACATTTCATCAGATATCGCTGGACCCCTAATAAAAACGGTCACCTCCCCATCATAAAGCAAGTGAAGGAAAGAGTGGAGAAAAGATGTGAGCGAGATATGGCAGGTGTGCGTGCTGAAATGGCTTTATGGCTGGTTGGGCTTAGATGCTATCTTGCTCGGCCACTGGGAGGGAACTGACCTAACGAGCTCGGCCTGGGGCAATGGTTCTAACTTGTACTGGGGTCAGGAAGAAGTCGATTAAGGAGTATGTGTCCTTGTGGAATCAAATTCGACTGGATTAAGGCCTATGTAAAGGGCAACATGCAGCTAAGGGTTTAGAAATGACGATTTCGAGGTGAAATCGTCACTCGAATATGCCGAAAATACATGTACTTAATGTACACGTCATTCTCGGTCTTTTGATACCAACTTCGTCCTATTTCGACGAAGTTTTTATTCTCGAGTCCAGAACTATAATATGAACCCAGATTTTTCAGAACCACAGAGGCACCCTTTTCAGAAGCAGTCAAGCGAACATTTCAAAACTTCAAAACTAACAAAGCCCCAGGCAGATAGGCAGGGGAATTATATAAATCTTTTGCCACAGGGTTGATTCCCCAAATGTCTAAATTGTACCTTCATCTTGCTGAGTTGGGACCATTTACACTATCCTTATCATGGAGGCTTCTATCACAGTAATTTTTAAGCTTCGGACTTGTGCCCATCAGTCCTCTTCATACTGGCCAATATTTCCTCTTCAAATCAATATTAAATTTTATACACAAATTGTGGCCACTTTGTGTGAAACTAGACTTTAAGGGGTTGTTGGAGACAAACACATGATTATATGGCAGTGTCAAAGATATTTCAATTGCTCGAAAAAGATTGAAAACAAAAAAAGAGAGCGAGGGAGACCGTGATAGCATTCTTGGTTGATGTTGAAAAGCTTTGAAAAGGGTGGACTGGCCTGTTTGACACATGTCAGAATCGTGGTCTGTGCCTCAAATTCCCATCCATAATTAGGGCCAATTGCAGCTTTCTACTGACACAAAATTCAAGTTGGTAGGACAGATGGCACAAGGAGGGATTGTAGCCTCAAATTAAATTGTTCCCCATGAGTAAACTTATGTTTCCAATTGAGGAATCAGTAAGATTGCAATGTTCTCGACTCAGACATTGGATGTGCCACCTTTCACCGAAGGAAATGGCTGTTCATGAGGACACGCTCAAGACATTTTTATCTTTACTACTTCAGGGGATGTTGTGTCCAAACTGTATTGGAGTTCAATATTACCCCCTGCCACAATCCTCACAGTGGACATGGAAAAAGAGAAATTACCTCGGAAGTGGAAAGTGTTTTGGAGGGACATTAACATCAGTTCAGTGAGTCCTCTACATGTTCCTTTAAAGATGAAATTACTCTCCCTCCAGAATACCTCAGATGTACACGACAGTAAGACCTGACGGTTGGAGAGGATGCAGACAGAAATGTAGCAACCTGCATGTGTGATTGGGGTGCTCTAAGCTTTTGGATTATTGCACAGGACTTTGTGCGGATAGCAAATAGGTCATTAATGTGTCCCTGTCAAGTTGGCAATTGCTCTCCAATCGGAAAATAAGGCACCCTTTTGTTTGACTTAATGGCATTGGAGATCCTGGCCGAAATTGGAAGCAACCTCAAAACTCTAGGTAGATTCAGTGCCTGGGGCACTGGGTCTGCTTATTTAGGAGCATAGGTTATTCCGAATTTAGAATAGAGGTGCATGGCCGACTAGACAAGTAGTCTAGTCGTAGAAGTGGATGTATTTTTATTGATATGAACCTATGAATATTGTGGTCTACAACTTCGGGGGAGACTGATAGTTTCTGTTTTTGAATGGTGTGCCGCTATCATTGTTGATGGTGTCTGGCTCTGTAATAATATATATTTTGTTTTAGACCTGTATTTGTAATATCATGCCCTTATGTATTGTCTTTTCTATGGAAACAAGCATTGGCAAAGTCAATTGTTATAATCTTTGCAAGAGCTATTGGCTTTGCTAACTTGTTTTTTAGCCATATTGTACACCAGCATGGCTAAAGGTTTGTGGTGTAGAGAAGAGTGGCGTGGAGATATACAGACAAATTTAACTTATAGCAGTTCTGTAGATAGCAACAGAAACCGTTGAATTCTTTATGGGTTGTAACCCAAGTAAAGTCAAACTTAAGGACATTCAGCGGTCACTGGATAGCAGAGTCTCAGTGTTGGAGTTTGAGATTACCAGCAGGCAAGTCTTTAAAAAATATAAAAAAATATAAAAATTAAACTAGGGATGACCATCCATAAAGAAGTCGCTTTGCAGCGCAAGCATGTATGGCTTACTCTGGGGAGAAATTAATGAATTCATGAAAACTGCTGTGATTATGAGAAAGGTAATCTGCAAAATGGATATGAGGTGAACTGTTGGTTGAAGGAAAAGCTGCTTTTTCCAGCAGAGCTATTTTGTTTTTACCAATTCTGCCAGGAATAGCATCAATTTGAGGTCAAACGAGAACTCTGTTCCAAACTATTGCAATCATTTCAACCTCCCCAACAACCTTGCCAGTATTTTTTCCAGCACAGACAAATAGGTTGTTGTTAGAGAAAGGGTAGAACACCTGCAGCAGCAGTCCTTCTCGACACACCAATAACCTCCAAATTGCTCAATTTTCAGTACATTACTGCCAAGACTTTCTGTTCAACATAAGTGTAAAAATTAAGAGAAAAAAAACTGCCGTATTGAAGACCCTATTAAACCACTAAGGCAGTACCTAGGAGCCATCCAAGAGTGACAGAAGGCCATCTCATTGGAAGCACTCTTTAACCACCAGGATATTTTAAATGAAGTGCCTCCAAGAAGTTGTGGAAAACCTACTCAGTGGAGCTACTGTTTACTCACCATGGGATAACTAAATAGAGACCACATAAGAGTAAGAGGTGTAAGTTCAGGGAACAAGGGAATTAAGGCGGGTTGGGCCAAGGCCCAAATAGGAAACACACTACAACCGTACCCTCAAACCTGGACAACTTGGGTATATGTTTACATGAGGTCAGATGCTAATTGTGCCTCCCTATTGCCACCCCTCACTCTTCCACCACACACAAACTCTGGGGGTGAAATGTGTGTATTGGATTGTAGCTAATGGGACCAAAAGTAAATTTCCATAAGGGTTAATTGGTGTTATTTGAGATACTTACTAGCCCCGATATTCGGGGTTGAGGGATGCAACACCTGACCGGATTTGAATTATTGAAAACATTTGATGAAAAAGCAATAAAATGATAACATTGCTGAAGATTCTTCCAGCTAGATATCTACAAAACTGGATGGTTTCTCACTACTTGCAAGATGCATAATTTCATATCTTGATCTTCCCGAAATACATGTTTGTTTAGGGAGTTTTAGGTTTTACAGTGGGAATAATCAGTTTTTACAAAATGTACAGGGTGCTCATCTATGAACTCAAGATTCACATTGATCTGTGCATGGATAAGTTGCTGCTGAAGGCTTTTTCTTTTAACTAGATGGAGCATCTGCAGGTGACCTACAACCTGTTTTATGTAGGGTTTCCTGAAATATTCACAGAAGCTGCAGCTTATAGAGGGATGTGCTGGTTGTCTACATGTAGGAAGTTATTTTCCTTAGCAGAGAGTGTGTCGGGTATTTGGGATATGATTCAATAAATCAAGCCTCAGTACTCTTAATGGTGCATCATTTCCTGCATTTGTCGGCATGATGGCGTCAATTTGTAATAATTCTGATTTCCTGACTCAACGCTAATTATGAGGTCCATTCAGTGCTGCCTAAGTAGACAATGAAATCTGGATTATCAGAGTCTCGCACATGCTTTAATGCTAGATAGTGCTTTAATGCTAGATCCATAGCCCCTTGTTGATGAAATACATAGACAAAGAAAGTCAAGAGCATGCACAGCATTTCACAGCTAAATAGAGGTGGCAGTTCTGCCCTTATTCCAAATCCTGTTACCTGAGCTGCTAGAGAAGTACTAGCCCTACAGAAGTCCCAGTTTGGATGTTTGTTTTCTGGTTCTCAATCAACAGCCTTCGAGTGACAGCTCACTTTGGAAGGTAGGTGCTATGAAGCTGTACCACACCTACAAGAAATGCACTTTGAAAGATTAGTCCCATCCAAAATCTTGGAACCAGTTTTGATTTTGAGTGGTTAGTTGGCCTGAACCTGGCTGGAAGCCAACTTTCACTGTTCTTGTGACCCTGTAAGTTATTTAGAGTTTTTACTTTGAAGAGCTCTGTACACCTTTTTAAAGAAAAGCAGGGGTCACAGGCATAAAAATGCTTTCTACACGGTCAGAGTAGGCATATACCATATTATCGAAGAAGACTTGCTACTTCTGCAATCTAAAGTAGAGAGGAGGAAGACCGTCTGGCAGATGGAGTTCCTGTTTCAAGTCCATCTGAACTCTGCTACTGAACTCCTTACATTCTTGACGATTGTCTGAAGCAGAGAAGAGAGCCTGCTGCTCAGCCTGACCCTAAGATTCCCCAGAGTTCATTTGAGAAAGTCCTCTCTATAATATATAGAGGACGTGGCCTAATGGCTAGGGCAGTTGACCGTGAAGCTTGGGAACCGGGTTCGAGTCTCGGCAGGGACATTCGGCATCCTGTGATTCTGGGCAAATCGCTTTATCTCCCTGGGCCCAACAAAAAATGAATGTGTCAGTCTGTAACGCAACTGGTGTTCATGTAACGCTCTTTATACATTCGGGTCTAGTTTGCACTATATAATGCCCCCCTCCGCCCAATGTGAAGAACAGAAAAATTTGTGAGTTTAATTTGTGTGACAAATAAGTCTGTCTGAGCAGTCCCCTCCTGCTTTTTATTCTGCATTGCAGAATCAGCCTTGTGCACTGTAGCCTGACAAGTTATACCTTTTGCCAGACCGTGCCGAACTCCATCTGAGCTGAAGTGACCCCCAGTGCTATTTAATCCTGCCTGTGAACACTGGCTGGCTGATGCTGCTTAACAGATCACTCCTGAGCCCATTCCGGAATGCAATCCACCATCTTCAGTGCCCCATCCACTGTGGACTTCTTGATTGTGTTCAGATTTGTGAAGGATCCACTGGGGCTTCTGAGCCAAGTCTGGCTCTCTTAGTTGCAGTGATGAAATGGAACCAACATGCACTCGAACAGAGTTAGGCGAATCACTAGGTTCTGGCCCTGAAAAGAAAGCAGTCATCTGCCCGCAACATAATGTGTGACTGAGCTGCTGACCGTGTGCTGTTTGAGAAACAAGGCGCTTAGTTTCAGCTAATGTAAGTTTTCAGCTGAACAGGTATCCTTGCTATCCACCTGTCAGTCTCCAACAGAAGTCAATGATGTATGAGCAGAATCTTATAACGTTCTTATTAATTTTATTGACCTATCTTACGTTGATTAGCAGTGTTATCTTACACAAAGTCTTCATCTTTTAAAAAAGAAATAACACTGTCTGGAAAAAACATTTTTGTAAGGGATACATGTGCTGAATGAAGGTTAATCTTACGCACAGCACCCTCTAAGAGTTGCCGTGCCTGTTGGATCACTATCCCTTGAAAGTCATAGCTGAAAAGGAGGTACATTGTAGTTCAGTCAGCTTGCAGGTGTATATGGCTTCATGCGGTTCCTTGAAACTATCAATACTTGGTGCAAAGATTGACAACTTTTCCATGAGTTCCAAGTCCCACGAGAACTGGCTTGAGAGAATGTGGCCTAAGGGCTAGGGCAGCCTACTTTTGAGCTGGGGAACCGGGTTCGAGGCTCGGCAGGGAAGCTCAACATTCTGTAATTCCGAGCAAATCACTTAATCTCCTGTGCCTAACAAAAACGAATGTGTCCGTCTGTGACGTGTCTGGTGCTCATGTACCTTTGGTCTAGTTTGCGCGATATAAAACTCCACAAAAAATAAAAGATTAGTAAAAAATAATATGATTATCCCACTATCATAAGGTATTGTCACACATCCTTCACATTTCCCACCTTTGTGGTCCTTGCTCTGTGTGTTCCCATCATGAATTGATTCACATTTCAGGCTTTACCCAGTAATTGACAGTTGGTTCCTGTCTGTATTGCAGCATTGAGCGAATCATCACACCCAGACTGGCTCTCACCACTGCCGAGTTCCTGGCATACCAGTGCGAGAAGCATGTGCTGGTGATTCTGACTGATATGAGTTCGTATGCAGAAGCTTTGCGAGAGGTATGTTTTCTTCTTTTGTTTCCATGTGCTGATTTTCTCTTCTGTGGTCTGTTTCAAGGAATTTGGCCTGTTTTGTATGCATTCAAGTAGTCATGATAACTGTGGCTTGTTAGACCCCTTCAGTGGAATTATACAATGCTTGATCTTTCCTTGTGAGACAATTCAATTTGTGAATTCCTTGATTTGCCCGATTAGTGAGGCTATTTTGGCTTGTGGTGGTGTACTAACTTTCAGACGCAAGACCTCTGTCAGTTTCCATGCTAAAACCACAGAACCCATTCACAATCTCCTGCTGCAGTTTATCAAATCCGTGTACCTAAAGGTGTAAGGCTTGCAGCCTAGTGACATTCCATATTGACCACTGCTACTCCAAATCCTTCTCTTTATTTTGCTCCGCAACAGTCAAAGCCAAATCAGAGAGGAAACTATGCTATTGTGTATCATCCAGTTTCAAAACTAGAATTCTGATTCTTAACACCCCCCCCCTAGTCTTTCCCAATGCTGGGTAGTTTTATTTTCTTACACAGTAATGGTAATTATGTATTCTCGCATTGAAGGACACTGCTAAATTGCATGGGAGCATTTGATAATTTCTTTCTGATCGTTTCTGATGGCCAGGGGCCGGGGTGATTAGAAGTTTTCAGATTTCAGAGAGTCGATTCCAGAGGTAATGTTCCAGCACTGTCCTTTATTTGTTATATTGTCTCATAAATCCAGATGTCTGGGGTAGTTGATGGGTTTTGGAGCAGCATGCATACTTCAGTGTAGTTTGTACAGTATGATTTTGTTTAGGAGATTCAGAGCTGGTATTGTGATTAAAACTGACACGGCTATTTCATTACACTCTAATTCCACTGCATTTGAACTTAAGCCATCAACATGAACTGCGTTATTGCTCATGGTATCTATCTTCTTTGATATTAAACAGTAGTCAATCTCTGCCTTGTGTAGGATCCCAGAAAATTTTTACAGAAAATGTTCATACCGAAATTAAAGGCAGCATTTTTAAATTGCAATTAAAATTTGACTCTTAAAAACCCTTGGTGGAAAAAATGTAGATTTCCCACTGTTCGCCTTATTAGACGCAGTGGGGAACATTTCTCTCTGTATTCTTGAGAATCTTACTGATTGGGGTGTAGAGGAGAAATTTCTCCCAGTTGAGCAACCTGGGTTCAGGAAAAACCATTCCACTCGAGACAACATTCGTATGTTGAAACTAATAGAAGAGAAATACACTGTATTGCGCAGGACAAACGTCTATATGGTATTTATAGACTTTTCCATTGCTTTTGATAAGGTAGAACGGCCACTTCTCGGGAAAAACCTACATAAAATGGGGGTGACTTCAACTCTTATCTTTAGTTATAGCCCTACACTCGCAGACATGGTGTCTGGTACTAATGGAGGGGAATTCGGGGACCATCTTCAGTAATTTCTAAAGAAAATGGTTTGAAGCAAGGTTGCCTATTAGCACCTCTACTATTCTTACTATTCTCGTTATATGTAACCGATTTACCGAATTGTTTTTCCTTAATGGGAGGAGATGCTCCAAAGATAGGTGGCCGCTCCTTTCCCTGCCCTAGGTACGCAGATGACATTGTAATTATGGACCTGATCCCTATTGGTTTGAACACAAAATTGTAACAACTGCAGAATTATACAACTGCACGCTTTCTGAAGATTAATGTTTCAAAAAGCAAGGTTTTAATTATGAAACGAGGTAAAAATAGAAAAGTCTGTACTTTTTATTGGGGAATTGGTTCCGAAAAACTTGAGATTGTACGTTCGTACCTCTATTTGGGGAAAGTTATTTCAAGTAGTACAAGGATTATTCCCCACACTGAACAGAGCTCTTGTAAAGCGGCATCACATGCAAATGGCCTACGCATATTCTATAGCGCTATGGGTCGAAGACATTGTTCACATTTGCTTTTAGTTTTTAAAACTAAAATTCCTCCCACCTTATTATATGCTATAGAATCCATTCCAGTAAGAGAATGGAGTTTTTGGGATTTCGCAAATTATGCAATTTTAATATTCTTGTCCCAATAGCCGCAATTAGGCTAGAATTTGGCTTGGTAAGTTCATTTATACAAGGGTTAGCTAGGGTAATACGTTGGGGTTACCAACTAAAGAACAGGGAACCTTTTACATTGAGGAGTTTTATGTGCCTGGACATTTTTGCAGGGCAAATGTATAAACATTCTTTTTTTTTTTTGTGATTTTATTTTTCTTGGCACTGAATCATTTCAATGTGAAAGAGGACTTAGTGCTGTATTTTTCTCTCTCAGAATTGAAATCTTTCTTAAAGATTTCAAGTGGCATAGTTAGTCACCAGAGAAATGTCAGTATCTGTAGAGCAAGAGTCTGACTGGAAACAATAGTTAAGGCTTCCTCTCCGAGAGTTCCTCAGAAGTACCTTTCCTGGAATCTAAGCCACAGTATTCGCCGGTGGCTCACCCACTGTCGCATGAACCTCTTACCATTAAATGATTCAACTGTAAATTGGCCACTTAATAGGAAAGATGGAAAAAACTGTAACCTCTGTAATCCGGGTACCCAGAATCTTTATCATATCTAGTTTGTATGTCCAGCTCTGTCTTCACTTACATTCAGGTGGTTTCAGCCAATGCTCATTCAGAATGGCATTAAAAATGTATCTTTTGCTAGAAAATTCTTAATTTTTCCAAAAAATTAAACTGTGGGCATAAAACTTTTAAACGTTTTTAGGGAGTTTATGAACATATTTTTAATTTTCATAATTATTCTTAGGGTTTGGTTGGCTGTGCATTTAACTAGTTTTCTTATAATATAGCCCCTAAAGCCCCGGGCTCTTATGTTCTTCTCGACCATTTTAGTCTATTTCTCACCCGTGGAAATGTATACTTATGACTGCTGTTATCTAATTACTATTTGCACATAACCAGGCTTTTATCTGTTTTAAATACATTCTAAGGGAAAAGATTTTGCTGCTTTTTGATGCACTTTATATAAAATATATGGTGCTGCTATGGTGTGATTTTCCTCTTTTTTTTTTAAATTGCACTTGTATTTAACATAATTTTGTCTTTTTCAGTCACAGTATAGGCCTTAACTAAAAGATTGCTGCTATATGATGCACTTTATTTAATAATCTGTCGTTATATGAAACTGCTTCCTTATGCTATTCTCTCAAATTGCACATGCTTTATAATTGTTTTTCTATTTTGTATTCCATTCCTACCGTGTCACCAGTTGTATTTATTTACTGGTGGGCTCCCTTTGCTAACTAAAGAGCCTCCAGAGCTGATTTTGAAAAACTCTGATATCTTTTGATGAACTAAATCTGTACAAAAAGGTGCAGTGACATAGATATAATGTTTTTTAATTAAGTGTTTTTTGTAATTATTGCTGGTATTTTTAATATGTCTTCTCAGTGCTCGTCTTAAGTGGACCTCATTAGAGATCCAAATTCTTATTAAACCTATTGAATTGAATAGAGTAGAAAATCTGGATTTCATTAAAGACATGTCTAAGATTCTGATTGATGCATCTGCCTGTGGATTCCCCACCTTTTGAATTATCCCAAAGCGCAGCATTCCACTGAAACTTTTCTCTTTAGCTCTCCATCTTCGATGAGGATGTCACTGTGGAAAGGCTCCACATGCGACGCCACGTGATGTCATCCGAGCCATAAGAACACCTCGCCGGCGTGTTGACGTCAGTTCCCTTTTTTCTGCGCTGCCGCCAGGTTCGCCATTTCTGGGAGATTTCTTCTGTTCTGTCGCTGCAACTTTGTAGCATCTGAAGATGTCTCCTCCTCGGAAGTCAGATTTCAAGCCGTACAGAGAATGCAGAGGACAGATGTCCATCAACGACCCACATGAAGATTATCTTTGGTGCTTGTCTTCACATCACGACGTCTGTACATGTTCATCATGTAAACAGATTAATCCGAAGGCTCCGAAGGAAAGGGAGGCAAACTTGTTTATGGGTAAAGCTAAAAAAACAAAAGAGGGGGTCGTCGGAGGCCTCAGTGTCATGGTTCTCTGTGTCGTTCACCGAAGAACGTGTCTCTGAAGTCATTGTCTCCAAGTCCTAGAGGTCGTCGTAGAGATGAGGTATCTCCAACACCATCCCCGTGGGTGTGTCTGGCGCCGTCTTTGGCCCCCGAGGGCACTAAGGCCTGTGACTTCACCTCCAGTGCCGGTGCTAAGAACCTAGACTTCACAGCCGGAGCCAGATTTAGTGCCTCATCGTACGGCTCAAGAGCACTATAACACAGATCCAGCATATCCAGTGTTACCAGCTCCGGGCTCACTTCGTGAATGCTATGTTAAGCATTTTTTAAAAGGGCTGCAATTCCATCTGGTACGCCGGCAGGCCCCATGGGTCAACTTGTTTATTATCTGGGATGATTTCCTCATTTTCCACAGGCACCTTTTTATGCCCTTTATGCCTATAACTCCGGTAAAATGATCTCCATTGGCGCCGAGACTGCTGAAGCTGTTGCCTTTTCAAGAGGGACGTGGCCCTTTGGATGAATCATCCCCGTTGCCGTCCGGATCCAGTCCATGCCTTAACCGGGTCCATTATCTGAGCCCTTGGATGGTAGTGCCGGCTTGGAAGTCACCAGCGATGCTGATATCAAGAGGAAGGTCTTATAAAGAGGCTCAGAGGCTTTTGGAAGAGGCTGAATACCAGAAAGAACATGAAGGGTCTGAAGAAGGAGACCGTGAGAATCCTAACCTCGATTTTGAAGGCCTGCAAGAGGGAAGTGGCTTGCATACCTCTCCTGAGTGGGAATTGGGGTCTCCTAAGGGTTTACCACCTCCTGAGGTGACGTCCTACCATGTTGTAATTCACAAAGCTGTGGATTTGTTAGAATTGCTGTTCCTCGGCTGAACTGAAATCTAGCATCCTCCCTGTGGTTCTCCATTCTTCAGCTTCTGCGTTGAAGCCGTTGTTGTCTTTCAAGGAGGCTTTGACTGAACCTATTTTGGAAATCTGGAAGAAACCGATGTCTTTGGCTGCAGTCTCGAGGACAGTGACTTGAAGATATAAAATGGCATCTGGGGGTCCAGCTTTTTTGTCCACATACCCTTCTCCAGAAAGCCAGGTTGTTCAGATTTCTTGCCCTTCCAAATAATCAGCAGTGTCATTTCCATCCACGCATGCTGATGGAGAATCCAAATGGATGGACCAATGGGCCAAGGAGGTCTGCTCTTCAGGAAATATGGCCTTGAAGTCCACAAATGCTGCTTGGCTGTTTGGACGCTACATTAATTCCCTCATGGATTCAGCGAAAGAGGTTGTCCCAAAGTTTCCTACAGAGATCCAAGGTAATTTTTCAGAACTTTTGACGGGTGCTCAGTCAGCTGTTCATCAAGTGTTCCAATCTGGGCTGGACACTGCAGACTCTGTAGTAAGAGAAATGGGGTCTTCTGCGGCGACGAGAAGACATGCCTGGGTAAGGGGTTTAGCGTTTTTCCCAGATGTTCAGTCTACATTGTTGGACTTGCCTTTTGATGGGTCTCGCTTGTTTGAAGCCAAGGCGGACTCTGTGTTGCAAGGTTTCATGTACATTAATGCTGCTGCAAGGTCTCAGCCAAGGGACTTCAGTCTCAGCCAAGGGACTTCAGTCTCAGCCTCGGTACTAAAGACCGTTCCGTAGATTCAGGGGCTTTTATAGGAACCTGTCCTTTCATGGGAACCACCAGCAGCAGCATCAACAGCAGCATCAACAGCAGCAGACAAATCCTCTTTACAGATCCTACAGGGGAAGGGGCAGAGGTCGCCTTCAGGGTTCTGGCCCACAACAAGTCTCCTCCTCCTTTGCCTCTCCAACCATTGTTGAAGGGAAGCAACTCTAGCTTCGCCATCTCAGAACATGCCTGTCTCTTGAGAGGACGGGTGGCCTATTTTCTACCTCGTTGGAGGTCTGTCAGTACAGACCTCTTGGTTTCTAACCACCATAGAAAATGGGTATGCCCTACTCTCCATGAGTTTCCCCCTCCTTTCTTTCTCCGTCAAGGCCTTTGCTCGGAAGATCATCCTCTGCTTCTTCAGCAGGAAGTGCTGACATTGCTTCAAAAGGGTGCAATAGAGTTGGTTCCAGAGCAGGAAAAGGGTCAGAGGTGCTATTCCCTGTACATCCTGAGTCCCAAAAAGGATGGTTGTTTACGGCCGATCCTCTACCTCAGGATTTAGAATTTCTACCTCAAACAGGAGAAATTCAAAATGTTGACCCTGCACAGGTTCTTCGCACGCTGGAGAAGGAGGACTGGATGGTATCGATCGATTTGCAGTTTGCGTATTTTCGCATTCCCATCCTGACGTCACATCAGAAATATCTCAGTTTTTATGGTGGGGACTTAGCATTATCAGTTTGCAGTCCTTTTGTTTGGCTTTGCTTCTGCGCCTCGAGTTATCACAAAGATGGCAGCACCTCAGACGGTCAGGGTTTCCCTATCTGGACGACTGGCTGCTCAAAGCAAAGTCACCGGAGATGGTGTTCCGTCATTTGCAAGTAACTCTGCTGTTGAACAGCTTTTTTTTTATTTTTTATAAATGTACCCAAATATCACTTGGAGCCCTTTCAGTGCAACCTGGGCGATGCTCGCATTGGGGCGATACTGGCCACTACAGTGGGTCGTGCATTTCCGCTTACACAGAGGATTCAGGACATACAGGTTATGATTCCACTGTTTTAGACTGTAGCATTTGTTCCAGGCCAGAAGATCTTGCGCCTGATCGGTATGTTTGCTTGCTGCATTCTGTTGGTCAACCATGCACGCTGGCATATGAGGGCCCTCCAGAGGTGCCTCCGCATGCAGTGGTTTCAACCCAACGGAGATCTCGAGGAATTGGTCAAAGTCTCCAGAGACACTGCAGCAGTTCTGCAATGGTGGAGTCTCAAGGGAAGCAGTTTCACCCTACATCTCCGGTGGCCACTGTGATAACTGATTCCTCCACTGTAGGGTGGGCTGCTGATCTGGAGGTCAAATGTCTTTGGTCTTCAGAAGAAAGATTGTTTTGCATCAACCTTCTAGAATTGCGGATGATATTTTTGGCTCATAGTCCTTCCTCCCTTCCCTTTGCGGTCAGTCAGTTCAAGTCTTAACAGACAACACTACCGTGATGTGGTTGTGTTTTCTCTGCAGGAGGCTCTGCTATTCTGGTCCTGGGCTCAGGACCATCAGATTTGCTTAATCACAAAACATCTGGCCGGAGTACTGAACGTGTGTGCAGACAGTCTCAGCCGGCAATTTTTGGCCGATCACCAATGGCATCTCCATCCAGAGATGGTACTCTATATTTTCAGGATGTGGGGATTTCCTTGTTTGGAACTGTTTGCCACTCACGAGAACACACAGTGCCCGTTGTTCTTCAGTCTCCAGTATCCGATGCAGGAAGTGTTGGGTGACATGGTTCAGTTAGATTGGGGCTCTCAGCTTTTTTATGCGTCTTCCCCCCAAATACCTTCGAGTTCTGAGATTGGCCAAGACTGGGCCGAAGTCCTATTGATCACCCTGGATTGAAGAATTTATTTTTGCCAAACTGGGATGTATGTATGTATTTATCAGTAGAATTGGGGGTCTGTTTGCCTGTGACCAATTACTTATTTTTATGATCTGTAAGTCTGTGTCTGTCTGCTGTAACTCTTCAGGGTTGATGTTTAAATGGAGTGATATGTAAACTGCAAGGTATCCTTTGGGTCTCCTCCGAGTCTTTGGTTTGGTGGCTGGTATGACAGGAAACCCTCTGTAGGTAAGGTTGTCTGTGACCAAATTTGTTGTAGAGCGATTATATCTGTGTTTAGCCAGGATTTTGGGGGTAGACTTCTGCTATGTTCCATGACAGAATGTTCAGAACTTCTTGATTTGCTGTCTTGGTCTCATATGTAGGTTTGCGCATTCAAGACCAATGGCAGGTTGTCCCAACCGGGTGACATTTTGGTGATTTAGCGCAACACCTCCTAGGCATGGAAAACCACTATGCCGGCCTCCTCATCGAGATGCGGAAAAAAGTCAACAAGCTCGAACTCCACCCACAAGTCCTTCTCCCATTCTTTCATAAGTCAGGGTTTCCATGATTCTGAGAGACCAAGTGTTCTAAACTCTGTTTATTGGCAAAGTGAACAGGCTCGTAAGTGTTACATAGAACAAATAACTGGAGATAGTTTCATTTCTCTTGCACAAAGTAGTGTTCAGCTCTACGAACTATTTCTTGGTGACTTGTGAATGCATAAAGTTTTACTACCAGAAAGTAATTGCTATTTCAGGTACCAGCAGTGCTCCTTCAACAAAAGGGAAGGCAACTGTTGCGGCCTTCCGTTCTCCCCACACACACACAAAGGTGTGGATTAATACCTTCACATTGCATTATTGGTTGCATTTGAATGTTCGAAACCGGTCCCTAGTATTTTTTATGTCCGTCAGAAATATATTTGTTAATGTCCTTCAATTACCTCCTCCTTTGGATTTGAGATACACTTTGTAATCACCTCTTCTATAAATATCTTGAGCCTGGGTTGGATGCCATGCTGGATATTGCAAGTTTACTTTCTTGTAAATTGTTCCCTAGTGAGCATATCCTTCCCAGGGTCCTAACTGAGTCTCGTACTCTTTGGAGATCGACTGCCCATCTTAAAAAATCAATCAAGGTAAAATGGTGCATAGGCCAAGTTCTCTAATGCAAAGGACGTCCAAGTACCTTAAATACAAATCTTGAAAGGCGGCTTGTCTTTTCCCTGTCCACTGTAGGGTTCATGCAGTTATTTGTATCTTATCATTAGTCATTTGTATCATAAGAGGAGAGAACATTTTTATATATAGAATTGAAAATGTAACATTTGAAGAGTTGGACATCCACCTGGTGACTGGAATGGATATGAAAGTTTATGGGTCTGGGGAGGATATCCTTACAGAAGACCTCATTTTACAGGTAAGCTACTCTTATTTCTGCTCCCTTATTTGGTTTTAGACATCAGATTTAAGAGTACCGGATTTTCCCCAAAAGTAACTTTCTTGTTTAGAATCCTACTCTAATCAAACTATTGTTTGTCTTCAGGTCTCTGCAGCCAGAGAGGAGGTGCCTGGCCGACGTGGGTTCCCAGGTTACATGTACACAGATTTGGCCACTATCTATGAGAGGGCTGGCCGAGTAGAAGGAAGGAATGGCTCCATCACCCAGATTCCCATTCTCACCATGCCCAACGATGGTGAGTCCTTTATTGTTGCACTTGGTTCTAGTCTGTTCAGAGTGAGGCTTTCAGGTAGCTTTCCTGTAAGGTCTCCAGACTCTGAAGCTTCATTTCTGCAGGCGATCACTATACACAATTTCTCTGTTTTGCATCTTCCATTGGGGATGTAGGGAGGAGAGATTGCTGCACCCTACCCTTCAGAGTAATCCTTGTTAATTGTGTATTGACTACAGGCTTCCTCATACTTTTCATTTCCTGCTATATTAAATTATTACTGACATTAGATTAATGATCAAGCGGCTGCTTTAGGCATTTAGCATTTGAGAAGGTGCATTTCAGCAGTAGCCTTGTTATTCCTAAATATGCCTATTTTTCCTAAACATCCCTTCCAACTGGGAATCCTTTGGGCTTTATAAAAACAGTAGTTTTAAAAGAAAACAGTGTAACAATTATTTTTACATGTGTGTACTATTTCTATTGTAACAGTCTGAATTTTCTTATGACGCAGCTCTGGCACAGCCCTGAATATTTGAGGATACTGAGCAGCATTATTATCAAATCTAGTTAGTGTAGTTCCTTTTCCAGTGACGTATGATTAACTGTGAGTTAGCAGGGCAAAAGGTGTTCGTTTTGATGAGGAACAACTTTAGGATTGTTACAGAAGGCAATGAGTGAGGTCAATACCCTGATGGACTGTGAGCGGTTTTGGCAGTGCGAAGCAAATTTGTTTTCTGAAGGATTGGTGAAATGAGATCTTGTGGTTTTAGTACTGAGAAGACTTTTACAACTTTTGTACTCTACTTGCGACCTGATTATGAGTCTACTTGCGACCTGATTATGAGTTGAGGTATTATTTATCGCCTCTGATAAATAACGATACCACAGGTGTAGGAGGCTGGCGTAGTATATGGTGCACACTTAATTAAGTGAAGCACCTTGCACCAATCCAGACCTCCCTTATGGTAATTGTGGGGTTCTTAGACAACTATAGAAAGCTCTCTAAGTGTAAGCTTATGAGAGGAGCCTTCAGGCTTAGTCCAGAATGAGTGTTAGGCAGGCTGTTTTACCAGAACTAATCATTTAGTGTAGGTTAAATGAAAACTAACCACACAGTGTAGTTATAATAATAATTATATTTATTATACACGCTCCTTGTTATATCTCATACCCGGAGATATCTATACAATACACAAAATTTCAAAAGGAAACTGGTAACTAAGCACAAATACACAGTGGTCTCAAGGGGGAGACCAAAACATATACTAAAGAAGTGGAATGCGAACTGCGACCAAAGTTGAGACTTGGACCAGAAGACTCAGAAGAGCTGGGGACGTAAGGAACCACTTAAGGTAAGTGCCCAGGAATCCCACGGAGGCCGTGTGCAGAGTGTAAAGACTGCCACGTACTGAATGAAAGTCAATGGGAAAGTCAGTTTTTAAGAAGGACCCTTCCCAGTGGACCCTGAAGAAACCCAGTGGAAGATGGAAGGTTGGAGAGTCACCCCACCCATGGATACCCCAGGAACCTGGATAACTACATCAGGGAAACCGGGTGCATAGGGTGAAGTGTCATCGGAAACCGCCGTAGACTACAATGGAGGACTTCAGTAGAGATGGGGCTGGCGAAAAAGGTGAAGGAGTCTGGTGGAATCCAAGATTGGATTCTTGAAGAGGAGTGCCTGCAAGCACAGAGTCTATGCTACTCAGAAGTGATCAGGAGGCACGGAAGACCGATGACAGAAGATGCAGGAGTGATGATGGAGACCTTGTTGCTGCAGCTTTGAGGACCAGGCGACACTGTGGAAGACCACTCATGAACTGTTCCACGTCGTAAGTCCAGAACTAGGGGGTCGGTGTCTGGCGGGAGCACCAACAAACACTGTGGAAGACCACTCATGAACTGTTCCACGTCGTAAGTCCAGAACTAGGGGGTCGGTGTCTGGCGGGAGCACCAACAAACTTTGACAGCAGCGACAGGTGTGGAAATGAAAAAGGTGTAGCGTTGGGACCAGCAACGTCCGAGGGACACACCAAGCGCCGAGAGGCAGAGAAGGCCCTGAGCACGCAGGGGAGCCCACTGTAGCAAAAAAAGACCCTCTAGAGGACACGCAGGCCAAAGACACTGGAGTCACAAGAGGACCTTGAGCAGCTCACCAAAGATGCTGGCCCACGGTGCAGAGGAAGCGGTGAGGACGTATATCTTAGCAGGAAGAGATGCTAGAGGTTGGATCTTCTTGTAGCCCAATGATCTCTAGAGGACAGAGGTCAACAAGCCTTGACAAAGGCAAGTCGATGCTGTGCACAGGGGTTCTTTCAGTGGTTCTGATAAGGATACTGGCCTCAAACTTGCTGAGAAGACAGTGCGGACCTCGAAGGAGTTGCAAAACCACCATCTGTGTTGCTGAGTCTTTCGGAGTCCGTGTGACCTTAGGAGCAGCAGACCGGTCAGCTTCGTTGTGGTGCCTGCAGATGTAGTGGAGTGGCTCCTTCACTCCAAGGAAGTTTACTTTGGGTGTCTTTGATGCCTACAGGCACTGGAATAACCTGGATGAAGCACAGGCACAGATGACTGCAGAAGACTGGCAGGGTGACGAGACTAGGAGCAGCAGGATTCTTTATTGATGCAGTCTCACTTCCAGATGAAGTCCAACGAAGTCCAAGGTGGCCAGACGGTTGAAGTTAAAGTGGTTGCGGATCTGAATCTTGTCTCACAACGAATCTGACGAGCCACCCACAGGTAAGCCCTTAAGTACTTGATGGAAAGGGTTGGGCCGATTCAGGGATCCCTCCCAGAGGAGGGGCTGGACAGAGGAGAGGCTACTTCCATGTCCTTTATCCAGTTTCACGCAAAAGCGGGAGCCAATGGCTTCCTGAACTGGTTCCAACTGGAGAGTGAAAGGAGGGTACCAAATTTGCCCTTCAAAGCTGGCTGGTGGCCCTGGGAAGCGACCCCACCCCAGTCCAATACACTTAGTCCTGTCTGGGAAGTGATCTCACCTCCCTGTGACAGGAAACCTATTGTCCTGCTCGAGCTCGTGTCAGCAGAAGGAGAGCAGAATCGTGTCTGTGGTTGGCAGCAGCAGTAGCTTGCTGTTAGACCCTGGAAGGGTGGTACCGGGCATACAGGGGGTGCTCCTCGGGGAAAACCACCAGTACATGGGATCCTACATCCAAAACTGGGTTCTGGTATGTTGGGGTAGGATTCCAACATGTTTGATACCAAACATGACTGGTTTCGGTGCAGCCAATATATAGTTAGACATCTCGTAATTGACTTGATGTCCACTATATGTATTAAATGGCTGACCACTTTCACTGCCTGGAGAATCAACTCCGGGGTTTGTAGGGGGTGTTCGGCTCATGCAAGGCACCCTCATACTTATAATCTAGCACCCTGCCTTCAGGATTGAAAGGCCTGCCTTAGGGGTGATTTTAGAGATTTCAAGCGCAGTGACTTCAGATATAAGGAAACTTGTATCTGTTTTGAGTGGTGCTGGCACCAGTTCACACAGGCTGCAATGGCAGGCCTGTAGTCACAGTTTGAGTTGTCTCCCATGGGTGGCAAAATACATTCTGCAGCCCATGGGAGACCCCTGATGAACCTGTGCCCTGGGTACTTTAGTACCATATACTAGGGACTTGGAAGGGTACACCAATAGCCCATAGACCATAGTCAAATTTAGGAAGAGATTACAGTGACTGGGCAGGATCCCAGTCAGACTTGTCAGAAAACAGAATAACACCAGCAAAAAGTGGGGGTAACCATGAAAGCAGATCCTACTTTCCTACAACAGGGTATGTTATTTATTAGGTTCGCTAAAGAACTCGGATTCTGAGTTCAAGAGGAATAACATGCGGTTTTGGTGTTTAACGCACCAAAATCTGCATGTTAAATAAATACTGTATGTTTTCCCCCTTCTAAATTTCAGCAGGTCTGACCTGATGAAATTTAACAAATGATGAGTTGGTTAACGCATCAGATAATTATTAAATGAAACCAAACTTGTAATTCCATCCCATGCGTAAACTATGGTTTACTCATAGGACGGATTTTAATGAGACACTTATAATTAGGGACTTAGTTGTAACTTTGAGAGGCCTGAGTAACCAGCATTGGTACAGTATGGTTTAGAGCTGACCAGTGCACTGAAGATTTATACCATGGAGATTAGCAGATAGATGTCATTGTCTTAGTTGGAAGTGTGTGATTTGGGTCACTATGCCTAGTTTAGTCGAATCACAACTTCTTGCCATGGCATGTGAGATAGGATTAAATGCTTCTCATTACACGTGATGGAGCACTGGAAGCTCTGTAAAAGGCAAAGGACTAGGTATACAATTGTAGTTAATCCATTTAATTAGGGCTCTCTTTTTATCAGTGTGATTGGATGTGCCTAACGCTTAGCTTTGGCCTAACTTGTCATAATCCTTAACTGCATAGCAGCCACCTCAAAAGCTGCAACACCCATAATGTCGAAGAAATGTAGGGTATCTTTTCAAAATCCCATGCATATTCAGTCACATGTGGAGCCTAGCCATTGATGGTATCTACAGCCTCTGGGAGTACTCCTCCCAGATAAAGACACCAAGAGACTGCAGGCAGTGAAGCAAAAGATGGAGAGCAGCAGCTACCCAGTGGCATATCCCAAACTCTTATGTCGTCCTGAAAAGGTATACCCTCTGGCACTGAGAGAATATAGAGGGCCATATGTCCCACCTATCAGAGGAATACCAAAAGACAAGGTCTAAAGAAGGGATAGAGGATGACAAGAAAATTCCAAGCTCATGCCTCAAATCGGCACTGGACTCTACAGATATAGCTAACAGCAACTCAGCATGGGAACCGTGCTGCCAAGGTCGTTTTGCTACATATTTCTGGTCTAAAACCAGAGTACAGACCAAGATAGTGGATGTGCCTCTTACAAGCAGTCATCCCTTCGGGCCACTTATTTATCAGACCCTTGAATCCGTGAAACAGGTCAATAAAACCACTAAAGCCATGTTTGTTCTGCAGATTGTCAAAAGGTCCCTTTAAAGGGATGTGTTGCTGAGGCAACTTTGCAGGGAATACCCTTTACACCCTGCAAACTTTGAGGCAACCCACAAAGAATCCGTTCCCCCAGTCTACGCGGTGGCAGCAGCCTCTGCTCACACAACAGCCTTGGGGGATGATAAAGGACTTCCTAACCACCTGGAAGTCCTAACCGCATATACATAGGGCTACAGCTAATAAGATTCACGCTTTGTATATAATTGGTAGATTTGTGATCTACAAATGTCTCCGCAACAAAGAGGCTATCTGCCTCGGAGCATTGCATTACTAGACCAGAAATCTTAGAATTTCAGCTTTTCATGGGTCTCTTTGGAAAAAAAGGTAGCCTTATTACTCTTTCTTCTCTAGAAAAATACCCAATCTCCCTTCTGGCTCAGCCTGTGGTTCGCTGGCTCTCACTTCTTACTTGCAATCTATGCTAGGCTTGATTTCCTAGCATTCAAGGCAAAAGATTTAAGATCACTCAGGCTCACTGTTGCAGTACCCTGAATGAAAATGGTGCTCCACCTTGAACTTTGCCATGAGTTGAGATCTGTACCTCTGTAGCCTGAATGTTGGGACTGCAGACCATAGTGTTGAGCCACAAGATGGGGTACATGATTTAGTGGATTTCTCCTTTACTGTCTAGGAATTACTATTATTGAAATTATCATTACCCTGTCCTAGGAATATCAACTAGACTCAGGGGGGTCCCTTTTATTACATTGATTTCTTCTTTGCTGTTGTCAGAACCCCAGGCTGAAGAGTGTGTCCTAGTGTCCTCGTCTCCGAGGTTTAGTCATGTTCTTATTCAACCAAATGCAATACCAGGCACTCAGCAGCTAGCACAGTTACCACTTGATTTGTTTGTCTCTCCAGCAGCACAAGCCACACTTTGGTACAATTACCATGTAAATGATCCGAGAGGGTTCTCCCCTTTGCATCACCTTTTGCTGGGCGTTCATCAGAAACTCTACTTCAGGTAGTTTAATTTGTGATACTCCACCTGTCACAGGTCCTGCTTTTTGGGATTAATATGGCCTTAATGGACTTATTTTCTATGAAGCTATCCAGCTGCAGATGTGTGGCATTCCAAAAGGCCCCTTGTTCTCTACAGACCATTATTTGATCACTTGGACATAACTGAGCCAAAATGGGATGGAGTTTATAATTGGCCTAACACTGCAGTTGCAGAACCCCCAGATTTCAGGTCTCTTCTTTCCTCTGTGTGCACTGTTGTATCCAGCAGTGACTTGATCCAGTTTCCTAAAATAAAAATCTCTGAAAGAAAAGGAGACTGTGGTCTCTAGGTTGCCAAAAATGGTGTACATGAACACTCCAGTATGGTTCAGTTCCTGGCAGGGCACTTTTGATTTCCCAAAACCTAAATTGCAAATATTGTTAGCGTGGACATTGTAACATTGTTCAATATGAGTTGAGAGAAGCAGGCTCCCAAAACATCTGTCAACATTGTGTAAAAATTATCAACTTTTCACAATTCTTGGCAAAACAAAATGTAAATACCCCTAGGCTCACACTGTGGAACAGGCAATTTTAATTATTGTTAAGGGCAACTTCAGTATGGGTCTATACCACTTTCTCTAACACCATTAGCCATTGAGAAAAATAATTTGGTGCATTCCAAAATGCTTCACAAATGATGGTGCAGCCTTAGTACCCCAACGTGATTATATTGGATTAAACACAAAAATATAACCTGGTTTTAGAGATAAAAATAGAACAGACTTTTCGGAAAGTCCACATAAATGCAGGGTTTCGGATTTCTTTTACAGTGCTGCTATTATTGTTCATACCAAACTGAGAAATTCAATATATTTTAAGTCCGATAGTCCAGGATGCCCAGAATAGTAGAGATCTATATAGTATTTCTATAGTGCAAACCTATCCACAAGGAGAGCTGTACATAATGAGGACAAGCAGAAAATCCATGATTAATAGGAGAAGAAACTGGGTTGTGGGTGGTTTATAAATTGTGGTGTAGTGTTCTTAAAAGAGGTGAGTCTTCAACTCTTTCCTAAATTGGGGTGGTCCTGATTTAAAACTGGGATGCTTTTCCAGACCCTTAGTGCGTAGATGGAAAGACCTGTTTCCTTTTATTTTGTGTGTTTTTTTACCCTTCTTAGTGTGCAATCCGATGGTTTCTCGGCCGCGAGTGTGCCAAGAAACACCAGAGATGTTGAGCTTATTTGCTAGGGTTTCTGGTTGTGATGGCTTTATAAACTATGCCACTGGTTTTGAAGATGTTGTGGGCCTGCAAAGGAAGTCAATGGAGTTCCATCAGGTCGGGATGATGTGATCATATTTCTTCAGGCTCTGGACGAGACATAGTGCGGTGTGTAGGATGTCTCTAAGGTGTGCCAGTGTGGAATCTGGAAGGCCATAGAGCAAGGCATTATCACCGCTCAGATGTGAGAGTACAAGCGTTTGATCAGCAGTTCTCAAATAATTATTGGGAAGAAACCGTTTAACTTTCTTTAGAAGAGAGGCCGTGTATTTTTCTTTTTTTTGGCAATATGTTCCTTGAGGCAGAGTTTGGTTTCCAGAGGGAATCTAATTGACTTGGCATTGGGTGAAAGTTGGGGAGTTAGACTGTGAAGTGTGAGTTAATTGAGCCAGATTTGCACTGTATCTTGTTTGCTGTTCTTAACAAATACCAGGAAATCTATATTGGTTGGATTGAGCTTCAGGTAGACGTTGGACATCAAGTTCTGGATCACGTGCAAGCAATGTTTGAGGCATTGGATGTCTAAAGCAAACGACTTTCAAGTAGAATTGTCAACCATTGGCATATTGTTGAATCTTTATGCTGCATCTGCATTCATGAACGCTACCAATGCTTGAAAAATAAAGTTCAGATGTATAATTATTTCCTATCCATCATGGATTCCCAGGACACCCCTTCCGCAGAAAAATTAATTTGTCAACCAAACACTGGCAATTCAATCTTAAAAGCATCTTTCATTTTAATTTCTTTAATACATTGAATGCATATTCAAAAATAAACCATGAAACCAAATTGGTTTGAAAATTCATGGATGTACATTGCTGCGCCGCCTTTTTTCTTTTCTCCCTTTTTAAAGAGAAAAATGAAGGGAAACAGTTGCCATTGTTTTTTTTTTTTTTTGTCCTCTATATAAGGAATTACAACACTTCCACTTAAAGGAAGCAGGAAAGTGGGACTCCTTATTCCAGGCAATACGTTCAACATTTGTGGATAAATACAGAAAAACAAACTGACTGGGCTGTGCTCTGGTTCACATAGGGCTCCTGTTTCCTCCTGTGTTCAGTCTTTTTTCAGGATTACTGAGGCAACCTGTGAAAGGAACCTTAACTTGATCCGTAATGTTTGATGGCTGCTGGCTGGTAGTCTCTTTTGTATACAGGAGCCTTGGATATCCCTGAATAGCCCAGCATATACTACCAGAATCACGTGCATGTGTGCACTCAAAGCAGTGTTCTAAGAAACTCTAAAGAGCCTTCAACTGTGACCATGTGTTGTTGAACCTCTGTTTTTAGAATTTAATTACACACCAATACACGTAAACAACTGTGTCTAGAGAAATGGAAGACCGACTTTACACTACTGTTAATTTTTAACAATTTTCGGTGCGCTGTACCTCCAAAGCATGGCACACACTAGAGAGTAGAGCGGACAAACTACCTATTTATGCCCCGGCACTCCCCATAGCTAATCATCCGAAACTGTCAGTGACTCAAGAAAAGCGAATGACACAGCTGTTAGAGGACATGAAGATATGCACAATGAGAGATATTTTCCCGCATGGCAGATTCATACAACGGGGCGACCCATCGCTAAGCATAAACAACACCCCAATGAAAATATTCGCTCATATGCGGCTACAGATAGCGATCAGGGACCTGTACGACACTTACCCGGAGGAACCACCGACACTACTCGCATTACAATCCTTATTGAAAGCACCAGCACGGTAGAAGTTGATAACACGCCTGTACACAACCTCACAGTCAGAGCAGACAGAGGCTAGAAACAAGTCTCTTAGTAGATGGGAGACACTGCTGGGTGTGACTATTGAGGAGCAGTATTGGGAATACAGTTGCACGCAACTACGGTTATTAACATCAAACTGCAATCAGCGTACTATTAATTTCAAATTTTTGCACCAATTTTATTATTCCCCAACTCCATTACATGGATACGGGCTTAGACCGCATGACAAATGTCATAGATGTGACGCTGAACATGCTGATTTTTTACATGTAGCATGGGCATGCCCGCAGATACACAAATACTGGCAAGAAATAGAGAATGCACTTTCAAAGATGCTATCTGAACTGGTGCCAAATACCCCCTTGGTATGCCTGCTAGGGATACATAGACTAAAGCCAGCAAAGCGAAGGTAATTTCTTGCAGTATCCCTGCTGCTAGCAAAGAGGAGAGTGGCTATTAGATGGGGCAGCAGACGTCCCCCTAGATTTAAGGATTGGCTTATTGAGATGTCCTACTGTAGGGAGACTATGGAGGTGTATGCAGAAGAACTAGAGCAGGCATCACGACCCAAAGATTTCTGGGAACCTCTAAAACAATATCTTTTAAACATACAAAACGATGATTAAAAAAGGGCACAATGGGCAGTAGAGTGTAAAGGAAGTGGGCCGAGATTTGCGCCTCGAGGGATGGGAGGAGAATGTATTTGCGAATGCCGGTTTTATCCCTGTGTCTGTATACAGGTTAAATCTTAGTGTGTAATAGGAGAAGTGCGCAACAATAGAGAACCTTGGGAACATTAAAGATTGTCATCGCACCTGTATATGTTCTATTATGCCTACTGAAGAGCTTATGAAGTAAAATGTACTAAGTCAAGTTCTTTTCCTGTGTATGTGATGTAAATTATTATGCTGTCAATGTGAAATAACCTGTCAACCGGACGCAATAAATAAAGCTTTAAAAAGGGGAAAAAAAAGAAATAATAATTTTTAACAATTTTCATCTGCCTTGGAATGCAATTGTTCCATGGCAGAACCTGGAAAAGGACTATTGCAAAGTCCTATTCTCTAATGAGCATATGTCTTTCTGTTACCCCAGATATCACCCATCCCATCCCTGACTTGACTGGGTACATCACTGAAGGGCAGATCTATGTGGATCGACAGCTGCACAACAGACAGGTGGGAGCACAATCAATGCGAAAAAAATGTCTTAGGGCTTCCTTTGCGTGCTCAAAAAGGTGTTTGTTTATTTATTTGTCTTTTAAAGAAAGGATTTTATTCCTACCAGTAAGAATTTTCTTGAAGTGGTATAATCGAGGCAACAAGTACAGACTTCTATTTGATCCTCACTCCCTTCCCATTTTTTTTGTTTTATGTCCAGACCAGTAGGCGTCGTACAGAATCCTGACATTCTTTTAAACAGATCAGCATTTGGTTGTGTGGCCTATAGAAAACACTATAGATATGTTCGTCCCCCTCCTTGTGATCCATGTTCTCCTTTTGTTTCATTACGTTCAGTGTTCTCTTACAAGAACAGTCTACATGTGAACAGTTACACTTGATTGACTATATACATGGTTTTCCATTGGTTAATAATCTGTCAAATAGATTTGGGTGCCAGCTCACGTCCAGAGTTTGAACAAGAAACAACAAACAGACTTGGAGACTGCTCCTATTCCAAACCTTAAAAATGGAGTTAATGCATTTTTTAATATCCTCAAAATAGCATTCTGTCTTGATGAATTGACCTTTCTGAATAATAGTTCTTTAGGAGTTATTTGTTCTCTCTCCGAAATTGGTGGTGTCAGTTATTTCGCAATGTGAGATTTTCATCATGCAAGTGTAGGTTGCACCCTTTAACTTCAGTATTCATTGTTTTTGATTGCACTGTCTACAATGGGTGCCTCATTTACACGTACACAATCTGCTGCATTTCACCTTATCGTGTTCCTCCGATTTATTTTCCATTTTAGATCTATCCGCCTATTAACGTGCTCCCATCTTTGTCCCGGTTGATGAAGTCTGCCATTGGTGAGGGCATGACGAGGAAAGATCATGCCGATGTGTCAAACCAGCTGGTACGTTATATCATTCTCTTTTTTTTCTTTTGTTTTTACAGTTGCTATGCAGGCTTCATGGTATGGTTCTGTTCTAAATCAACATGTTTTTGTTTTTTTGTTCATTTTAGTGTCCATACTAATATGCCTGAGTTTTTAGAAAAAACAAAACTTTAACTAACTGGTGTTAACTTAGGAAGATGGTGTGAGACACCTTTTATTTATTGGTCACACCCATGTGATTTCCCTAGCCCTGAAAGGAAACTACCTTTACTGAGGAAAACATTTACAGATTTATATTTCTGCCCTCACCTCGGAGGTATCCTTAGAGGGTTGCCTAGAATGAGACAGACCGATCAGACCTGGTTTTACTGATTCTAGCTGGGGGGCCCTACTTGAAACCCCAGAGTCTGTGCAGACACAAAGCTTGATATTTTATTATTGTCATGTGAAGTTCACAATAATGAGTAGCTCAGCAACTACAAATAATATGGTGTTATATTATAATTAGGTTTGTTGAATAGCCATGTAATACCCGTGGGCCAGAATGTTTTCAGTTCACTTGTATGCTGTCCCAACCAGCAGCATGTCTACCACCAACTGATTTCTTTCTCTGCCTCTACCAAATTATAGTATGTTTATTTACCTTTTTCTCTCTTATTTATATGGAATAGGCAGAGAATAACTTGCTTGGAGCCCTGTGTTTGCAGCACCGAGCTGAAAGCAAAGCTTTAATTGGAAGCACAGCAAAAATATGATGTTTTTGACATGTGTAGCTGTAGATGCACATGCTGTGCATACTCCTGCTGCCTAGTGTTGGGCTTGGGTGTGTGCAATATGTTTTTGTTCAAAGAAGTCTTTTCGAATAACGAGGCATGGTGACTCCACCTATCGTAGGCAATGCGCATGGGGGATCAGCTCTTAGTCAGATTGCTTTTCTCCACCTTCTGGTTCAGGCTAGTCTACATGAGTTTCAGTTTGACACCTCTTGGTGTTATCTTTTGGCCTTCAGCACCATCTCTAGTTTCTCCACACAATCCCACTTCTATCGCTCTACTGTCCTTTGTAACTTCAATGTAGTTTCTCCATGGTCAACAAATTGTCAGCAGCTAGGATCTGCCCCTTCGACTCCATCACTTAAGAAGGTCGAGAATGTTCACATAATGGAAAGAACTCCCTTTCGATCCTGTCCTTGCCACACCAAATATCTCAGGACAGACGTGCATGAAGTTTGCAACCTGTTCCTCTCCTTGGATCACCAAGAAGAATCTTGTGCGGCGTGTCTTGGTTTCCGCTATAAGATCCTCCGTAACCGAAGGACACATCACATTGCCTCTGCTTCAGTGGCTCAGTGCCGAGCAGAGGAGGCCACTCTGGACATCAACGGCTAAGGCACAGAGGAAGAGGAAGCTATGCATCAATGGGCGTGTCTAGTGCAGAGATTGAAGAAGTGTTCTCGTCCGAGGAGGCCACATGTGAGTCCGAGGTTGAAGCCGAACGGCTGCCACCAGCCAAACACCTGTTTCCAAGGACCGCAGTGAGTATCACTACTAGTGTGTTGCTTCAGATGGCTCCACGCTGCCTCTTCCTTTTGGTCAGCACCGAACTACCGAGCCAGACAAGGCGCACTCGCACCGATTTCTGCCTCAAAGACCCACCTCTCGATGTCGACTGCCGATTCTACACCGGATCCTATGACACCAAGCTGGCCACATTCAGAGTCAAAAGCTTAGGAGCCCAAACCTACCTCGGGGCATTCTGGACACTGACCCTCTTTGGCTCCATCCAGGCCATCTGTGGAAGAGCCTAACCAGCCCAGCCTGCAAAGTTTCCAAGAACATTTAGATGCTGGCCAGCAGGTGATCCATATCCTGCCGGGCAGGGGCAGGATGATGGATAAGCCTGCTACAACACTCAAGGATCCCCACAAGAAGAGACTGAATTTTGAAGAGTTCCTCAACGCTCCATAGGAGCCGAAGCCCGAAAACACCTTTACACCAGAGCAGACGCACCTCTCCACTTCTGCCTGGCCTGCTCCTCCTTCTCCGTCCCCTCCTATTCCTACCTTAGCTTTGCTGCCTGATGACTCTCATCCACATTCATCACAGGGTTCTCATTATGCAGGGGATGGGCAATAGTCCAGGCCTCATTATGATCCCCCTAATGACCCTCGAGCTCCTGGCCTGTGAGATGATTATCAGGTCAATACTCCAGAGGACACGGACCGGGATTTATATCCTGCCAAACTCTCTTCTCCCCTGAAGATACAACCTCCTACCACAAGATTCTTCACAGAGCGGAATTCTATCTTCAGTCTGAGGAGGATGATTTCCTGCTAGAACCCCTCTCCTCCACACAGAGGTCCCTCTAGTACTTGCCCATGTTCAAGGGCATGCTCATAACTACTGGGGATAACTTCAAAGAGCCTGTAAAAGCTACAGTCATTACACATGAGTTGACAAGAAGTTCAAGGCTTCTCCCTCAGACTCGCCACCCCCACATCACAGGTAGTTAACCCCAGTTCTCCAATGATCCATTCGGTTAGGAAGAGAGCTAATTTCCAGACAACAGGGGATAGGCACCGACCAGACTGGGAAAGTAAGAAAATGGATGCTGCTGGCAAGTGTCTGGCAGTACAATCTGCCAGACAGTGGTGCACTGCCAACTTTGTGTTCTTGCTCTCCTGATAAGACCATGCCAGCTGAAACCAGGTGGAGGAAATTCTGCAACATCTCCCAGAGCAGTTCTGCAAGTGGGAGCATAAGTTTTTTACGAAGGGGAAAAAAAATCACCAATACTAACATCTGGTGTGCTCTGGATGCCACAGACGTGGCTGGTCGTGGCATTAATTCTAGTCTCTTCCGCCACCGCGATGCATGGCTCCCTGTCTCCTGTTTTAAACCAGAGGTGCAGCAACACCTTAATGTGTCCTTCGATGGATAGCATCTTTTCGAGCCCTTGGGTTGACAAGAGATTGGGAAAAATCTAGAAGGACACGGATATAGCTAAAGCCGTGGGTGCACTACAGACTCCCACTGCCATTGGACCCTTTCGCTGCTCACAGTACCGTGGTGCAGTCAAAACAGTTACCACACCTGAGACTTCAACCACATACATTAGACAACAGCAGCTGACCTCTTCACATAGTTACTACAGATGAGGGTAGTGAGGGGCAAACAGCAGCTGACCTCTTCACATAGTTACTACAGATGAGGGTAGTGAGGGGCAATGACAAGGGTAGACAGAGGTGCAGCTCCTAAAGGAGCCACCGCCCCAAAACAGTGATGCTCTCCTCCCTCCACCAACCATTTAACACCGGTCTGTGTCAGGTTGCTGAAGTTACTGCCTCACTGGGAGGCAACTACTTCCGACCACTGGGTTCTAGACATCATAAGGGAGGGATACTGTTTAGAATTCACCTTAACACCACCCAACATCCCTCCCACACACTAAAAGTTGTCCACAGAACACAAAACTCCTGCTCCCAGAGGAGATGGATGCACTACTTGCAAAGGGGCCATAGAGCTGGTGCAGGCACTACATCGCAGTAAAGGGGTATACTCCCTGTACTTTCTCATTCCCTAGAAAGATGGGTCCATCAGGCCTATACTCAACCTCCGGCTCCTAAGCAAGTATATCCTCTCTGAATATTCCCACATGGTCGCACTTCAGGATGGCATTCTTCTGTTGCGGCAAGGCGACTTCATGAACTCCCTCCACTTGATGGATGCCTACTTCCATATTCCTATCCACTTTGCCCACCAAAGATTCCTGAGATTGTGGTGACTGGACAACATTATCAGTTAAAGGTCCTGCCTTCCAGGGGTCACAACAACCCCCAGAGTTGTCACCAAGTCTCTAGCTGTGGTAGCCACTCACCTCCCGCAGGTAGGCATCCACATATTCCCCCCTCTTCGACGGCTGGCTGATCAAGATCGCCACACAGCAGCAATGGACATGCCTACAACCATAAATGTTTTTCACAAGCTGGGCTTTACACAGAGTATAGCCATATCTCACCGTAAGCCCCTCCAAGTAAAACCCTTCCTCAGGGCTACCTTAGGCTCAAGGGTGGGGTAGGCATATCCCAGTCTAGTCAGGATTAACACCTTTCAAAACGCGACCTCTTTTTCACCCAGAACAGTAATGCATTTGTTAGACATAATGGCATCCTGCATTGCAATAGTTCCTCGTGCAAGGTTACACATGCGTATCTTATAGCAGTGCCTATCAGCACAGTGGTCTCAGACGAAAGATCTATGGGAGGATCTAATGTTGATTTGGGGCCGTACAGCATCAAGGGGACCTGTCCAAGCACGTCCAGATCTCAGAGGGCACTGCACAGCAGTTGCAGTGGTGGCTCACAAACCAACATTGGGTCAGCGGCAGATCCCTCTCGCTCCCCCAACCGGAGTACACAGTGGTGACGGATGCATCCCTCCTGGGATGGGGCGACCATATGGGAGAGGCGGAGATCGGAGGCCTCGGGTCTCCGGCGGAGTCCAGGCTCCATATCAACTTTATGGAGCTCCGCACTGAAGGCATTCCTTCCCTCTGTCAAGGGGAGAGTAGTGCAGGTGTACACAGACCACACCTCCGCCATGTGGTATTGCAACAAGCAAGGCTGGGTGGGGTCGTGGACCCTATGTCAGGAGGCTCTGCGTCTCTGGACATGGTTGGAACGTCAAGGGATTTCCTTGATGGTTCAACACTTGAAAGGTTCCTTGAACGCCAGGGCGGAGTCTCTCAGCCGCAGGTGCATGATGGATCACGAATGGCATCTGCACTCAGAGGTGGCGCAAAGTCTCTTTCAACAGTGGGGAGAACCTTGGTTAGATCTCTTCGACACCAAGAACGTGCAATGTCATCTCTTCTGCGTGTCGGAATTTCCAAGGCGGCACTCGCTTGGTAACGCTTTTCGTTACGAGTGGAGCTGCAGTCTATTGTACGCCTTTCCGCCTATACCACTTCTACCCTGAAGATGATCAGGCAAGACCAGGCCCAAGTTATTCTTGTGGCTCCGGACTGGGCTCGAAGAGTTTGGTATCCCGAGCTACTCAGTATGAGCATGGATCCCCTTATCAGACTGCCTCTTCGGGAGGATCTTCTGTTGCAGCAGCAAGGGACGGTCCTCCACCTGAACCTGCCCAGCCTCCACCTTAATGCGTGGAGATTGAGCGGCGACAGTTGATTCCTTTTGACTTGCCTCCTGAAGTCTGTGATATCATTCTGGCAGCAAGGCGTCCCTCCACTAAATTGTTATACACCTGTAGGTGGAACAAATTTGTGGCATGGTGCACAGAAAAGGCTTTGGATCCCTTTTCTGCCCCTCTTTCACAAGTCCTTTTGTTCCTTCTTTCTCTGGCCCAGCACGACTCTGCTCTGGGCACTATTAAGGGCTACCTCTCTGTGATTTCAGCCTTTCTCAGGCTCCCTGATCAGCCCTTTTTTCAAGTCCCCTGTTGTAATAGATTTCTCAATGGCATTACACACCTTTTCCCTCCTATTCTGTTGAATATGCCGCAGTGGGACTTAAATCTAGTTCTTACTTATTTTATGTGCGCTCCTTTTGAGCCACTTCACAACTGTCCTCTTCGTTTATTGACTTTGAAGACTGCTTTCCTGGTTGCCATCACCTCTGTTAGGTGCGTGAGTGAGCTCCAGGCCCTTTCCATAAGCTTCCCTTTCTGTCGGTTCATCCGGATAAGGTTGTGCTTCGCACTCGTCCTTCCGTCTTGCTAAATGTTGTCACTGCCTTCCACATCGGGCTAACCTTGCCCACTTTCTTTCCGCCTCCGCACCCCTCCAGAGAGGCCATGTGGGCCTCGCTGCACACTTTTACTAAGCATTATTGCATTGACAGTCCAGTCTGGAGAGACGGCTTCTTTGGCCGTTCTGTTCTCTGTGACTTTCTGGTGTGATCTTGGTTCGCAGACCCACCACCGGGGTTGGTATTGCTGGGGTATCCATTCTAAGGTAAGGAATCTATCACAAATATGTTTTTCAGATAAACAAGTTACTTACCTTCGGTAATGATATATCTGTGAGAAACATTAGTTAGTGATAGATTCCTTACTGCCCCACCCATCCTCCCCGTTCTGCGAACTGATTTCTAGGGTTAAGGTCATCCCTTTCAGGGCCCTAGTTTCAATACACCAGTGGTCAGTATCTTGCATGGCTCTGCGTTCCTGTCACAGAAATCCATGTACAGAACTGACGTCTGCGCTTCTGGGCGCGTCTAAGTAGCTCCAATTACCTCATTTCGGCAACTACGACGCCAACGACGTACGCGGTGCCGCACAACGACACCTACCGACACGCAGGGGTACTGCTGACAAACTTTCCGGATCAAGTCTGATGCCTGGGGATAATTCTAACGTAAGGAATCTATCACTAACTAATGTTTCTTACAGATATATAGTTACAGAAGATAAGTAACTTGTTTGTTTAAATCGCACTGACACCACACCCATGTTTGACCTACAAATGCAAGGCAGCACGCACTTGCCACAGCTGCCTGCTCTAGTCCTGAGTATCTAGAGGTTGACGATACATCAGTCCTCGAGAAATTTCCTCGACCACTCGGTATTGCTAGTTAGATTTCATCCAGACAAGCTATTTTTAGGGCCTACTGGTCTGTTCTGGTGAGCTGACAAATAACAGTTGTTCTCTTCACTCAGAGAATGAGCTGTAAAGAAGTCTTTAAATCATGTTTTTGAGGCATATGAGCTGCAGATCTTACACTGCCCATTAGATTGCCACCTGGTGTTGGGCTCGGATGATTTCATGTTGTTGTCGTCTTGGAAGAAGTCTTTGTAGTCACGAGATAGGTTACTCCTCCCTGGGACGATAGTGCACATGGGCATCTGCTCCATCCTTAGATTGTTTTTTTTTCCACCACTGAGTTCGGATGAAACTTTTCTGCTCCAGTTCGAAATCTACTTTTCAAGTACTTCAACGTGTAAAAACCTATTCAAACTTCACCAAACTACTTTCGATATCGACAAACATCGTCTCGACTCCATCAGCTCGATTCCGGTCGTCGACGCAGGCCGTTGGGCCTATCCACTCCGTGAAGCCTACACCTCATGGAAAGGACGCCATTCAAAAGATGCCCCAACTGTGGAGCAAAGTTTCCACACAGTGACCATCACGAGGGGTGTAACCTGTGCTTATCGCCAGAACACGACGAATCCAGCTGCACAGCCTGTGCGTCCTTTCGATCCAAGAAAACCATTCGAGATCGGAGGGCCCGTTGACACGACATGCAGAGATCGGAACCGGTGGATATCTTTGACGAAGAAGTTCCGCTCGTTCCCGAAGAAGATTCAGACGATCTCCAAATCGTATCAGAGGCAGACGACTCAGATGACTCCATACCATCGGGTCAGCGCCTGAGTACTACTGTCCCGGCCCCATACCCACCACCCAAATCGAAGGCAAAGGGCAACACTCCGCCTCCGGGGCCCAGTCTCGACCAAAAACACACTTCGAAAGCCCCGCCATCGAGCCCGGCTCTGAAAAAAATACTCAAGCCTTCCGGTAGCTCCTTACCGAGCAAGCCGCACGTGCCGATCCCACCAGCTCCCTCGGCACCGAAACCTAAAGAAGTCTCTGCTCTGAAACCTCCGACTTTTAAAGACAAAACTATGAAGCCAGCGCCTGACGCCTCGAAGCCGACAAGACCAGCTTCCACTCCGAAGCCAATATCTTCAGTACCGAAACCTACAAGGCCTGATTCCGATGCGCTCAAGCCCTCGAAACAGCCTGCGACTCCGAAAACAACACATTCAGTGCCAAAAACTACGCCAAAGGACACAGTTACAACTGCTAAGGCTAAAGACAAGCCGCAACCACGCCCGGAACCGAAAAAATCTGCACCGGGAAAGGTTCTGCAAGGAGAATAATTTTTCCAACCTGATCCTCTACAAAAGAAGATCTACATTGACCCAAAGACAGGTCCGGTATCCACTACACCACACAGGAAGAGGAAATTAGACACAGCACCTACACCTGCAGTGCCTGTCAAGAAGGAGGGCTCGGCCACATCTCCTATGCACCCTTCTACTCCTATACTTCGTTCTCCTTCATCTCCTGTTCTGCCTAACAATTCACCTCCGAATTCTCCTGAACACTCTCCTCCTCATTCTTCACCACATACACCTCAAAATGATGATGAGTATAGCATAGGGGGAGGGGTAGACCCAGATGAGCCTTTTCCCTACCCTGTTGATGATCCAGATTGGGAGTACCCAAACCCACAAGATGTGCCAGATATTCCTGACCCACAGTCATATCCATCAAAACCTCCCCCAGAAGACAATATTGGTTTTGGGCACTTACTGAATAGGGCTGCCATTTATCATGGGGTCACCATGCATTCAGATGAGGCAGAGGAAGATTTCTTTTATTAGATACGTTTGAACAATCAAGGAATCAAATACTTCCTATGATCAAAGGGGTCATAAACATGCGCCAGAGGTATTTAAAGATCCTGTACATGCTAGAATCCTAAACCCTAGAATTGAGGAAAAGTACAGACCTGCTCCTGATGATCCAGCCTACATTAAAGGACAGCTACCCTTAGATTCCCTAGTTGTCTCAAATGCTAGAAAAAGAGCAAACTCACAGACATCCGGTGAAGCACCACCCCCTGATAAAGAATCTAAGGTGATAGATGCTTCAAGCAAAAGAATAGGTGCACAAGCTACTAATACATGGCGTATAGCTAACACGCAAGCCCTCCTTGCAAGATATGACCGGGCTCATTATGATCAGTTAGAAAAATGACTACAACATCTACCTGACCAATATAAGGCGCAGGCAAATGAGCTTATACAAGAAGGCAAGTTAATTTCAAATGCCTCAATCAAGTGTGCACTTGATGTAGCAGACACTGCATCTAGAGCTGTAAACACTAGTGTCCTACTTAGACGTCATACTTGGCTACGCATTTCAGGATTTAAGCAGGAAGTGCAAACTACCATCTTAAATCAGCCATTCAACCAACATCAATTGTTTGGACCAGAGGTAGACACAGCACTTGAGAAAATGAAAAAAGATACAGATACAGCCAAATCTGTGGGAGCTTTGCAATCCACACAAGCTAGAGGCTCCTTTTGTCGCTCCTTCTATAGAGGAGGCTCCAAACAAACTGGAGCAGACAATACAGCTTCCTTCAAATCCAATACACAGGCATCCTCCAGTAAAGGATATTGTAGAGGAGGCTATAGAGGCAACAATAATAAAGGAAGAGGTCGAGGTAACAACAATAATCAAACCTCTTCCACCACAAAATAGTGACTTCCCTCTGCTCCCCCAACAGCACTCCACTCCTGTGGGGGGCAGACTAACACAGTTTCTACCTGTCTGGAATTCCATCACAACAGACAGGTGGGTAAGACAAATTATCCAGTATGGCTACTGCCTCGAACTTACAGCTACCCCTCCACACATACCACCCAGGCAGCGTCCAATGTCTGCAGAACATCTTATGCTGCTCAAACAAGAAGTCCTATCACTTCTTCAAAAGGACGCAATAGAAATAGTTCCTTTACAACATCAAGGAACAGGGGTTTACTCGCTGTATTTTATAATACCAAAAAAGGACGGGACACTAAGACCAATTCTCGACCTCAGGCCCCTCAATCACTATACACACTCAGATCATTTTCATATGATCACTTTACAACAAGTGCTCCCATTGCTGCAACAAGGCGACTTCATTACAACACTAGATCTAAAAGACGCCTACTTCCACATTCCTATACATCCTTCTCAAAGGAAGTATCTAAGGTTTCTACTGGAAGGACAGCATTATCAATTCAAAGTCCTTCCATTCGGGGTAACAACTGCACCAAGAGTGCTCACAAAGTGCCTAGCAGTAGTAGCTGCACATCTCAGAAGACAACAGATACATGTCTTCCCTTATCTAGACGATTGGCTCATAAAGGCCAAGTCATTCAATCAGTGTGTCCAACACACACATCAGACAATTCAAACAGTGCACAACTTGGGGTTCGCAATCAACTACACCAAGTCGCACCTACAGCCCTCACATGTACATCAATATTTAGGGGCTACAATACACACGTCTACAGCTCTAGCGAATCCCAGTCCAGCAAGGATATAGAACATTCAAGCCTTAGTCACAAAGTTCCAACATCAACACACTCTTCCAGCCAGAGTGTTCATGAGACTAATAGGCATGGTGGCATCTTGCATCTTCATTGTACCATATGCAAGACTGCAAATGCGTCCATTACAGGAATGTCTAGCACAACAGTGGAATCAGGCTCAAGGACAACTAACAGACCTGGTGTTGGTAGACAGCCGCACACATCGCTCTCTGCAGTGGTGGAACACCAAAAATGTGACGAAATGGCGGCTGTTCCTCGAACCTGTTCCACAAATAGTACTTACAGCAGACGCATCTCTCACAGGAGGGGGAGCCCATCTCCTACATCATACAATTCAAGCGCAATGGACCAACCAACATAAAACGTTCCAAATCAATCACCTAGAGCTGCTAGCAATATTCTTAGCACTCAAAACATTCCAAGTACAAGTACAAAACAAAGCTGACTTAATTCGGACGGACAACATCACAGCTATTTACTATATACAAAAACAGGGGGGGGGGCATACTCTCTACAGCTGTCCCAGCTTGCACAGAACATTTGGAGATGTGCCATTCCACAAAACATATATATGTTAGCAGAACACCTTCCAGGAGTTCACAATCAGATAGCAGATCTGTTAAGTCTACAGACACAACAAATTCACTAATGGGAACTACATCCGCAAGTTCTTCAACTATTCTTCCACAAGTGGGGTCATCCAGACATAGATCTGTTCGCCACACACGAAAACGCAAAATGCCCAACCTTCTCTGCCAGGTTTCCACACCCGCTGTCCAAGGGCAATTCGATATGGATGAACTGGTCAGGCAGATTTGCGTACGCTTTTCCGCCACTACCACTAATAGTGCGCAAGCTAGGGACTTACAGGGGTACTCCAGTAGCCAATTGGGAAGGTACCAAAGTACTTACCATTGTCAAATGTAGGGAGGAAGCATAGTGACTAGGGTCTTGATTAGCAGGATCCCCGTCAGAAAACAGAATAACGCTAGCAAAAAGTTGGGGTAACCATGAAAGCAGATCCTACTTGCCTACAGACATACAGGGTATAGAAGGCGTGTTCTGCTACAGACTCTGGATGTGGCAAGAAAACGGACTACTTGATATTCCTAAGACGAAACCTGGGAACCACCTTAAAGAGAAACTTGGCATTGGGTCAGAGGACTGCCCGATCTGGATAAATGTGGAAGAAAAACTCATTTAAGGTGGGAGTGTGAACCTCACTGACTCACCTTAGGGAAGCAATAACTCCAAAGGGATCACCTCCACCTGTACGGAACCTCTGTGTCAGTCACACAACTTATGGTTTTCCTTTCGAGCCTCGCTTGTGTGCCCTACAATTCTTTTCTATGAATCACCTTATTCATGCTTATTAAGAGTTCCAAGCTTTTACAAGACAGGAACCATACATTCAGGTACATAACTATAGGGTAGTTCTTTGTACTAACAAAACATTTCTGCCTAAGGTTGTCTTGGTTCATATCAACCAAACTATTGAGCTCTCTCCTTTTAAATGGCAGCCAGATTATGTAGCTGAAAAGACGCTTTACAATCTCGGAAGTTAAAAGAGCCATCATGTATTATTTTAACAGAACTAAACGATTTAGAAAGCCCTAACAACTTTTTGTAGTCTTTTTCTCCAAACCTCACATGGGGTGCACTGTATACAGGGCTGGCATTACTAGGTGGAGATCACTTTACTGTGCTGCCAAAAGCACATTCTACAAGTAAAAAGTGAGCAGCACTTGTCTTTTTAAATAATATCTCTCGCTCCTGGATTTCTCCGCGGCTGCTACCTGAGTAACACCACATACTTGAATCAAGCATTTCTCTGTAAACACACAAGCACGTCACCAAGTTGCAGTTGGCCAAGCAGTAATAAGGACTCTTGTTCAAACATCTGCATCATCTGCTAGTTAGCCACCGCATTGAAAAGGAATTGCTTTACAATACATTCAGGACATGTGCCTCTACAGCAACATGTGCTACTAATGGAAAATTCTACCCTTTAGCCATCTTTTGGTAGCGTGTAGTGCTGTAGATTCACAAACATCAGCCCGCACCCCCGAAAACTAGCCATGATCATGTTTTCTATCACTTTACGGTTGCACTTTCTTATGCACAGCACACTCTGGTCTTTAACACTGCACTCCACTTACACTAGTTGCTCACTGAGCAGAAAACATTCCGAGGTGGAGGAGTTGTGCTGATGCATTCTGGACCAAGGGAGGAGTCTCTGGACTTGAACTTCTAAGTTGAAAAATAATTTGCAAAAATCCAGTCCAAACACGAGAAGGCAAGAGTATGCAGAGCCTTTGAATCTACAGCAGTACACGCTACAAGCAGATAGTTACACAGGATAAGTAACATCAGTCATGTTATCTGGGGTTTTATTAATTTATCATGAATATGGATTTCTTCATCCTGGATTGCAGTATCAATTTTAACATCGCAAAATATCTTCTGTTAAAAATATACGTCCACTTTATATTTCGCAGTATGTCTGCATTAAAGAAAAAACTTGAAAATAGATTTAGAAATACAAATAGGATTGTTGCTGCCCAACCGATTTTCATTTTTGTCCCTATTTTAAAAGCGAAAAATGACCGGTTCACTGCCCCAAAATGCAGTGTAGGTGCAGTTTCCTCCAAGTGCATTTTTCAGTGGCCTTTGGAGTAAGATTCCTCAACACTGGGCTCTGCTGGTATTCTATTTTCCCTGATTATTTTTAAAGCAGGGTCTCTTCACCTGGTGTTTAATGCCTCGCCCCCCCACCACTCCCCAGATTTTTCACTTGACATTTAGGTTTGGAGTTTAATTTATTTTCCTTCATCATTTCTCAGCCAGTGGGTGTCCTGTTTTCTTACAGGAAGATGGCTATTTGGGGGAAAAGCCAGGAATTATTGCTTTTTTGCATGTGGCTATCTTGATATTTTATGATGTCCCCCAAGTCTCTCTCTTGATAACGATGACTGTGCCAAGTCCCAAAAACTCTTTAGAATTACTAGTTTTCCATGCTAAATATGAAGACCTCTGCAACGTAATGGTCGGGGAGGAACAGAGGGACATGACATTAACATGCAAAGTGGCAGTTATATGGCTGCAGCGCCATAGGAGGGTTGTGACAACTAAGAACTCAGTTATCAGTTGCCGCAACAAAAGTCCTATCAGAGGTCTGCCATCTACTTTCACTTGACCAATTTTGCAAGGCCTACTAAACATCTGCAAGGCAATCTGCAAGGCAATATGTTGCCACATAATTGATTTGGGAACCAATACAGTGAGGGAGAATCAAGGGAGGGTCTTTTCTAAGGTTCTTCATTCTGATTTGGTTGGTGTTGTGTTTTTGGAGGTACATTTTAACTCAGCCAGGTTCAACAAATATGAATCCTCTTGTTGCAGATACTGCTCATTGGACATCTATGTTTGATTCTTTTCCAGGAATGGGATCAAGTGCATCGATGAACACTGTGTTTTAGGGCAGTATTTAATTTGCACATCCGCTTTGCAAAACACGTGCCCTGTGAGTTCCCATTAAGGATTCAGGTTATGCATTGGACCAGTTGTTCCTCACTGCACTTCCCGAGGCTGGCCTGGGAAATACTTTCCTAGTTCCCTCTCAGCTACCCTTCATGGGATCTTCTCTGTTGATGTGATGCCCTCCTTACAACATTAAAGGTCTGCTTGCGATAACCACAACTACCAGAACCAGATATATCTGCTAGAGGCTGTAGTTTATAGGAAAGGCCGATCAGCCCGGCAGATGCAGAAAGAGAGGGTGATTATTAAAGGTAAAGGATGATGTTATTTTAGGATGGGATCTAATTTAGAAACTCTTATCTGCAATAGGGAGAGTTAAAGATATTTATGCGGTTGTGAAAGCATAGCATGTAAACATTCTCCCTTCTTCCCACCAGTATGCATGCTACGCTATTGGCAAGGATGTTCAGGCCATGAAAGCAGTCGTGGGGGAAGAAGCGCTGACCTCAGATGATCTTCTTTACCTTGAATTTCTGCAAAAGTTTGAAAAGAACTTTATTGCTCAAGGTAAGTTATAGCTCCACCGAATATTTAATGTGGCATTGTTGAGTACCAATAACCTGTTACTTAGAATTGCTTCTGAGTTCAGACAAAATATTACTTTACTACACCAGAAACCGGAGAAACAAAATCATCTGCAGCATCACTAGAAGTTAAACTTCAAGTTCTTAAAGCAAGGAATCACACTAGCAATAGAACACATGCTTAGGATACAAACCTCTTTGGCAGATTCCCTAAGCAGGAAGTAGATTGTCACAAATTAGAACTTGCTGCAAGAAAACTTAAGTTAGTGTTTCAAAGATGGGGCACGGCTCCTCAACACCTCTTCTCAATGTTGGAGGACAGCAAATGCCTGTTTTTGCCACCAGGTGATGGTATGCCGAGACAAAAGGAATTTACATTTCACAGGACTAGGAAGTGGACCAGATGTTTCAGCTATTTGGTGATTAACACATCTTTGCTTCAACCACAGGCTGATTAAGCTTCCAGAATGCTGCCTTTAGGTTCCTTCGTGCAATATTTGGAAGGCAGAAGATATAATAAAACCAATCTGATGAAGTCTTTGCATACCTGGGTACAATATATCAGAAGAGCTGAGAGGGGGTGGGATCAACATAGAGCGAGCAGGATGGACCGGGATGCGAGGGAGATATGAAGGACAGAGCAAGAAAACGCAAGCTCTCTTCCATGCTCAAAGAAAAAGTGGTTCCCTAATGTGAGTTATGAATGTGGTTACACTTTATCCAATCACAAGCATGGTAAATAGGCCATGCTCCAGGGTTGGGACAAACCCAAGTTGAGGAAAGAAGCAAACCGAGATTGACAAAGTCTGCAAGTGATGAGCAGTGGGGTAATCCAAATCCCACTGTAAGTAATGGTATGGTATACAGTATCAGTTCGACAACATAGTTAAAAGCTGTAGGCCAGACCTAAAAGCTGTCACGAACTGCCTTTAAACAATAAGCATTAGCAATGCAATACGTTTCGCATTTATGAGAGTTTGAGCTATTGACATTGTAAATGATAATGCCTTATATTTATGTGTTGTTTTTAAAATAGATAAATTAAAGGCATTGTCATTTACAATGCCAATAGATAAAACTCTCACAAATGTGATATGCATTGCAAATGCGTGTTTTTCCTCTGTCTGCATCTGAATCCAGAAAAGCGAGAGTTGGAGAGAGCATGGAATTCAGCACTACCATGTGGGGCCGAGTTCGCTTCTCTCTAGTGTAACATAATTTCTGTCTATTGGGTGAAAATTTGGGACTGGGGTGCATAACTTCCCGATGAATCATATTACAGTCCTCAAGAGAGGGGAGAGGAAACTGCTATGCTAAGACATGGTGAGTTCAAGTGTGGTGAAAAGGAAGCAGAGAGCCGGAGGATAATTTATTCCCAGAAGCAACGCTTTCAGTTTGCTTCCGTGAGCAGGAGATGCAGTGTCCATGCGGATGGCCTTTGGCCTGGTTTAGAGGCCAGAGTAAAATGCATTCACTTTTGAGCTACACCGATGTTTACCTAGTTTATTTTATATGTACTTTTCCCTGCCAAACATTGATTGGTTCCCTTATGTACCGCGACTAAATCTCAGGTTTCCAATAGTGTACAAAACTTGTCTTCCACTGTTGCTCCACCGATATCGAAGCTTTCCGGGGTATGGATGCAAATACAGCAAACGTTATTATTTTAGTGACTTGTGTATTTTAGTGCTATGAGGTCCCAGCCTGTGACAGAGAGCACAGTGAATGTGTACGTTGTTATTTTATACTTGCATTACACACATTATAATAGTGCTACAAACTGTGCAAATGGTTTTAAAATAAAATGGAGCTTCCAAAATGTAGATTTGAGTAATATAAGACCATAAGTAATGTGGTTTTGTTTGCATATCTGTCACTTTAACACCTCCCCAGGGGTACTAAGCACTGTGTACATGCAGTTATGCTTAAAAGTAGGCACTATTTCACAGACCAGTAAACTCTTTGCACCACCAAGCCAAAAAAAAACCTATTTGCCATCACAATGCTTGGAGTGATTCAAGCAGTTAAAGCAAGAACCACACCCAAGCACCCTTTGCATTTGCAGTTAAACTCCTAGCACACATTTGCATGTCATTCAGGCAAGCAGGCTCCCTGGCATGAACACTTACTTGAAGGATTGTTTTACCACGCCTCTTCCATTTAGAGCACATTAACATCAGCAAAAGCATTTTAACAATCGGAATGGAAATGAAGGGTCCCGGCCTTTGTCCAAAAGGAAAAGCACATTTTGCATTCCAGGCAGATGTTGGGCCTGGAAATGCGTGACCCCCTACCCAGGACTCCATGGTCGCGCCCCACAGACTGCTGCTGAAGAGAAAATTATAGCAGCTTCCAAATTATAGTGATCAAACTACCTCTGACTTTGCACATTGTGAATTTTTATAATAATGATTTCAGAGGAATCCCGAACACTAAATTCCCTTCTCAATGCAAATGCAAACAGCGATTTGGTTTGTGCAGGGCAAACACTGCATCTCTGCTTGGCTGGTGATTTTAATGTTCAAATGCCTATCACCTAACACCTATGAGGACATTTATTCCGAATCTCGCCCCATTGGTAGTATCGACCCTCTGTGCAAAGAATTAGTTTAATTCTTGCCCCATTAGATTTGATAAATATATTGGGTATCTCCGGATTGCCTAGTTGCGAGATTCCCACTTTTAAGTGTCACAGCAGATCATTTACGATAGATAGCATATTTATCACCTGCAACCTAGAAGATTTGTTTTTCCATGGCACTGTTATTTCATTGTGGTATAGTGACCACAACCCCATCAAGGCCATTTTCACACTGCACCCCCAGGGTATGTTCGCCGGAATGACATTGCAGTATCTACTTAGACGCCGCCCCTGCGCACTGACGTTGGTTCTTTCTTTTTCTGCGCCAGCCAACGCAGATCCGGAGAGAGCGGTACCCTTAGTCTTTTGTGACTAGAGTTTTTTTTTAACTTTCTGTCGAATTATTTTTTCGAGTTGGTCAACTCCTGGTGCTATGGATGTCAGATCGACGGACCGGCTTTAAACCATGTGACTCCTGTCACAAGTTGATGTCGGTCACGGACCCACATCTCGTGTGCCTTTGGTGTTTAGAGTGCGACCACAACACGAAGTCATGCTCCTACTGCCGGGCCATGAACCTGAAGTCATTGCGGGAGCCGTCCTGAAAGTTCTTGAGGCCCGGCAGTCAGCTCCACGCCACTCGAGGTCCAGGCCGAGTAGGAGGTTGCAGGACTGGTGTTGAAGTCCCCACCATCACTCTTCTTTGAAGTCTTCATCTTCGGTTAAGTCGAGGCACAAGAAGAAGCCAAAGACGCACCATCGCTCTACGCCTTCTTCCCGTCAGTGGGCCGACGCGGGATGCGGACAGTAGTCATCCGGCTTCGGCCGCGAAGCCTGTTGTGTCGGCTCCGAGCTTCCCTCCCTTCCTGGGAGCCGGGGCGACCCATGCCCAGCTTCCTAGCTTTTACGAAGCCCTCCACTCCATCTTCGGGCAGCCCGACTCCGCCGGCGCGCCTTTGGGCCTTGCGGACTCGGCTGGGGGTTCTAGGACTTCAATGCTGGCAGCTTCGGCCCCGTGCCGCAGGGCCACTAGGGATCCAGGCATGGATCCAGATTGGTGCCGATCGACTGACACCTCCTCCGGCCATGAATCCATTGGCGACACCTGCCTCTTCCGACGACAGTGGTGTCCTCAGCCGTCGACGACCCCGACCGCCCCCTCGACATGGAAATGGAGCTGGACCAGTGTTGGCCGATGCCGGACGGTACTTTTGTACATCTGTTACATCCTGGCGTTCCTTATCGCCCTGAGGACCAGGAGGGGTCTATTGACCCATTAGCAGACCAGCTGGAAGAGCCGGACTGAATAGAGGAACTGGATGAGGCCAGTGGTCTGGATACATCCCCAGACCTTGGTATGCTTTCTCCCCCTACCCTGGCTCCTAAGGAGGGAGCATCCTATGCTATGGTGTTGTGTAGGGTGGCTGAGGCCTTGGGCCTTGAGCTACCTATGGTGGCAGTCAGTACTAACCACCTGACTGAGGTGCTTCAACCAGCAGCAGCCTCTTTGGTGCCCCTGCTGCCGTTAAATGAAGCCCTCACAGATTTCCTTCTGGGCACCTGGTCCAAGCCGAGCACAGGGGCTCCTGTGGATAGGATGATTGCCTTACCCCACCGCTGTGCCCTGGGCGACCTCATTTTACTCTCCCAACACCCTACCCCTGAGAGCTTGGTGGTTCAAGCCTTGACTTCCAAAGGCGCGTTCCCTACTGCTCCCCCAGATAGATAATCCAAGAAGCTGGATCATTTTGGGAAGACGTTTTCTCCTGCCAGCTTAGGATTGAGGTCGGTAAACACCGCATGTCTCTTGGGCCATTGCACCTACTCTGTGTGAACACTGTTGCACAGGTGCTGTCACAGTGCCTGGAGGAGGCCCGGATTGTACTCTCCCGTGCGGTTGCTGAAGGGAGGAATGCAGCAAAATTGGCTGTGGGCTAGAGATGCCAATTCGATAGGCAGGACGATTTCAACATCGGTAGTCCTGAGACGCTACGCCTGGCTGAGGTCCACTGGCTTTTTGGGCAATGTCCAATCAACTCTTTTGGACATGCCCTTTGGTAGCTGACGCATGTTTGGCGACAAGGCGGACAGTGCTCTCTAGCGTTTCCAGGACTCTAGGGCTACGGCCAGATCCTTGGGCCTCGCTAACCTCTCGCCCCGCACCATCTGCTTTTTGCCCCTTTCGTTGCCACGGAAGGGGTGCCCCATCATGTTCTGCCCAGAGCCACGGGCCCACGCAGGCTATCCAGCCTCTGTGGGGCTGAGGACGTGGGACCCACCACCGTGGGTCTGGGGGTCAGCGGGCAAGCCTTTCCACCAGTGCCCCCTCTGCAGCAGTCTCCAAGCCTTCCTAGTCCAACTTTTCAGGGACACCATTTGCCAGTGGGCGGCAGGATCCGCCATCGCCTCCCCCACTGGCACAACATCACATCGGACTGGTCCTTGACCTGAAGTGGGCTGTGCCTGGCAAGGTGAATGCTGGCTCCACCTCCTACTGTGAGTCTGATGGCAGACCCCCTCTTTCTGAAAGGAAGGATGCAGCCTGGTAAACAAAGTGCTCCAGGCCTGAGCAGAACTGGTTCTGGCTGGGTTCAGTGAATAGAGACTTCTTAGAACAAAGACTTTTTGGGTATAAATATCTGTGCCCAAACCCCTGATTTTTGGTATTGCTCCTGGATATCAAGAGAAACCTCTGTCCGTGTAATTGAAGGAATCTGCAGGAGAGGACTGTCCTTGTGCTTGTGTGCGGTTTCTTGGATTGGCATGCAGTAGTTTCCCTGAACTTGGAAGAAGAGGGGAAAGGACTTTGGAGAAAACTTTCACATATCTTGCAAAGCAATCGCCCAAGGGCTAGAAGCGAGCTAGCTTCTTGCTGAAGTCTCAGGCACATCAGACTTCACCAACAGCCTCCTGATTCCTCATAGCGAGGATTTCTATTTTCAGGTGAGGCGCCTGTGAGTTCCAGGACATCTAGTTCTACTCCAGAGAAGAGAGTGCTGGGATCATAGCTAAAGCACGTTGGCGGGCCGCCGCAGCTGAGAGTGCCACCAAGAACCCTTGCGCTGCTGCCGCTGAGTGCCCGCAACATCAGTACCATCGCATCAAGAGCGTTGTATCCCATAGATCGGCGCACCACGACATCGCAGCGCGGACACATCGCGGCCGCCCTTGTCATCGCATCGCACCAGGATCGTCGCTCCCAAGCGGAGTGCCATTTCCCTGCATCATGACCTACTCGCACACGCAACAGGATCGTCGTCTCGTCTCGTCTCCTCCCTCTCGGCGAGGATTCATCGCTTCAACGGCCATTGCCAACTGGAGATCCCCATTTCTAACAGCTGCAGTTTACAGTCAACGTGCCAAAGTCGCACCTGCACCCTTCTCGGACTCTCCTTCTCTCCTCCCCAGCAGTAAGTCCAGGATATTCGAGCTATGATACCGATGTTCCAGCCTCTAGCCTGGATTTTCGGTGCAGATAACCCTGAGGCTGCTGGGCCTCATGGCCTCCTGCATCCTGCTGGTGGATCATGCCAGGTGGCACATGCAGGCTCTGCAGTGGGACCTGAAGTTCCAGTCGGTGCAGCTGAGGGGATTCTGTTCGATGTTGTCCAGATCTCAACGAGAACTGCACATCAGTTGCAGTGGTGGCTCACGAACCAGGATTGGGTCAACAGCAGATCCCTCTATCTTCCCCAACCAGATTTCACATTGGTGACAGATGCGTCACTCATGGGATGGGGTGGCCACATGGGAGAGGCGTTAGTCTCAGTCTAGAGAGCTGAGATCGAGCCTTCATTCTCCTTAACCGGTGCGCCTACGTTTCGCGAATCAGCCCGCATAAAAGTAATTTCCGTGGTCCCTGAGTGAGTCTTGCCTTCCAAGGAAGTTTTTACGTTCTGCATTGCCGACATTAAGTACTGCAAGGTCCGGGATTCCTCACTTTTTAGTTTTGTTTCGGCGTATGGGGTGGTGGGTTCTCAGCACCCATAGAGGGGGAGCCTCCACTCTTGAGTGGGCATATTTATAAAAGAAATTCCTGAGGGTTCTCCTGTTTCCTTTTGTCGCCATTGTGTGTGGTTTGACTCCTCCATATCCTGTGTCCAAGCTGGGGGTGGCCCTTCCCCATCTCCTACCAAAGGGTTGTAAGCCTGTCCTGTGCCTGGCCCCCACACCTCCCTAACAGTGCCTGGGCACGGTCCTGCTGTTTGTGCATCTAGCTTAGCTTTGCTGCACTGTACCCCAGGGTGCTTCACCAGCTGTTTACTTTGGTATGCAGGCCACCTTGATTAGTGCTGTACACCTGTTCTTGGTGGGGTCAGGTTTAATACTGGACCATGTAATAACACACTCCCAGTGCTATGCACTGGGCGCAAAATGCTTCAATGTGGCCAACCCGTCACTGCTGATGGGGACTGTGTGTAGCAATGAGCCCACCGAGCACTGCGGGAACCACTGATCTTCTTGGGCATTGGGTGGGCACAGTTCCACAGTAATATTCTACCTGTGTCCTCAGGCTGCTCCTGACTAGTCTGAGCGCGCCCCCCTTCCTCCATCGCCACTGCCTTCAGTCTTTATAACGGGCCTGGTTCACACTGAAGCCCACTGTCCTGGTCGTTTTAACACAGTTGCTCTCCCCGGACTCAGGCGACGTGCAGAGACTCCCAGGGGGCGTTGATTTCACCAGTCCTGCACTGCCCAAGCACCTCCTCACCTTAAGCCATCCGGGGGGCACAGCAGGCGTGGGTCAGTTTGTCTGAGCCGCGGTATGCTCCTCTGGGCTCACGGCCGGCGTTTATTCCCTGTCCGGATCGATGTCTCCTTTCTGAGCGATTCTTGTGTGGGGCACTCCGCGCCATGGCTTCCCAGTCTGCCTCCAGACCCCTGTTGTGCCACGTCTCTCTGGCTCCACCCCACCGCTTCTCGATGTGTCTCGCCTTCCACACAAGCTGCTGCGAGGCGGGAACATTCAGGACCGCTCCTCGAGTATGGCTCACACCAGGCCACTCCTGGGAACCGTGTCCGCTGCTGCAGTCATAGTTGGCAGTTTTACGCATAATTTTAGGGATTTATGGGGATTTCTCCCCGGCAGATGGTCAGAGCTCTGCTAAGCTGTGGCCATTACGGTCTGCAGTTGACCATGCCCCTAGCTAGTGTAGTTTCTTGTGCAGAACCTGTGTGGGTGTCTTGGTCAGGGCAAGTATAGTTTTGTTTTTGGAGGGAATTTCTCTGCGAATATTTATGTAGTTTCTTCTGCAGGTTTTAGCGTTATCTTGTCCAGGGCTAATCGGGTTTCCTTTGCACGGTTTGTGTGGTTTTGTATCAGTGTTAGGATAATTTCTTGTCTGCAATTAGCATTTCTTCTTGTGGAGGGCTGATCGCTTGTGATTGAGTGTTCTGAAGGGGAGCAGGGTCTAGACTGATTTGCATATGGCTGGGTTTAAACTTGAGTGGTGTGGGAGCAAAAAAACAAACCATGGATTAATCCCAGATCTGTGACTGGGGGTGAATGTTTGATTTGTTCAGCATTCCGTCTGGCATCTGTTCTTTTAACTTTTGTCACCCGAAGTGGAAGGGTATGCCGAGATATGGGTCCCATGCTCACTGTGCCACTGGAATCAACCTAGCCTGACTGATGAGGGGTGATACCCCGAAACCGGTCCCAGGATGCTTGATTCCGGTCCAGGAAGGACTAGGCCTGGCAGTTCGTGCGGACTGTTGCCATGCGGAGTAGGGTCAAGAATGATTTGCATATGGCTGGGTCCAAACTGGGGTGGCGTGCTGAGCAAATAAAAAATTGATTATACCCAGATCTGTGACTGGGAGTAAATGCTTGATGTGTTCAGCATTCAGTCTATCATCTGTTCTTTTTGCACTTTCAGGCTAGGCACACCCCTAAGGTGGACAGCCAAGAAAGGGTTTCACCATATTGGGTTTCGTCAAACTAGGAACTCTGTATCAGGATTATGCCCACTCTCCACAGAAAGTGGTCATCCAGAGGGTGTATACACCCCTGGGGTAGGTAGCCCATTCGCTATTACTCTACACACCCCTAAATTCGGAACAGCAGGGACCCAGATTTGTCTACCTGGGAACAGAAGAATGACAAAGAAGAGCAGACTCCGCCAGAAAAGAGGACCTGCTCCCATATTGGTGCCAAACCCTGCCAGGCTGCTGGTACCTTGACAGTTGGAAAGACATGACTTGTCCAAAAGCTGTGAATGACTGACAAGCATTTCAGCAACCTCTCATTTCCCTTGTGGTGGCGGAGTCACTCCCCTGCAACAGCAGTCATCGACCGCACTTGTCCTGCACTTCGTTTTACTGGCCATCAGGCCCACTGAAAGAGCTCCTCACCAGGAGGTGGTCATTGTGGTTCTAGGAGTTCAGCCAGGTCTCTTTAACGAGTTTCAAGACTCTAAACCCTCCATGAGCCTCACAGCCCCAATACCTTGGGTGCCTGAGCACTAGCAGCAACCAAGGCTTGTTGCGTATTCAGGCCATACCCCACCACCACCAAAACAGACCTACAGTCTAGAAACTTTAGGATCAACGGGACTTACTCCGAGAGCGGCCCTGCTGACTTGTTTTCTTCTCCTTTTAAGGTCAACCCAAGAATGTGAGAGCCTCTAACTCAAGCAACCCACTGGGAAAAACACCTCTGCACCTGAGCTCCACAGCCCGGGTTCACGGAAACAGAATGTGTCCCCTTGCTCCAGAGACCCTCACAAGCCAAGCCCCCCTTTGGGTACTGCCGACGTGTCCCCACTTGCTGACTTTCTTTTTACATGTACCCTTCCATTGACTTTACCGTCAGCGTTTGAGGCTACCAACAGCTCTGCTCCTGGACATACCAGGGCAGGTAAAATCGAATTGTTGGTGGTTTCTTGGACCTTGGCCCCTAAACACCTTAAGCTCTTAAAGGCACCCTCAAGAAATGTCCGCAAGTATACGTATGCAGTGAATGTTTCACCCGTAGGATAACATTACTGTGTTTGAGCCTCATTTATCGAAACCATTATTTGAGCATCTTACTGTAAAATAGACTTCTCCGAAAGTACATGGCTGATTCCGATGATCTTTGTGTCTAAAATTATATAAAAATCTGTTATTTTTCTAAATTGGTCTTGGATTTCTGTTTGAGTGTCTCATTGATTGACTGTGTGTGTGCGACAAATGCTTAACACTCTCCGCTGAGAAGCCTAAGCTGCTCGACCACACTATTACAAATAGAGCATTTTGTATTATTAAAGTACGCCCCTGTAACCCAATAAGGGTTTTCTTGACTTTTTGCATGGTGTATCCCTACATTGGTACGTTAGATAAAAAGCCAGCTTCCTACAGTATAGGGTTATGAAAGAAAGATAGCTTGTTTTTCTTTCCTCCTTCTGCAGGTCCAGGCTGTTCCCTGGGTTCTAATGTGTGTTTACCTGTGAGAGAAGCAATATTAAAGATAACTTAGACATGCCACAACATCCTTTTGGAGATCTGCAGTTACTGCCCACCCTATGAAGGGGATAGTTGTGGAAGGGCTACCCCTGTACTGTGCCTTTGACACGATGTGTGTGCGAGGAGGTGCCCCTCTTCATACAGCAGTAGGCAGATTATGCACACCTACCTCCTCCCTGTCGAAAGGTTATGGTGGCTGAGGAGGACCATTAGATGGATGGAACGAATTAATACCTGGCTCCCCCTGCAGCGAATCATCCATAGTGATTTTCTGCATGCAGGCAGAATAGAGCTATTTGCAATAAAAAAGAAAAAACTCACTTTGCATTATGACTTTTCAAAATATCGGTGCCGCTCAATGTTCCCCTCGATCCCTCAGAGTGTTTCCTTCCATGCTGTGACTTGTCAAGACGCACTCAATCAGGATGGTATGAGCACCTTCAGTTCAGTTTACCTCGGCGGAGACAATTTCAGTTGGAAGCGGAAGCTGTCAGAACGCCACCAGTTGGCAAATAGTGCTCGTCCCCTGTTTGGTGTGAGAGCAGACAACTTTGCCGGAGGCAGGGGATCTAGGACATAAAGAGCTAAAAATGCTATCAGTAATGTTGATTGGCACTCCAAAATCAAATTGCTGTCCTGGTTGGCTGATCCAAAAGTTTTTTTTAAATGGCGTCGCTTTTACTTGAAAATAGTCTTATATGGAATGGTATTCATGTGCCTCAATAAGAAATCATTTTACTCCCAAATAGGTAGGAGTTCGTTTTTTAGGTCTCGCCTGTCGATGCGCATGCGCATCGAGCAAGCGAGACTATAGGGGCTCATCGACTCTTTATCTAACTTGCAAGGAATCGTGGCGATTCCTTGCAGTGCCCGTGACTTTTAAGCTCAATGCGCATGCGCATTGAGCTTAAAAGCGCGTGCACAGCCGCCCGCATTCCTCCGACACCTTTGAAGTGAAGCTTAGCTTCACTTCAAAGGCCCGGCTTCCACGGCCGCCAGGCCACATCAAAGGCTTCCCCAGCACTGCCCCGCCCATCAATCACCCTCCCACTGCCACCCCCCTCCCTCTCCATATGGTGCGCTCTGCCTCAGGCCTCTGAGCCGTCCCTACGCTCCCCGCCCACCCCCATCCTTCACACCCTTTGTCATTACTTCGGCCCCGAGCCACCCCTACGCTCCCCGCCCACCCCCATCCTTCACACCCTTCGGCACCACTTTTACATGAGAGCTAGTTGCATAGTACAAGAACACATTGCCTTCTTAAAGCCGCAGGAACATTAACTAATTCTCCCACAGTCACAGTATAGTGAGCTGACATTCTAACTTGTACCTGGCTTTCTAGCTTTTCGCTTGCAGCTCTGGGCATTACGCCACATTCTTGTTATCTCATTCATCCTCCCTGGCTGACCCACATGCATGGCGCTCCTCCTCTCTTTAGATGCCGTCATCCTCCTCGCACTTCAGTCTCCCGCCACTCAGCTCGCGCCCCCTCTATGAACGAAGATGTTTACGGGCGTCGGTCTGAAACAGGCAATTGTCTTCCAGCTCCCGTGTTCTTAAACCCGGACATAGCGCAGAGCTGTAAATAACAGAACTCAACTTTTCAGAGAATATTTTGATCAATAATGTTCGTGTTTGTCTTCAGGCCCTATTACTTGAGTCAGAATGTGGCATAACGGCAAAAGCTGCCGACTTTGGAACTGGGAAACAGGGTTCGAGTCTAGGCGTCGGCTCAACATCCTGTTGTGATTCTGGGCAAATCACTTAATCTCCGTTGCTAACAAAAATGTGTTCTTGTGTAATGCAACTTGTGCTCGTGTAAAAAGCGCTCCTATACCATCGCGTCGAGTTCATGCTATATAAAACTGCAAAAACACATGAACACTCGGAGACGCAGAGCTGTGCCAGGGCACTGACTCAACTTTTCCTATTTTTTATTTTTATTTACTTTTGCCCCTTGCCTCCATCGGATTGCTTCCACGAGCCTTCTTCCGCCAGTAGTTTGAGACTTTGTTAATCACGTCTTAGCTCGGCCTCATTATTTATCTCTCGCCTATCGCCTAATGATATTTAGTGGTAGCCCTCCGCTCCTACCTTACAATTAAACTTCAGCTACAGCCCCGTTTGTCCGCTCCTGCGGACTCCCTGCTGTGTGCCTCACTTGAAAGCGCTACTGCTGTATGTGTTAGCACATAAAAACAAGACCTGTTCTCTTTACCAGTGCTTCTTTTAATAGCCTCGTATTCTTCTTTTTCCAGGGTCTGTTTGCCTTAAATTACTATAGTGTTAGAGTGGTCTAACAACCCCATCTCATGAGCCGAAATGGATAGAGCCACATGGCGGCAGGGCTTGAGAACCCTGCGCTCTGGCAACTTGACGAGCGAGGAACTGGTCAGTATTACAGAGAAATAACATTAGAAAGGCCAGAATGCTTCTGTGGGCAGGTGTGTGGAGAAATGCCAGGGCCGGGTCATGTGCCGCTCAAACCCCACAGCATTTTATTTTTAGCTCATTCATCCTCCCTCGCCGACCCACATGGCGCTCCTCCTCTCTTTAGATGCCGTCATCGTCCTCGCACTTTAGTCTCCCGCCACTCAGCTCGCGACCCCTCCATGAACGAAGATGCTTACGGGCGTCGGTCTGAAACAGGCAATTGTCTTCCAGCTCCCGTGTTCTTAAACCCGGACATAGCGCAGAGCTGTAAATAACAGAACTCAACTTTTCAGAGAATATTTTGATCAATAATGTTCGTGTTTGTGTTCAGGCCCTATTACTTGAGTCAGAATGTGGCATAACGGCAAAAGCTGCCGACTTTGAGACTGGGAAACCGGTTCAAGTCTAGGCGTCGGCTCCCTCCTCTTTTGGACACTCGCATTCAGGGGTAGATTCAGCCGAATTTTTTCTCTCCCATTTTATTTTCATTCTTCCCCTTCTCTCTTCCTCCCATCTGCCCCCTTAACCAATTTAGCTCCCTCCTGATTTCTTTACATGCACCTGTCTTTTGTTATCTCTGTTTCTTTGCTCCTCTCACTTTTTTTCTCTCCTCAGTTTTTACCATTCCTCCCCTTTCAATAATGTTTCCATTGTCTCTTAACTCACTCCTCCCGACCACTTACCGTCCCCACTTCCTTCATCTCCCGTTGGACCTTCCCCTCTCACTCCTCCACATTTTGTACCATTCCCTCCTCAATTTTTGCCTTTATTTGCGTCTATCCTTGGGTCCCCCCTCACCCACACTCGTTTACCTCCTCACTCAGCTCTTTTCTATATCTCTGTACCCTCCTCTATACCTCGCTCTCTTCTTTAGCTCTCTGTGGCTCTCCCTCCACCACCCATTCTGTTACCACCTCCTCTGTGTTTATCCCAATTTTTTTTTTCTTGATATGCCTTGTATATTGAGTTTGATTATGTAAACATACAGTAGGTTGATCCTTCTAAATGAATAGGTGATAACTGTCATGTTAAAACCAGTTGTTTATTTATATCTATTGCGTAAAATATATGCACTCTCTTTTTTAAAGTTACAGTTTCCCATATATGTATAAATTAACGAATGTATTGCTTATGACTTCACTGCAATATTCATTGGGAAGAGAATTACATCGCTATGGATACTGTTTTGGGGGGACCACATAATTACACTCCACATAATTACACTGCGCACAATGCAACATACACTCCAAATCCCACTCAGTGCCACATAATTACACCCCACATAATTACACAGCACTCAATGCAGCATACACTCCAAATCCCACTCAGTGCCACATAATTACAATCCACATAATTACACTGCACTCAATGCAACATACACTCCAAATACCACTTAGTGCCACATAATTGCACGCCACATAATTACACTGCACTCAATGCAACATACACTCCAAATCCCACTCAGTGCCACATAATTACACGCCACATAATTACACTGCACTCAATGCAACATACACTCCAAATACCACTCAGTGCCACATAATTACACGCCACATAATTACACTACGCTCAATGCAACATACACTACAAATACCACTCAGTGCCATAGAATTACACACCACATAATTACACTGCGCTCAATGCAACATACACTTCAAATGCCACTCAGTGCCACATAATTACACACCACATAATTACACTAAACTCAATGCAACATACTCCAAATCCCACTCAGTGCCACATAATTACACACCACATAATTACACTAAACTCAATGCAACATACTCCAAATCCCACTCAGTGCCACATAATTACACGCCACATAATTACACAGCACTCAATGCAACATACACTTCAAATCCCACTCAGTACCACATAATTACATGCCACATAATTACACTACGCTCAATGCAACATACACTCCAAATACCACTCAGTGCTACAACACATATTGTGTTACAAATGTTATAGGTGTCACATTTGCGAAAGATAAAACTATTGGCATTGTAAATGATAAAGCTATTAATTTCGCTATTTTCAAAACAAGCACATAAATAAAAAATGTGTCATTTACAATACCAATAGCTCAAACTTTCCTAATGCGAGACCTATTGCATTGCAAATGCTTGTTTTTTTTTTAAACGTACAAGGAAACCGTTTGACCTCACTCGCCTCTTTAACCACGGACAGGGGCTTTCATATTTAGATTTTCTGTCATTGTTCTTTAAATATGGAACCTGAATTCAGATGAAGTTGAGGTGCATCTTCGAGGCATTTTTAGGTGAGGAAATGCCCTACATTGAGTACTATTGGTTGAAGAAAGCGTATATGCAACTTTAATAATGATGCGTCCTCTTTCAAAGCTGTCCATGTGTCTAAAGGGAGGGAAGGTGCAAGCTTTGAAACTGGGATCTGTGAATGTTTTACTGAAGGTGCAGAACCCCAAAGAGCCATGTTTACTACTTAAGTAAAAATACTGCATTTGTATCTATTTTCTTTAAATTCATTGCTTTATTATTTCAACCTCTATTAGGTGCATATGATAATCGTACAGTCTTTGAGACGCTGGATATCGGTTGGCAGTTGCTGCGCATCTTCCCCAAAGAGATGCTGAAGAGGATTCCACAGGCTACGGTGGCAGAGTTCTACCCACGCGATTCCACCGCTAAACACTAGCCAGCCCCTCACTGCTTGACTCGCCCTCCAGCTCTGTGTCCTCTCCCATTGTGTTGTATTGTCTTTTTCTCGTGTTTGGTGTTTTTGTGTCTGTATTGTCCGAAGAAAAGGTGGGAAGCGAGGCTTGCGTACTTTTCTGCTAGATCAAATGTGTGAATGGAGAAGATTTTTAAAATAACTTCACAGGGTGCTGAGGTATTGGTCCCAAAGACAGTTTCATTAATGCTTTTGATCGGTAATGCCTTTTTGTGAGCTTTTCTTTTTAGTTAATACACTAACGTTAAACGCTAGGCTGTGACATCTACAAGGCTGAAATGTAATCTCTGGCCAAGTAGAAGTTAAGGAGTCTTTATATACTGCATTTCAACACCTCCTTCTATTACCTTTACATTTTGTTTTTGTGACTAGCTATTGCAGTTGTAGAATGCATGTACAACTGATGCTTAATATGAATCTGCCTTCAACTCCTACGCTCTAGTAGTTTACAGGTCAGCTGTCCAGCTTTTGTACAGTAAGAGAACATATTTATGCTGTCACATCTAGTAGTTTCTAGGATAGCTTCTGCTCCACAAGTAAGATTATAAGCAAAATAATTGCCTCCTGCCAAAGTGTGCAAGGGGTCTTTTGATTTTTCTAGCACTGTAAACGAGACACCTGTGACCATCCTGCTTTCTATAGTTTGTTACAGATAACTATGTTTACTGTGTTGGCCATCATGGTACAGTACACCTGTAAACATCAATTACTATAAACCATTTACCTTTTTAAGGTCTAGGGTAGAAACCAGCATTTCTTCCTCCTCTGCATACCTGCAGCTTAAATCTGATGATTTAAAAATGTTTAAATCGGATTTACTGAAGCATTCCATTGTTCTCTCCTGTAAGTCTTGCTCACACCGATTTTGCTCTTGAAGTTAAGCTTTGGAGCCAGAGCACAATTGCATTGCTGCATGTTTATGGCACTGTTTGTGGTTTTGATCTAATATGAAACCCATTGGATACACGTGCCATCCAAGACCAATTTTCCAGGCTTTAACAGAGGGAGGATATTGCTTCAGAGACCTACCTCTCACTGATGGTCAAACACTTGATGGGAAATACCTGCTGCAGAGGCTAGCTTTCTTGGTTGTATTTATTTGTTTATTAATTTGAAGGCGTTCTCTTGCTCAAACAGGTATTCTATTTCAGTTGGTGCGTAAATATGATATGGGGGCATGCAAGATCCTCCAGGGACGGAATTCTTACCACACGTTGTTGACCACGATCCCTTCTTAACTACTGACAGATGAAAGTTCTAGCTGAATCTAGCAAAATAGACCAGGCGTGACAACCCACCACCTTACTCTGCTAGAATAATCAACGTTTTGTTTTGCCCAACCCTAAATAAAGAACCCTATTTTGTTTTATGTTGGTTAATGAGAGGACCTTAAGGTGTGCATATTCTCCATCCCGCGAGACAATCTGATCTAAAGGTACTAATTCCCTGGCCCTCTGGTAATGGTTGGTCAAACTAGTTTGTGTAATTAACTTTTAGTATTTATTTACGTGCATTGCCTCATAAAGTACCAGATTTGCTATATTTAGAGCAAATTTAGCGTATTCCTTGAACCTGAATTAATCATAGATCCTGGCTCAGACAGGCCTCTGCTTTCAGAAATGTAAAGTCTGAAGATATTCTTGAGGCACAGCTCTGAGCTAATGGATATGCCCGAGTGCTTTATTCCTCTATGCAGGTGAACAGTTTTGTTTTCTGTATGTAATTTGGTTACACAAGTTTCGTGGGTCTGGCTCCTGAATGCATTCCAAAATGAAGTTCTATATGAAAGGTTTTTAATCTTTCATTTTCAATGGGGCATTCGCATGATAAATGTATTAAATGAAACATCGGTAAAATATTGAAATAAATGTGTTTATGCCCGTAACCTACTCCGATTTTGATTTTGTGATAAAGGTTTTCACATTATTCAGTGTTGCTTTGTACAGCGAATTGGTTACTTTGAGCCCAAGTGTATTGCAGCCTTCAGTGAGCAGCTTAGAAAGAGATCCTTAACTTATATTCACGTTTTTACCCTTTCATAGATTGTGAATGCTACCAAATGACATTTTGTCTAATGTGAGACCAAGAGGACCATATTACCAAAAACATTAATTATCACTGAAAATGGAGATTGTGTATTAGTGGTTGGTATGGCTGGGGACACCAGTGAACAATTCTGTTAAATGTTGTGCCATACTATGGACCTGGGCACAGAGTCAAAACGGCAGTCAGGAGACACACTTATTGTGACCCACAGAGAAAGAGAGAGAGAGAGAGAGAGTCACACAAATCAGTACCTCCCTTAAGGATACCCTTCTTGAGGGGGAAAGAGGGATCTCATAGGCCGCTCCCCACAACCCGTGCATGCAAATGCAGTCACAACCTGCACCAGCCTGAATGGGTATGTCGGTCTCCCTTGAAAGTGCGGGCGGGTGCCTCACAAACTGAGGGATAGACTGGCTACTTCAATGAACAGTCTTATTTTTCACTAATGCACTTCGAAGGGGGTAGGTCAAGTTTGAAGTTGTCCTGGGGACAGCCCATTATCGGTAACAAGAGGCACTGTCCCTATCTGTGAGTGGCACACCTAGTGAAAGGTGCGCTACTCCACAAACAAGGATAGTGCACCCTTAATAGTAGTACTGTGCCAAGTGAGCATGCCACTTGCCACGCAGGGTTTGTAGTACTTTCAATTGAACATGGAGTGAAACAGCCCATCCTGCTGCTTGTTCGTTAATCAAAGTAATACCCACATTCAGTTAGCGACTTCTAGCTTCAGATTCCTCACCTTTTGAATGTTTCTCAGGCGCCATATTGCATCATCAAACTTTTCAGCAGTACCACTGTGCCGGTACTGTTCTGGAAATTACATGTAAAGCCTATATAGGATCCACTCCTGTGCTCTGACGTCCGTTCCTTTCTTTCTGCGCCTTTTGACACGCATCCGGATCTCCTTTCATTTTTGAGACCTTTTACCTCCATATTGTTTCCACAGTGTGCAAGGGATGTTTCCCCTTAAAACAACTGCAACAAGAACAATTGATGGACAGAATGCAGAACAATGTCATACATTCACCCCAGTACAGAGATCTGGGCCTAAATCCATCTTTTTTTTGCTCACCATGCCATTCCAGTTTGAACCCAGCCATATGCATATCAGTCTTGATCCTGTGCCCCATGGGAACTGTCCAGGCCGAACTGCCAGGCCAGGTCCTCCCTGGACTGGAAACAAGCATCCTAGGACCAATTTCGGGCTTTCAGCCCTCATCAGCCAGGATAGCTTGACTCCTGTGGCATGGAGAGCACGGTCCAAAGGTGCTTGTTTCCGGTTTTCAGTGAGCATGATTCTGAGGCTGCTAGGACTGATGGCCTCCTTCATCCTGCTGGTTGAATATGCTATTTCAAAGGAGACTGCAAAGGTTCTCCTGCACTGGCTGTGGACCGTGATTGAGTCAGCGGTAAATCCCTTTCCCTTTCTTACTCCGATTTGACAGTGGTGACCGATAAATCACTTCTGGGTTGGGGTAGCCATCTGGTAGAGCCAGAGGTCAGGAGTTTCTGGTCTCTGGCAGAGTCTCGGCTCTACATCAACCTTCTGGAGCTGAGGGTCATTTGTTTGGCTTTGAAAGCCTTCTGTCCATCCATGAAAGGGTGGCTGGTACAGGTGCTCCTGAACAACACCCTACCACGTGGTACTGCAACAAAGAAGGCGGTGGGGAAGAGGAGGGGTCGGGGCCCTGTGCCAGGAGGCCTTGCACATCTGGAATTGGCTGGACCACCAAGGAAATTTCTTAGTGGTTAACCACCTGGCTGGGTCATGCAATGCCAGAGTTCAGCCGTCTGCGCTGAGCGGATTACACATGGCATTTACACCCAGAGGTGGCGCAGGTTGCCTTCTGCTAATGGGGAGAACGTTGTTTCTATCTGCTCGCCACCGCCGAGAACGCGCAATACCAGCACTTTAGCATGGCGGCATTTCCAAGGTATCCTTGGTCTGAGATGCGTTCCACCCCGAGTGGAACTCAGGACTCCTGTGTGCCTTTCCTCTGATACCATTCCTGCCCAGAGTAATGAAGAACAAGAATTATATGACCCGAGTAATTTTAATGGTTCTGCATTGGGCATGGAGCACTCGGAGTCCAGAATCCCTGGGCTTGAGTATCGGTCCTCCGAGGCTGCCTCTTTGGGAGGATCTGCTGGCACAGCAGCACAGCAGCATTCTACACGCTGGCCTTCACAATCTCCACCTTCATGCATGGTGAATAATCATGGGGAACAGTGTGCATTGCCTGCTGGCTTCAAGTCGTGTGAGACCTGTACGCGGCAGATGTCGGCGACGGATCCGCACACTATTTGTATGTGGTGCTTGGGAGGAGCAGTGGCTAAAGCGAAGTCCTTGTGGGAACGTAAGATGAAGTTATTGGCTACCCGGATCTCCTGTTCAGAGTCCAGGCGTCGCCAGTCTCCATCTCCATCTCCATCTCCAGCGTATGAGTCCAAGCAGTGCCGGTCTCCATCTCGTGCTGAGGCTTTTGTTCGGGACAGGTTGCGGAGTCGTTCCCGGGGACATCACTCGCTTTCCTGCGGTAAGTGTAAGAAGAAGGCACGGAGGCTGTCGCGCTCAGTGCCTTTGTGACGTCTGTGCCCGCTGCCCCTGGTCTTAACGGATGTGGCCCCGCAACAGTCTACCCACACCTACCCCCCCATTTCCTGGGGTTGGGGCAACTAGAGTCCAGATGGAAACCTATTATCTGGCTTTGCAGGCCATCTTTGGGTTGACCCCTCCCCCTGGCGCGCCTTTGGGTCCCCCTGAGGTGGTAGGGAGTCAGATTGGGAGCTCGCTGGCAGGTTTGCCCTTGGCGTCCACCAAGGGCCTTGACTCCGATGCCAGAGTTGCTGCGACGTCGGTAGTCGGCCCAAAGGGCCTCCCCGTTCAGACATCGGGCTGCAGTCCTCCTCTGGCACCAGAGCGCAGTCCTCCCTGCGGCGTCTGATGTGGTGCAGCAGTGGACTTGTCTCCAGGTCGACGCAGTTACACAGTGAAGTCCCCTGTTGCGGTGGAGGTGGAGTCTCTGCTGTCCCGACGCCAGTCAATGGAGGCTCCGTCTGAACTTGTCAACGCCGATGCGGCGCTGTCTCTACTTCGTTCGGCGCCGAAGACTTCCTTTCCTGCTCCCTTAATGATTGATGTGGCCCCTGGGGGTTTTCCCCCCCAAGTGTTGCTTGAGTTTTCTTTGGAAGATGGGGATGTGCAGCAGTTCCCCAGATGTCCATGGGCTGTGCAACCATTGGACCTGGGTGGACAGGTTAGCCTTCAACCATCCCCCACTTATGACCTCCTGTCAGCCCCTAGAATCGCCACGGAGGCCAGTGCAGCTTTTGCACGAGTGGTCCGTAAGGCTGCGGACATCTTACAGCTCCAGCCTCCTATCGCTCTGCCTTCCGATCCCTTGTTGGATCTGCTCCATCAAGACAAACGAGATGTTGAGCCCTTACTACCATTTGGCGGGTTGTTGTATGACATTCTGCTGGGGACTTAAACGAGGCCCTCTTCGGGTGACCCTTTGGATCATGCTATCTCACATCGTCATCGCCTGGCCCCAGATGACGTGTCTGTCTGGCTCTACATCCTAGGGCTGAAGGGCTAGTCCCCCAGGCAGCCTCAGGTTCGCTGCCCTTGACTGCGCCTCTCATGCTTCCACCCGTGCAGCTCACGCCTTCCGTCCTTGAACAAGTCCTGCGTGTTTGCATGGGCTTCCTTCGACCGCTGGTATTCGGTAGAGCATCTCCTATCCCTTCTGGACGGCCCTCGAGCTGAACTATCCCGGGTGCTCTAAGATGGCCATGAGCTGACCAAGTTTTCAATTCGTTCTGCCATGGACACTACCGATTCTGTGGGACGGGTGATGGCCAGGTCCATTGCTTTGCATCGCCATGCTTGTCTACGGGATGGCAGCTTTCCTGACAATATTCAGTAGCATCTCCGCGATTTGCCCTTTGATGGGGCTCACCTTTTTGACAGCCATGCAGATTCAGCAGTCCAGCTTTTCATGTCTGGGTTTCTGTGAATAGCTTTGTTCTAGTCCCTGGTTGAGAACTTGTTGCTTTGGCTGCCGTATTGTTACTGTTTTTCTCTGTCGTACCGGTCTTGGTGCAGGCTTTTATTTCCCAGATGGCTGCTACAGCTGGGCAGTTGTTTTGGGCATTTATTTTCGACTCCTCTGCCTACAAGCTAGTCTCAAGAGGTGCTCCCTTGCTTTTTTATGGGGATGTGACGTGCCCTTTGTGGGATATTCGTTGGCTATCATATAGCCCTTCTACTTTGCCACAGGATGTTACTGTGCAATGTTCCAGGTTCTTACTGGTTAGTGAGGATCCTGGTGAGGTCCCTCTTGGATCGTTCTTCTTCGTCCCTCTTGGATCGTTCTTCTTCGTCCCTCTTGGATCGTTCTTCTTCGTCCCTCTTGGATCGTTCTTCTTCGTCCCTCTTGGATCGTTCTTCTTCGTCCCTCTTGGATCGTTCTTCTTCGTCCCTCTTGGATCGTTCTTCTTCGTCCCTCTTGGATCGTTCTTCTTCGTCCCTCTTGGATCGTTCTTCTTCGTCCCTCTTGGATCGTTCTTCTTCGTCCCTCTTGGATCGTTCTTCTTCGTCCCTCTTGGATCGTTCTTCTTCGTCCCTCTTGGATCGTTCTTCTTCGTCCCTCTTGGATCGTTCTTCTTCGTCCCTCTTGGATCGTTCTTCTTCGTCCCTCTTGGATCGTTCTTCTTCGTCCCTCTTGGATCGTTCTTCTTCGTCCCTCTTGGATCGTTCTTCTTCGTCCCTCTTGGATCGTTCTTCTTCGTCCCTCTTGGATCGTTCTTCTTCGTCCCTCTTGGATCGTTCTTCTTCGTCCCTCTTGGATCGTTCTTCTTCGTCCCTCTTGGATCGTTCTTCTTCGTCCCTCTTGGATCGTTCTTCTTCGTCCCTCTTGGATCGTTCTTCTTCGTCCCTCTTGGATCGTTCTTCTTCGTCCCTCTTGGATCGTTCTTCTTCGTCCCTCTTGGATCGTTCTTCTTCGTCCCTCTTGGATCGTTCTTCTTCGTCCCTCTTGGATCGTTCTTCTTCGTCCCTCTTGGATCGTTCTTCTTCGTCCCTCTTGGATCGTTCTTCTTCGTCCCTCTTGGATCGTTCTTCTTCGTCCCTCTTGGATCGTTCTTCTTCGTCCCTCTTGGATCGTTCTTCTTCGTCCCTCTTGGATCGTTCTTCTTCGTCCCTCTTGGATCGTTCTTCTTCGTCCCTCTTGGGATAATTTTCTATAATGCATGGGCTTCCCCCTTGGGGAATTGTTATATTATCCATGCTATGGTGATTTGGTGTCGCCTCTTTACGCTCTGACTTCTGCGTTCGTAATTCTTCCCTGGTACGGAATCCACAGGGGTAGCATGTCTCCTTCTAGGAGCCTGGGTGTTTGTATTTCACAGTGGTCAGTAGTTCTCTCCTGTCTCCGTGACTGTAGACTTTTCCAGAGTCTTGGGGAATTTACGCTACAACTGGTTCGTCTGTGGTTTTTCCCGTCTTGCATTTTTTTGCCCTGACGGTCTTTCAAGCATTTCACTGTATTTCCACTCCCTTTTTTTGTCTGGGTTGGCTGTCTAGTCCGGCAGCCAGTGTCTTTCTGTTCTACTGCCGGAACGGTTTCTGTTCTGATTCTATTTTGGCTCTGTCTTTGCATACACACTGGGTACGGTCACAGGCACCAAGTGTCTGCTGGCCCGGCTTATGCCAGGTCTTATCCTTCTCGGCAGTGGCTTCTACTCCAGCTGTGTTGTTGACCATTGCTTACACACCTCTTTTCCGGTGCACTTCCCAGGTAGCCTTCTTCCCCTTTTTTTGACAGGTAAAGGGTCAGGTTCCTCTGCTCATGGCCTCTGCCACCTTACCCTTACAAGTGTCTTGATTCAGGTGGCTCCTGGTTATTTATACTGTGTGTACAGGGTTGTTCCGGTATTTGACTATGTATATAAATTCTATCCTATGGCATGGGTCATGCCCCGCTATTGTTCTCCTCGGTCCTGTTGGTACCTATTGTGTGGGCTGATGTCTGTATCTAGGCATCTCTTCGGGTATCCCTTGCACTTAAAAAAAAAAAAAAGAGAATAGATATATAATAAAAGCATTCTATGTGTGTGTGTATATGTATATATATATACATACAACCATGTACATATATTTTCATGTGGACTGCGAGAGGGTACACATCTATGGTTGTGGCTTATCCAATGTTTTCTTGCCCTAGATTGGTCATCTTTTTTCTCTTTCTCTCCCTCTTTCTTATGGGAGCGAGTCCTGGGTGGGGATCAGACTTCAGCCGGTCTCCTTTCACCTATGTGCTTCTGTGTATGGTTGATTAGGGAAAGACTTGTATGGCTCCACTGACATCACATTCGTGGATGATGTCAGGGCGGAGCTATGCGGCGCAGTCTCCCAGCGTGCAGAGGTACTGCTGCTGATTCTCCGGAACCAGACAGACACCTGGAGGATATTCTAAGTTAAGGAATCTGCAGCTAGACTGTGTCTCTACCAGCTACATTGTTAACTAAGGTAAGTAGCTCATTCTTTATTGTGTACCGGGCATGCATCCATCCATTCATATGGTAACATTTAATTAATAAAAACTGAAGGGGATATATGCATTTTTTAAGTGTGCCTAGGAAAATGAGTTTAGGAGTAGTGGTTATTTGGATATTTGGGGTTATGAATATGTGATTGAGTGCCTTTTGCAAGATATGTGATTTCTTGCACACTAGCTTCCATTTGATAGCCACAAATGTAGAGGAATTCAATTAATAACCAATCTTCTACTATTCTGTGTTCCCACACTTTCCCCGAAAAAAATGGTGTCTCACTTGTATGGCTGGGCCTTTCGCCCACGACTGAATGGCCCCAAAACAACTATGGAGCCTTATGTTTTTTTCCTTTCAAATTGACCTATTCTTGCATTGTGGATAGATGCGGTATTTGGGTGCGGGCTCAATCTGCTCCCTGGCAAAGTTACCAAACCCAGATATTTCTGGAAACTAAGCATCCAAGTGAGTTGAAGGTGGAGTTATTTGCATGGAAAAGCTAACGTTTTCCTTTCCAGAATACCCTGCGAACGTCCAGCTTGAGGTGAAATTGCAGGTTTTCCTCACATTTCTATGACAAAAAGTTCCATAGGTTGCGATGGGTCAACAAAATTCCTACCACCCTGCATTACCACACTTATCCAGCTAAAATGATACCCTATTTGTGTGGCTGGATCTATCACCCGTAACAGCAGCTGGTCAAATCATGGACTGTTTAAAGTCAATGTGTTGTCAATGAAGTCTTATTATAGTTATCATTTTGGTCTGTTCCAATGTCACGTATCTGAAAGAAACAGGTTAGTATTAGATTCCTTACCTTAGAATATCCCCAGGCGTCAGTCTGGATCCGGAAACTTTTGCGTAGCAGTACCCCTGCGCGTCGGTAGGCGTCGTCTGCAGGCGTCCCCTGCGGCTCCGCGTCGTCGGCGTCGTGCGCCGTGATGACGTCGCTGGAGTATATAGACGCCGCCTCCGCGCGCTGACGTCAGTTCTTCTTTTTTCCGCGCCAGTTAGCGCAGATCCGAAGAGCAGTACTCCGGTCTTTTGACCAAGTTTTTTGTTAACTGATTGATCTTTACGGTGCCGGTAGGATGCCCGGTTTCAAGAGTTGTGACGAGTGCGACCGCCTGATGTCGGTCACCGACCACCATCGACTCTGCCTCCGGTGTCTGGGCGCGGACCACGACGTGGAGTCCTGCGTCGACTGTCGGGCCTTGACTGGAAAAGCTAGGCGGGAGCGGTCCCGCAAGCTTCTCGAGCTCCGGTTGTCGGCCCCGCGTCGAGAGCGGTCCCGGTCCGGTCGGAGGTCGAGGGAGCGGTCGAGGGAACGGTCGCGGAGCCGCCATGGGCGCTCCGGGAGTCGCCACCATTCCTCCGGCTCGTCAGGTAAGCACAAGAAGTCGGGGCGTCGCCATCGCACCCCCGACTCCCCCCGACGCCCGCGTGCTGCGGCCGGGGGCTCGGGTGACCCCACCCCCGCGGTCCCGCATGGGTCGCCGACGCCGTCTGCCCCACACCTGTCGGTCCCTGGGGAAGGCGCGTCGCGTGCGGAGATCGAGGCCTTCCTCATTGCTATGAGGGCGAGGTCTTCTCCGGCGGGGCCTTCGGCGCCTGCGGGCCCGTCGGTCCCGTCTGGGGGCCCGAGCGGTTCGGGTGCTCCTGCCCCGGCGCCGCCGGTGGCTCCGGCCCCGGCGCCGCTGGTTCCCTCTGGTTCGTCGCCGGCTGGTCTCCCGGCCTCTCCGGCGTCGGTTCCTGTGGGCCAGCCCAGGGTACCGCCCCCGCGTGGTGCAGCGACTCCGCCGTCGGCTCCGGCCGGCGTCGGGTCCCCGGCACCGACGCCGCGCGGCGCCACCCCCCTTTCCTCCCCGACTCCGGACTCGGAGCCGGACCGGCGTCGGCCGACGCCGGACCCGACGCCGATGGGGCCTGTTGACCCCGATGTCTATATCGTCGACCCAGAATATGGGTATGACGAGGAGGAGTATGGTGAGGGTTGGGAGGGGTCTGAGGACCCTCTATCCCGTGCCTGCCAGTACGATGTGGACTGGGTAGGTGATCTGGGTGATGCCAGTGGCCTGGACGAGTCGCCCAACCCTGGGTTTGTCTCTCCGTCCCCTGTGGCGTCCGAGGCGGGTGCTGCCTATTCGGTGGTCCTGATGAGGGCTGCCAAGGCCTTACACCTTGAGCTCCCCGTCGCGAAGGTCAAACCGAATATCCTGACGGAAGTTTTTAAACCGCAGTCATGCCCCCAGGAGCCTCTGCTGCCGTTTAATGAGGCCCTGACGGATGTCCTTCTGGGCACCTGGTCCAGGCCCGCCTCTGGTGCGCCGGTTGACCGGAACGTTGCCAGGCGTCACCGTCCCTGCGCGGACGACCCTGCCTTCCTGTCCACCCATCCCTCCCCGGAGAGTCTGGTGATCCAGGCCTCCACTTCGCAGTCCGCATTTCCGTCGGCTCCGCCCGACCGGGAATCAAAGAGGTACGACCAATTCGGAAAGAAAGTGTTTTCCTCTTTGAGTGCTGGACTGCGGTCTTGTAACACCGCGTGCCTCTTGGGCCGCTACACCCACTCCCTGTGGGATACGGTCGAGGAGTGTTTGCCGCAATGCCCCCAGGAAGTGCGGGACAAGCTCACCCGGGCCTTTGTTGAAGGCCGGGATGCGGCGCGGTACTCGATCCGTTGTGGTCTGGACACCACGGACTCCCTGGGACGGGCCATGTCCACTACGGTGGCGATTCGTCGCCATGCCTGGCTGAGATCTGCCAACTTCTCACCAGACGTCCAAAATACGCTTATGGACATGCCATTTGATGGCAGTCGCCTATTTGGTGACAAAGCGGACCACGCGCTGGAGCGCTTCAAGGACTCCAGGGTCACGGCCAAGTCCTTGGGTCTCTCGACCCAGACCCAGCGCCAGCAGACGGGTTCGTTTCGGCCCTTTCGTGGCCAAGGGAGAGGAGGTCCCACACGTGCTGCCAGCCACGCGGCGCAGAGCGCTCCCCAGCGCGGTGGCGCCCGTGGTTTCCGCCGTGGTGGCGGTAGAGGCCAGCGTCGTGGTCAGTCCACGCCTCCCTCCGCTGCGGCATCCAAGCCTTCCTAGTCCGAGCTTTCGGGCTCACGTGACGCCAGTGGGTGGCAGGGTTCGCCATCACCACTCCCGCTGGCGCGCGATAACATCGGACAGGTGGGTGCTGCAGCTTGTCCGAAGGGGCTATGCCCTCCCCTTCGAGTCCACTCCTCCAGCCATGCCACCGCAGAACCACCGTGTGTCGGGGGACCACTTGACACTTCTGCAGGAGGAAGTTACGGCCCTCTTGGCCAAGGGGGCCATCGAGCGCGTTCCTGGGCCAGAAGTAGGGTGTGGTTGCTACTCCCACTACTTTCTGGTACCCAAGAAGGACAAGGGAGGCCTGCGTCCTATCTTGGATCTACGGAACGTCAACGGCTTCCTCCGGAAGGAGAAGTTCAAGATGTTGACTTTGGCTCAGGTCTTGGCTGCTCTAGACCCACAAGACTGGATGGTAGCGTTGGACTTGCAGGATGCGTACTTTCACATCCCCGTCCTGCCGGCCCACCGGCGTTACCTGCGGTTCACGGTAGGCCACGAGCATTTTCAGTTTATCGTGCTCCCATTCGGCCTTACCAGCGCCCCACGGGTGTTCACGAAAGTGATGGCGGTGGTCGCAGCTCATCTGCGCCGGTTAGGGGTTTCAGTCTTCCCCTACCTCGACGACTGGCTGTTGAAGGCGGGCTCGCCCCAGACAGTCGTCCACCACCTTCAGATGACGGCAGACCTCCTGCACGAGTTGGGGTTTTCCATCAATGTGCCGAAATCACACCTGTGTCCCTCTCAAAAGCTCCTTTTCATCGGAGCGGTTCTCGACTCGGCGCAGTTTCGGGTTTATCCCCCGGAACGGCGGGTCCGGGATATTCAGGCTCTGATTCCCATCTTTCAGCCGTTATCCCGGGTTTCGGTCAGGTTGACGCTGCGGCTTCTGGGGCTGATGGCCTCCTGCATCCTTCTGGTGCATCACGCCAGATGGCGGATGCGGGCTCTGCAGTGGGACCTGAAGTTTCAGTGGGCCCAGCATCAGGGCAACCTATCCGACCATGTCCTGATCTCGGAGGGCACTGCGAGACAGTTGCAGTGGTGGCTTACAGACCGCGATTGGGTCAGGGGCAGATCCCTCTCCCTTCCCCAGCCGGAGCACGTGGTTGTGACGGACGCGTCCCTCCAAGGCTGGGGTGGCCACTTGGGAGAGGCGGAGATCAGAGGCCTCTGGTCTCCGGCGGAGTCCCGGCTCCATATCAACATGTTGGAGCTGCGGGCGATTCGCCTGGCACTGAAGGCATTCCTCCCCTTTGTCAACGGGAGTGTAGTGCAGGTGTTCACGGACAACACCACCGCCATGTGGTACTGCAACAAACAGGGCGGTGTGGGGTCGTGGACCCTTTGCCAAGAGGCTCTGCGCCTCTGGCAATGGCTGGAACGTCAGGGCGTGGCTCTGACGGTTCAACACCTGGCAGGTTCTCTGAACGCCAGGGCGGACGAACTCAGCCGTCGGTGCTCGGTGGATCACGAATGGCGTCTGAACTCGGATGTGGCGAGAGGCCTCTTTCAGCAATGGGGAGAGCCTTGGTTAGATCTATTCGCCACAGAAGAGAACGCGCAATGTCATCAGTTCTGCGCGTTGGAGTTTCCAAGACGGCACTCGCTCGGCGACGCCTTTCGGCGCGAGTGGAGTTGCGGTCTGTTGTACGCCTTTCCGCCTATACCACTTCTGCCCAGAGTGCTGAAGAAGATCAGGCGCGACCGGGCCCAAGTTATCCTTGTGGCTCCGGACTGGGCTCGAAGGTACTGGTATCCCGAGCTACTCAGCATGACAGTCGGTCCCTCGATCCGCCTGCCCCTTCAGGAGGACCTTCTGTCGCAGCAGCAGGGGACGGTCCTCCACCCGAACCTGTCCAGTCTCCACCTCCATGCGTGGAGATTGAGCGGCGACAGTTGAGGCCATTTGACTTGCCTCCTGAAGTCTGTGATGTCATTCTGGCAGCCAGGCGTCCCTCCACAAAGTCGGTATACGCCTGCCGGTGGAACAGATTTGTGGCATGGTGCACAGCGAAGGCTGTGGATCCCCTTTCTGCCCCTCTATCTGAGGTTCTCCTCTTCCTCCTTTCCCTTGCCCAGCAGGGCTCTGCTCTGGGCACTATCAAGGGCTATCTTTCTGCCCTTTCCGCCTTCTTGAGGCTACCTGATCAGCCATCTTTGTTCAAGTCCCCTATTGTGTTAAGATTCTTAAAGGGCATCACGCACATGTATCCTCCAGCTCCGTTCGTGATGCCTCAGTGGGACTTGAACCTGGTTTTGACTTTCCTGATGTGCGCTCCCTTTGAGCCCCTTCATTCCTGTCCTCTCCGTCTTCTCACCTTAAAGACGGCCTTCCTGGTAGCCATCACCTCTGCCAGGAGAGTGAGTGAGCTCCAGGCTCTTTCTGTTCAACCTCCTTTCTTGTCTGTTCATCCTGATAAGGTGGTTCTTCGGACCAGACCTTCTTTCCTGCCCAAGGTAGTCTCTGCTTTTCACATTGGGCAGTCCATCACCTTGCCCTCCTTCTTCCCGCCTCCGCATCCTTCAAAGGATGAAGAGCGGCTCCATCGTCTGGACCCAAAACGTGCGCTTTCATTCTATATGGATCGCACACGCCAGTTCCGGGTGGATGACCAACTGTTTGTTGGCTACGTGGGTGAGAAGAAGGGAAGGGCGGTACAGAAACGGACCATCTCTCGGTGGGTCGTTCTGTGCATCAAAGCATGCTACTCTTTGGCTCGGAAGGAGCCTCCTGTTGGGCTGAGGGCCCATTCCACTCGGGCCACGGCGGCTACTACTGCCCTGGGCCGGGGAGTCCCTTTGCAGGACATTTGCCAGGCGGCCACGTGGGCCTCGCTGCACACCTTTGCGAGGCACTACTGCCTGGACAGTCAAGTCCGGAGGGATGGCTTCTTTGGCCGTTCGGTCCTCCAGGACTTTCTGGTGTAGGTTGTATTGGTTCGCAGACCCACCACCGGGGTTGGTATTGCTGGGGTATCTATTCTAAGGTAAGGAATCTAATACTAACCTGTTTCTTTCAGATGAACAAGTTACTTACCTTCGGTAACGATATATCTGTAAGAAACAGTAGTTAGTATTAGATTCCTTACCGCCCCGCCCATCCTCCCCGTTCTGCGAACTGATACCTAGGGTTAGGGACATCCCTTTCAGGGCCCTAGTTTCAAATGGCACCAGTGTTGGTTCTCACATGGCTCTGCGTGTTCTGGCGCGGAAAAGCTGTGTGCAAAGAACTGACGTCAGCGCGCGGAGGCGGCGTCTATATACTCCAGCGACGTCATCACGGCGCACGACGCCGACGACGCGGAGCCGCAGGGGACGCCTGCAGACGACGCCTACCGACGCGCAGGGGTACTGCTACGCAAAAGTTTCCGGATCCAGACTGACGCCTGGGGATATTCTAAGGTAAGGAATCTAATACTAACTACTGTTTCTTACAGATATATCGTTACCGAAGGTAAGTAACTTGTTCGTTAAGTCAACACACACACAGGAAGCAGCATTTCTGTCTCAAAAAGTGTGACTGGACACTAAGTTTTTTTGTCACAGACATATGAACTAGCATTTACAATGCAGCAGTCTCGCCTTTGCCAAAGTCAGAGCTATTGGCATGGTAAATGAATTTTTTTTAATTTATGTGTTGGTTTTGAATACATAAATAAATGGCATTATCATTTACAATGTCAATAGCTTAATCTCTCGCAAATTCGAGACCTATTGCATTTGCACCCACCCACCCACAGAGAGCCACCCACAGAGAGCCCCACACACACTCACAGCCCCCTCCACACACACACACAGAGTCCCCTCCACACACAGAGCCCCCCCCACACACACACAGAGCCCCCCCACACACACACAGAGCCCCCCCACACACAGAGAGCCCCCCCCCACACAGAGCCCCCCCCCACACACAGAGCCCCACGCGCACACACAGAGCCCCACGCGCGCACACACAGCCCCACGCGCGCACACACAGCCCCACGCGCGCACACACAGCCCCACGCGCGCACACACAGCCCCACGCGCGCACACACAGCCCCACGCGCGCACACACAGCCCCACGCGCGCGCACACAGCCCCACGCGCGCGCACACAGCCCCACGCGCGCACACAGCCCCACGCGCGCACACACAGCCCCACGCGCGCGCACACACAGCCCCACGCGCGCGCACACACAGCCCCACGCGCGCGCACACACAGCCCCACGCGCGCGCACTCACAGCCCCACGCGCGCGCACTCACAGCCCCACGCGCGCGCACACACAGCCCCACGCGCGCGCACACACAGCCCCACGCGCGCGCGCACACAGCCCCACGCGCGCGCGCACACAGCCCCACGCGCGCGCGCACACAGCCCCACGCGCGCGCGCACACAGCCCCACGCGCGCGCGCACACAGCCCCACGCGCGCGCGCACACAGCCCCACGCGCGCGCGCACACAGCCCCACGCGCGCACACAGCCCCGCGCGCGCACGCACCCAGCCCCGCGCGCGCACGCACCCAGCCCCGCGCGCGCACGCACCCAGCCCCGCGCGCGCACGCACCCAGCCCCGCGCGCGCACGCACCCAGCCCCGCGCGCGCACGCACCCAGCCCCGCGCGCGCACGCACCCAGCCCCGCGCGCGCGCGCACCCAGCCCCGCGCGCGCGCGCACCCAGCCCCGCGCGCGCGCGCACCCAGCCCCGCGCGCGCGCGCACCCAGCCCCGCGCGCGCGCGCACCCAGCCCCGCGCGCGCGCGCACCCAGCCCCGCGCGCGCGCGCACCCAGCCCCGCGCGCGCGCGCACCCAGCCCCCCGCGCGCGCGCACCCAGCCCCCCGCGCGCGCGCACCCAGCCCCCCGCGCGCGCGCACCCAGCCCCCCGCGCGCGCGCACCCAGCCCCCCGCGCGCACAGCCCCCCGCGCGCGCGCACAGCCCCCCGCGCGCGCCCACAGCCCCGCGCGCGCGCACGCACAGCCCCCCGCGCGCGCGCGCACGCACAGCCCCCCGCGCGCGCGCACAGCCCCCCGCGCACGCACAGCCCCCCGCGCGCGCGCACACACAAAGAGCCCCACGCGCACACACAAAGAGCCCCACGCGCACACACACAGAGCCCCACGCGCACACACAAAGAGCCCCACGCGCACACACACAGAGCCCCACGCGCACACACACAGAGCCCCACTTAAGTGACCTATGGATGAATTTGAGCGTTCACGGATTCCACATTCTGCCCTGGAAAGAAGCAGTATAAAATTAAACGTGTACATAAAAAGACAAACTTCCCACAGAATCAGATGTGCCAACAATGTTGACTTTTAAGTGTATTCCACACTTACCTTAGCTTTGCATCGACCCTAGGGCTATGTTCCTATACACACTATGCTTGGTGACTGCATTCTTGTGGGAGCATCAGTCATGGTGACGTCACAATGCTTGCTCGCTCGCTGTCAAGGACCTTCTTCCCTGCTGATCTCTGGCTGAAGGTCAGCCAAGAGTATTGTTTCTGGAAACGATCTTATTACTTCCGAAAGAGGTTCTCTCAACATCAGACCATCACATTAATGCCATCCTGAAATCCTGTAGGATTTTTGTGGCCTGGGATTTTGTTGCTAGGTGGGTATTGTTTAGGCATTTAAAGAAGACCCTATTCTTTGCACTTTTTTTCTTTTAATATGTACCTCCTTCGTATTACAGTCATAATTTGGGTGCCTAGCGTCTCTGGTAATCCTGGGACCTGGTACCACGGCACCTGCTGCACTATTGATAGCTGCCCCATTGCGTTATACTGTAGTTTTTACCCGGACCACGCATACATACAATATTACTTAATATAGCACTTAACAGCTACAAGAAAAAAAGGAGGCACGTGTTTCATCACCTGGGCTACGAGTGTCACTTCTAGAATATAAGCTGCTTTGCATTATTATAATTGGCTGGTGAGTGCTTCACTACAGGAGTATTATTTCATATTTATTTTATTTGTGTACAGTAAGATTCTGTAAATCATGCAACATGTCTCAAAACTCACCTAACCATTGCACTAAAGGGTTGCGTGGACAAAAGAAACCAGTAGAAGCAAGTATCGTAACACATTCCACTCCGTTTCAATCAGGAAAGAAACAGGCGGCAAATGCGAACGTTTCTGTGGCCTGCTTGGTTACATAGAGACAGCAATGAAGTGATAAAAAGAACAATCTCTAACATGTCCAGGCGTTGTGATTACAATTGGCGGCCTGTGTGAGTAAAGTGCGTGGCAGGTAACTTCCACCACGGCAGTAGGGAGGTACTGGGAGCTAGCTCAAAGGTAGAACGAGGTTGGAAAAACTGCAAGTCTAACCACTCTAAGGCCAGGTAATGACGCACATATACCCAGATCTCCTTATCACTCATGCAACACAATGTAGTGTCTAATTTGCTGCACTACATTTGCAGAAAGGGGGTAAAACAGTGCAGGACTATATCTACAAAGATTGGCCTGCTGTGGTATCATCACCCGCACACATGTAGACCGCCTTGTACCACCCACAGCCTCGCACCATGACGCAGACCCCACTGTGCAGTATAACATTTATAATGCAAGTGGGACGAGGAACAGAGGGGTGGGGGGGCCGAAAAGCGAGCAGCGAGCACAATGGAGGAACGGGGTTGGGGGGGGCCGAAAAGCGAGAAGAACGAGGAACAGGAAGGGCAGAAAAGCAAGCACTCAACGGCTGGGGCGGAGGACTCGGCGACTTCTTCCGGCGGTGGTCTGGCAGAAATGGCGTAAGAAAAGCGCCAAACAATTCGGGGATATCGGGATGCACACCTTTATAATCCTTTTCCACAATTTTTATCCATCATTTAATAAGAATGCGTGCAGCCTGACATCGAGCCTTGCCCTGTGGCCCTCAAATTTAGACTATAGGGTAGGATGAGGCGACCTCTCGCCCCAAGTCAGATGCACAGCAAATAGAAGCCTTCGTGGCTGTTCAATAGTTAATCCATCATATGATTATGTGTAACCTTTTCTGCCAATATTGTATTCTGTTTTTTAACTTATTGTTCTTTCCAGTTTATTCAGTACTCCACACGCGGGAATACCTATCCCGCGTGTGGAGTACTGAATACGCGTGTGGAGTACTGAATTAACTGGAAAGAACAATAAGTTAAAAAACAGAATACAATATTGGCAGAAAAGGTTACACATAATCATATAATGGATTAACTATTGAACAGCCACGAAGGCTTCTATTTGCTGTGCATCTGACTTGGGGCGAGAGGTCGCCTCATCCTACCCTATAGTAAGAAAAGCGCCGCCATTTTTGCATTTGGGGGCGTGGTTTTTGCACTTGAGTGACTGATGACGTCACAGAGTTAAAAACTGCAACAAACACGCCCCCAAATCCGAAAAAGACGGGGCTTGAATGGAGTGACGCCCCTCTCCTCCAATGGCTGGCCAGCATTTACGAGGCTAGCCAATGGAAAAGAGGGGCGGGTTCAAGCCCCATTCTCTGAAAACATCAGTTTCTCCCAGCGAGACTGCGCAAGCGCAGCCTTTGCTAGGCGAAACCTAAAAACACCCTTACTTGGATGCTCATAGAGCATTCTGAATAAGAAAGCATTCTGAGAGTAATGCAAGTCACACAACCCTGGACTCTTGGTGTCTAATTTTCAGAATGTCTTGGTTGTGTAGGTTTACTTGAGAGGAGGCCAAGCTCGGTCCACATTTACACCTACCCCACATCACCAGAAAGGATTGTTTTTCATTCTAGAAATTTGATGTATACACATTGCATTTTGGGTCATTTCCAATCATGGATCTTGAGGTTTGAGAAAGGTCCAGGTGTTGGTTGGGTTCCTCGCTGATCCGAAACCCAATAGTACAGCCATTCTTCTTGGCAAGTGAGAGAAAATTGATATTTCTTTATGCATAGTTTTGGGATATGGGTTGGCAGGGAATTGGTAACGCCCCTTCTTCCTTTCTTTGATGGCTGAAACACTGGTGCTGTGGGGCCTGATGCCAAGGTGGTTCTGCATTGACCCAATTCCTTTTCTTTCCCTGCTAATATTGTGTGTTCACCCCAACTTCATCCCTATTAAAAAAACACGATACCATCATGGAAAAAAGTGAGCAAGAGAATGAGTGAATGGTTTCTTTATCCTGGCACTGCACTTCATCCCCCACCCCCAGACACTAAACATTGTTAGCCAGTGGAGGTAGAATGTAACCCCCTGTATTTTGGCCCATGGGTCAAAAGATAGCCTGCAAAAATCCAAATCGCTCCTTGCTTGCCATGGCGAGGAGGATGCTCTAGGCCCCAGGGGAGTAGAAAGACAATCTGATTTATATGTAGGGTGCTTCCTGATGCCAGGGCGAGTCTCCCCAACCCAATTCTTTATTTTTATAATACATTTACAAATCTCTGGTGTCTAATGGGCTGTCTACGTCCCCAGGTTTGGCAGCTACCCTCATCACCAGGATACCTTGCCAGGTGAGTTCCCCCCCCCCCCAAACGTTAGTTGCACCAGAGTTCGCTGAGCCCAGGGATGCTGTTGGAGTGTTGCTGGGACTCACAGAAGGTGAGTTATTGACCCAGGAAAGATTGGCCTGTGACCACGACTGGACCTCAGCCAGACCTGAGAGGACGTCTTGGGATGTCTACCTTGCAACCAGAACACCCTTACCATCTTCACAGACCAGGGGGACCCTGGTGAAAGCATCTCATACACAGCATCCTTGGAACATCCTTGAACCCTTGCATCAGGAGCCCTCCAAAGAAATCCATTGCAATGCAGCTAAAGTGTCTTGAATTGTTGAAAGGCTGCTGCTTCTGTGATGGTAGCTTCTCTTGAGAACTTTGCTGGTCCCCCTGAATAGCTCCCCGCCATAGATACTGACCCCAAGTAGTGCTAGCTCACTGAATTGACATCTAAGTTTTCTTTGAAAAATATTTGGTGTCCATTTCTTTGACTTTGCCCAGGCTTCTTTGTGCTGGAGTGAAATTGCTTGATTAATTATTGCTTGTAGAATCTATAACTTCAGATCTTTTTAGTTCTACTGTCTATTTGGATAAATTAGTGTCTGATTTCTTGAGACTTGTCGATTTTCATTTGTTTTGATGCAGTTTAAATGCTTAACATGTGTTCCTCTGTGAAAGCCTTGCTGATCAGCAACACACCACATGGGGTTGAGGTGAGGGTTTTAAGGATGAATCCTACTGACCTAAAGGGGTTGGTAACTGTATTGCACTACGAGGTTGCACAACCACACCATATAACACACCCCATTTCCTCACCCATGTATAAAAATATTGCGGAGTCTTAATGCTAATGAGTCTCTACTTTATCAAGAGCCTGTGATACAAGTTATACAGAAAATACACTTCCAAGGAATGTATTACAATCACACCTTCCTAAAAGTAAAGTTCAATAATATTCAGAGCATATACTCATAATTATGAGGCAGTACACAAATGAGCCCCCTGTGCAAGCTTGCCCAAGTGCTTGAAACATCAACATACCAAAAGTACCAAAGGGCTAATCCGAAAGTTCCACATAGACTACTATGCCAAATGGACCCCAGAGCACTAGTCCTTGCGTTCACCAACTCAATATGCAAAAATGAGCCAGAGCTCTAAATCGTATTGCTGGACCTAATGCTCGACAAAACAAATGTTTTAATGAATTCCAAAACGCGCAATCAACAGAGTCAGTGTAATCATACCATAGTCAAAATAGACTCCAGAGCACACAGTTGTATGCTTGCCAAAATATAGTTTGCAAAATGTACCCCAAAGTGCACGATAGTGTGTTGCCAAAACACTCAATGCAGCAAATGAGCTCCAAAGCGCACCGAATCTCAACATGGAAATGAAGTTACTCTGTTGCCTTCAAACAACAGAGGCTTACCTGCAGGCTCAAAGTAAATTGGAATGAACTCACGAGTCAGCAGAAGAGAGAGAGGCTGCTTTCGCACAGGATCCAGAATAGTAAGCCACGCCCATGGGTGTGGCTCCTTTTATAGGCAGACCACACCCACAGGCAACCACACCCAAAGTGACTGCTGTGTGGGGGTTCTGGGATATGACCACACCCAAAGTGACTGCTCTGTGGGGATTCTGGGATATGTAGTCCCCTATAGTTACATCCAGCAGGGAAAAAGGAGAACATATAAAGGAAAATGAACAATGAAAGGGAAATACAAAGAAAACATATTGAGGTGTTTAATGTACATTGACAGAACACCGCAGCCACCATTTAGCAACAGGAAAATGTAGTTTCCCACATCGTACCACATTGGGGGCGGGCCCTAGAACGCGCGCCACAGAGGCGAAGCTAACAGTATTTCAAAGACGTGTATGCAAGCAATAATCTCAATATATCTTTTGAATATGCAAAATAACATTTAAGTGAACATAACTTCCTGAGTAGCTACATTCCTAAATATATATGAGGTAACCATTTTAAACCTATTGTAGATCCAGAAAAGGACCCCAAATACAATCAAACTGTTGCAACTTATCATTTAGTTTATAGATCATTTTCTCGAATGTTGCCACTTCGTACATATCTTCAAGCCAAGATTGAACTGTTGGGAGCACATCTGTCTTCCAAAAATGTTATATATTTACTTTAGCTAGGTCCAGGGCTGTGGAAAGCCCTTTATAAGTATGTATGGGCATGTGGGCGAGTCTGAGACATCATGCAAAAGTGGCAATCGTGCTGTTCATGAGAGGTTAATGGGAGAGCAATTTTTCAAATATTTTTTAGTCTGCAGGAAATACACAATTATTTGACAGTCTCGCAGCATATAAACAATATCACAGTCTGATTTCTGGCACCTCCAGCAAAGGGATTCGGGGCAAAGTTTGGCTGACTATAGCTTAGAGGGTGACCAGTGCCAGCGATGCAGTATTTTAAAATGACTACATTTAACACGACAACCTCTGAGCCCTCTACTATAGTTTTACATTAAGATGTCCCAACTCTTGTCCGATAATTGTATATTTAGTCATGAAGACAACTGTAGCGAAGAAACGGGTGCCTGTAAAGAGACTTTTCAATTAAGATGGTGTATAGACCGCAGACCATTCCCCTGCAATTCTTCCAGGTATGTATATATATTTGGGAGGTTATGTCCTGATTTTTTTGCCATTATGGATGAAAGAGCACTTTTAAGCTGATTACATCTATTGAATTGTGAAGAGTGGAGTCGGAATTCTCGTAGTTGTAAGAAAGATTTTAAAGAGTGTTGTTGCTTGAAAATATCATTAATTTGGCTTATTTTATATTTAACCCAAATGGCCAATTAATCTCACATCCCTTGTATACGATATCTGCATTGTTCCTGAGTGGAGCACGGGATTGTAAACGATTATGAGAATTCGCTATTTTGTGTTCTATCTGTCAAGCTAATTGTGATGAATAGATGATAGGATTAGTAGAGTTTGTAACTTGCAGACGTTTGGTATAGAAATTTTCCAGTTCTGTGTCAGATTTGAGTAATGTCTGTTCGAAATTAACCCAAGGGCAAGTGTTTCTATGAGTAAATAACATATAGATAGAGTGAGAAAGTTGTTGTGAAATCCAGTAGTTTTCCAAATGAGGTAAATGTAGACCTCCCTTCACTAAAGACTGATGTCTTTTTAAGCCCTTCAGTCGAGGCAGATCACCACCCCAAAGAAATTGGGCAATGGTGGAGGGTATTGTTTTGAAGCGTGAACGTGGCTTAGATAATGATACCATCCCAAAAATATAGTTACATTTGGGAATCCTATACATTGTCATAATCTGTACCCTACCCCAAAGTGATAGGTTCAGAATCAACCGGTGTTGAAAGTCTTGTTTCATTTGTTCAATTACGGGATTCATATTGTCCGTGATCATATCTTTTAGTCTTTGATTAATAAGTATCTCTAAATATTTTTAACTTCGAATGGAGCCCCTTGAAAGGGAGGTTCCTAATGGAGGCAAGAGTATTGGTAGGAGTTATTGGTAATGCCTTGCATTTGGGTAATTTGCTGTCACAGGACCGGGAAACATGGCGGCTGGTTAATGCCGGTCGGGAGAACCTCTGTGCAAGCGATGAGGCGAATCCGATGATCGGTGATTTCTGCGAGGCGAGGTGGCAATAGCGGTAACTGACCACAACTGATCCTGGGCATATCCGTAAACGCATCTAGCGTCTAACTGTGGAGAAGTGTGGCTCAATGATTAGAGCGGCAGACCCTGATGCAGAGGTCTAGCCCGGGACCAGGGTTCAATTCCCCGCCTCGGCGGGTCTTGGGCTCAAAAATTCCACGGACCTGATAATTCTCGCCTCGGTGCCTATTCTAATCATGGAGTCCCACTCTGCAACTCTGGGGAATAGCTTGCTTAATCTCCACAACGGCCCCCACAACGCTAAGGATGCCTGGCCTCCACCTTGGGGGTGCCCAGGAGTGGACGCCTCACAGGGAAAGCCAGGATGGGTTCCACAGCGGTATTCGTACAAGCGCCTTGAGACACTTGCGGGTGAGTAGTGCGCTATACAAGTATCAATTTTTACATTTAACTGTAATATTGTGTATGGGCCTAGGCGCTGTCTATACCGCGGCCACAAGACGCGGCTCAGCCCCCAAGGGTGTTGGAGCCGGTCGGCTGTGTTCCTGAGGAGGTCCCGGGCAGCAACTATAAGGCTTCACAGTAAATGGGGGGGGAGCCCCAATAGAATCCTGTGGGCTCTTTATACAGCAGGGAAAGGGCGGTTTAAATATGGACTTAGCATTAGCTAACGGGGCGTCTATAGGAGGTGCCGTGGGAACAATATTTTCTCTAGCAGAAGTGCCTGAGCGTCCAGCTCGAAGATACAGCCCAAGCCCTAAAGTGAAGCGGGGGTGGATGGAAAGAGATCCCCCCTCAAGACTTACCCTCCAGCGTGAGTGTCCTATGCCTTTAAAATAAGGGGTTGCTAAGCGGCGTTGGAGGCACTCTGATGAATCAGGAAAATATTGGGGTGGTGAAAGCCCCTGTGGTCGCTGTAGATGCGGGCAGGGGGGAGCAACTTGCACCAGTAAGGAGTAGATATCTTCTACACTTTGCCCCTGAAAAGAAGAGTGCAGCGGGAAGAGCGAAATTAGCAAATGCACCTTAAGCTGTAACTCCTGTTAAAAAAAGCTACTAAAGGAGGCAGAGCAAAAAGGATTGGGTCAAGAGAAGCACACTCTCTTCCTAAACCTCCCCCCTCCCTTAGTCCTATTTCAAAATTATGGAACAGGTTGTAGGAAGGGTAGGGGCGGAGGAGGGTACCAGGAATACCCAGAGTGTGACGGTGCAGCTAAATCGGAGTGATCCACTGAGGTTGGAGAATCGAGTTTCCCTCTAGCAGATAACCAAGAAGATAGTACATCCGGTACACCCATGACACGACCAACCAAAAAGGGGGGGGGGGGGAATAAAAAAGGTAACGAAGCGTCTCCGAGCAATGATGAGAGCCCTAGGCTGGACCATAGTTCGCAGGAAAAATCTTCAGGGACTCAGGTGGCAGACTTATTATATAGTCTGAGGCAAGATATACTGTTCAAGTTTAAGACCTCTGAACATAATCAGAAGGATATCCAAGAGAAATGTGGGATACTTGAGCATAAGATAGATGGAATAGCCCTACGCACTGCAGTATTGGAGGAGGAGGTGAAGACATTGGAGGTGGCTACTGCTGCAAACTCCAGAGAAATAGTGGGACAGAACAAAACAAGATTTTACAAGATGATTTGGAAAGACTTGAATTGCAGGCTGGGCAGAATAATGTCCGTCTCTTGGGTGTCTCTGAAAATGTGGAAGGCTCGGACATTAACGTTTTTGTATGTAAGCTGCTGGGAGAATTGTTTCAGGACAGGACGGATATTGACTGGGAAAGAGAGCTCCAAAGGGTCCATTGAGATCCTTGTAGGCTACATAGAGGGAGGAAAGCCCTGGAGAACCGCAGCCTTAAGGCCCGGCGGCGCATGGTACGCCTAAGATCCCCTGGATTCACCTGCCTTGTCAAATACAGAGACACGGACTCTTCGTCTGGCGTAGAAGATGATATTTATTAGCTGCAGCTAGTACAGTGGTCTTAGAAGTCGTCAATATAACGAGGTTCAAAAGAGACTGCCACTTTACTCCATGGCGCACAGGTTTATATATGGTACAATACAATGAAAAATGCAATCATACGAGAGCAGGAGACATAAACAAATGTTATGAACAATACTTTAAGCCCAAAGTAACTCAAGTTTCCCGGTTGTGTTTGCTACTCGACCCCTTGAGTAAATTATCGAGTGAATCCACACAATCAGATTTACAAGTAGAGAAAACACAGCTGTATATGTTAGAAGAATAGTCGTGAAACAGGAGAATACATGAGACATGTGGCGAAGGACAGCAGCTAAGATAACCTGAAGGAAAGAATGGTGTGAGCCAACAAATAGTCCGGACGGGGATTAATCAGCTCAGACAGGAATTAGTGTACTCGGCCAGACCCTGACACTCGTTAGTAAACATAAGCAAAAGAAGCCACCTGACACGTGAAGGCAGAAACGGCAAAAACATCGCGTTCGCCGCGCTGCCTGAGTGAGGGCAACATAAAATGGCGGCGATTACAAAATGGAGGCTGAGCACGAACGAATTCGTAATTTTACAGAACCTCAGACCCTCCTTTTGCCATTACTCAGGCAAGAACAAACCAACTCATGCTAATCTGAGTCGGAATCAGCATCAATATTCATGAAGTCCTCAAGCTGCTGCTGCACCATAATCCTGATATTCTCTGTCCTTTGAGTTGCAGGACGTGGGACGCATAAGGTAGCCAATAGGCCACACACTGCGGGACCACATTGAACGCACAGACAACAAGAGAATATGATGGCCAAAATTGCTCCTAGGAACGTCAAGATCTTCCATCCCCAGGTTGACAATATTCTCCAAAACCATCCCATAAAAGACCAATCCCCTTCGTCCTGATGAATCGACTCGGAGATGGTATGCAATTTGGAAATGGCTTGATATACTGCCGGAGCATCGTCTGGAATATAAATGCAGCAGCTAGATCCGATCAATTTACAGACACCTCCTCTGTCTGCTAGGATCACATGTAACGCAATTCGATTTTGCAACGTATAAGACGATCAGCCGGGAGCTCTGCTGTAATGTTACCTATTGCGCCTGCAGTAACATTAATAGTCGTCTCGACCACACAAACCAATTGCCTGATATGTCTGCTGTTAACCATCGGGCCCCAAAAGGGGAGGAATCCTATAAGGAAATCCCCTCCTTGGGCTGCCGTGTCCTTGGCATCGAATATACCTCGGCTATATCTACTTCTATGGTGGTCTGACTGAGCCGAATATGTAGGGGGAAGAAGGAAGGCTATATAACAGGTTCCAGAAAAGTTGGAAGGGAGCCAGGTGTAAGCTCTATCTTTGCAGACAAAATATGTTCCTTGAGACGGAAAAAATGGAGGGAAATCAGGGGACGAGAAAATGTAGGTTTGTAAACAACTCTGCTTATTGTCAGTTTTCTTACTGTTGACTTGGAGACAAAGATTACCTTGATGGGGTACAGTCCACAAAGGAGAAGACTCACCCTGTCTAGTTTTGTCACCAAGACTAGAAACATAGTGGGTAACATTCCATCCTTCATAAGCTCTCTTCTCATCTAACGGAATTTTGCCCTTTTCTACAATCTTAGCCATCACCACTATACCTTTGATCAAAGAGCTGTGGCTGAAATCCAATCCAATCCCAGAAGTTTTTACAGATTTCTAAGTCTGTTGTGGTATGCGGCCGAAAACATAGTCAGGTAAGCCCAAGCTGAACCTTCAAATAAGAAAGGGAGAACCAAATAAGGCATCCCCTTTTGTGTATTGTGTGGCATGAGACTGCACACCCAACAGTAAGTCATATTAATGGCCAATTGGTGTTGGTGTAACAACTGGATGAATGTATTATTCATATATTCAGCTCTCCTTATATGTTCATGAGGGGGTAGAGTATGCATTTTATGTGAAAAGACAGAAAAACGAGAGGGCAAAGAAGTTGTAGAGTTAGCAGCATTTCTCGGGTGTAGTACATGGACAATCCAACCTATGCAAGCTAATAAAATACACAAAAACATAAAAATACACAAAGTTACGCCAAATTGACTACGCAATGATTCACAATATGTCAAGCTCATTTCTTGTTTCCTATTTTCCCTACTTATGGTTGCTCTACCATCCATCTTTATCTAAAAAAATGTCGCTCACGGCAATCTTCTTCAATCACTCAGCTATGTACTTCTGTATAACCTGAGGCACTAGCCACTTACTAAAAGAACGAAAACCAGGTTACAGTCTGAGTCTCCTACCGTGACCCTGCGACGGAGATGGATGGCACATCTAATACTAAATATCACACAAAAAAAAAAACAAGGAGGCAAGAGATCAATACATATGTATTAAAAAAATGTCTTTGAGTAATAAAGAAAAAGTGTTCAAAATATTCAGTTCTTCTGGTCAGCTCTCGATCTTAGGTTGTAGCGAGTTTTGCTCGGCACCGTCTGGTCCTTAAATAGCGTTTTCGGATCCGTAGTGTTTATTCGAAGGTGCGCAGGCACAGCAGCTTGAAGAATATCATCATCTGCTTTCTCAGACTGAGTTCCATAGATTTGAGCATCACTGAAAGGCACAAAACAAGGGACTGCTGCAGTATCCGATTCTCTTATACCACTGCGAATCCACTAATCAAAGGGTAATGGTAATGGCACTTTTTTACAGTGCACGCCATGTACCCAATTTCGCTTGCCGACCTCTTTCACAGCCGTGCGGGTGACGAGCAAAACTTGCGTAGGTGTCGACCAACGTGTTCTCCAGATTCTTAGTCCGTTGGAAGTTCTTAATGCAGACCCAGTCACGGGGCAGAATGGTGTGACCTGGGTCCGTGGAGGCCTCTGGCAAAGCACTTTGCACCTGTTGACGAATAACACTTAATTTAGTAGTCAAATCATGCAAATAATCAATTAACAGAGGATATGGTATGTCAGAATATCTCTTGGGGCGAGGGACACCCCAAACATTAGCTGGGCGTCCAAATACCACTTCATATGGGCTAAGTCCCATACGAGAGTGTATAGTAGTTCTGGTTGACAAAAGAGCTAGGGGCAAGGCATCTGGCCAAGCAAGACCCGTACTGGCTTCAATCTTAGCTAGTTTAAGTTTGAGTGTACCATTATAACACTCAACCAAACCTGCTGATTGTGGATGGTTTGCCGCATGAAATTTTTGTCTGATCTCAAGACCAGAACATACTTTCTGCATAATTTGACCCACGAATTCACTTCCATTGTCACTCCAGACAATTCGCGGCAAACCAAATCTGGGGAAGAACTCTTTAAGTAACACTTTAGCAGTTGACAAAGCCGTGTTATCTTTCAAGGGGTAGGCCTCTATCCAGCGGGAAAAGGCACATACCACCACCAGAACATACTTAAGGTTGTTGCATCGATCCATATGAATGTAATCGATCTGCAACACTTCAAAAGGATATGACGGTGGAGAAAAATGACCTGCCGGAGTTGGGGTACCCTTTCCTGGGTTATGCATTAGACAAACAATACAATGCTAACCACGTTCTCTGCACATTTTGGAATTCCTTCATTCTGCCATACAGGAGCCAAGAGTTTACAAATGCCTTTCGCACTAATGTGAGCTGGACCATGAGTCATAGTTGCAACCGGCAATACATAAGCGTCCGGTAATAACCATCGCTGATGTTCCAACAATTCCGTCCAACAACCCGTCGAGTCTAACATTCCCGTACTTTCTTTCCACGTTCTCAATTCTTTCTCAGTTGCTTCACCCTGAATCGTTTTCACACTCTCAATCGTATCTTCACACATTCCAACTTCCCTAACCCAATTTGCAGGACCTGCCACATACATTCGACTAGCTGTGTCTCTAGCTGTGGTTCTTGCTACTTCATCTGCAAACTCATTTCCACGACCCACATCATCTGTAACTTTCTTATGTGCGCTGCACTTTATGATTGCTATTTGTGCAGGTAAGGTAAGTGACTCAAGAAGATCAGTTACTAATTGACCATGCTGGATCTTTGTCCCGTGAGAGGTAAAGAATCCTCTCTCCCTCCATAACCTACCAAAACTATGTGCAACGCCAAAAGCATACTGACTATCTGTGTACACATTCACTCTCTTTCCCTTTGCCAACACACATGCTCTAGTCAAGGCTATCAATTCAGCTGCTTGGGCTGAATTATGTCCAATACGTGCCGTCTCATCAATTGTGCATAAGGTGGTAACAGCATAAGCAGAAGTAGTCTCACCATTTGGAAGCTTGAAACAAGAACCGTCCACCCATAGGATCCCGTCCGGGTCCTTGAGCAGAGTGTCCTTCAAATAAATCCTACCCTTTGTTTCTTCTTCCGTTCGAAGAAAACAATCATGTTTTTCCTGAACGTCTTTCTCATCCGGCAGTGGCAACAGTGTAGCTGGATTTAACGTGTTACATCTTTTGATGTGCACGTGACTCGCTAGAAGTGTCAGCTCGTGTCCAGATAAACAAGCACTCGTAAGATGCTGTGTTCTGGTTCTGTTCAGCAAGGTATCTACTGCATGTGGAACCATAACAATGAGTGTGTTATCCAACACTAATCCGGCAGATTGTCTAATAGAAATCGCCGCAGCTGCTGTAGCTCTAAGACAACCGGGCAAAGCTTTAGCTACTGGATCTAATGTAGCAGAGAAATAGGCACATGGCCTCTGCTTATCTCCAAATAACTGTATCAAAACTGACAATGCGCAACCCTCTCTCTCGTGAACGTACAGTGTAAAGGACTTGCTATAATCTGGGGTACCCAACACTGGAGCAGAACATAGAGCAGCACGTAGATCAACAAAGCTTTTCTGAAATTCATCCGTCCAAGGGAGCGGATGTGGCGTATCTTTCAACGTTAATGCCAACAGTGGTTTAGCCAAAAGTGAAAAACTAGGAATCCATTGTCTACAGTAGGAAGTAATACCCAAAAAGGCACGTACTTCTCTCTGCGTGGTGGGTACAGACATCTGTGAAATAGCATGAATACGTTCTGGGGTCAATCGCCGTCCCTCCTTCAACAAGAGATGACCTAGATAGGTAACCTCTTATCGGGCATATTGCAACTTAGAGGGAGACACCTTATGATGTAGAGGAGACAAATGATGCAACAACGCAACAGTCACTTCCTTACACACATCTTCCGTATCAGCAGCCACCAACAAATCATCCACATACTGAATAAGTGTAGCTCCAGGAGGCAAAGAAAAAGCATCAAGTTGTGACTTAAGAGCCTTACTATAGATAGAGGGACTTTCACAATAGCCTTGGGGTGCTCTCTTAAATCTAAAGCTTCGGCCACCGAGAGAGAAACCAAAGCTATCCCTACTTTCTTCAGCAATAGGAATACTAAAGAAAGCATTCTTGAGGTCAATAACCGAAAACCATGCTGCCGAAGCAGGAATCATCATCAACAAAGCTGTAATGTCCGGAACAACAGGAAACTGTGGCACAACAATTTTATTGACCTCCCTAAGGTCAATAACAAATCGGTAGACAGGAGGTTGTGAAGGATCAGTTCTTTTAAGGATCGGAAGAACAGGACTGTTACAAACATTGCCTCTCGTCTCTTCAACCACACCTTTCTGAATGAAATCATCGACAATAGCCAAAAGTGCTCTCTCTCCATCACTGGAGATACGATATTGGGGAATGCGTGGCATCTTCACATTCTCTTTGACTGTAACAACATACGGTGGGATCGCAAGACAACCCACGTCATTTGGGCCTGTAGCCCAAAGATTTTCAGGAAGAGAAAGCAACTCAGATGGGAATTTGTCCCGTGACAGATACACGGAAGATGTCATTTTCTTTCCCAACGTAAGATGCACACCCGAAGGGGGAACAATACAATGTTGCATGTAATCTTTTCAACAAATCCAAACCCAGCAAGTTCTCACCGCAACCAGTTGTCCGAATAAGCGGGGCATTCAAATCATAGGGACCAATCGAAATAGGCAAGGGGCAAGAAACCGGATTACGAACTGGGGCGCCAGAAAATCCCACAGAAGTATTTATTAAGCCAGACAAAGGTGCCCCAGGGAGTTTAGTATGCATAATAGAACTTCTCATCGCACCAGTATCCAAACGAAACGGTTCTGAAACACCCATAGTATTGATCGTCACATATGGCTCATTTTGATCTACTGGAATCGATACAACTCCCTCACTTTGTCCATGGCTGTCCTATTCGATCTGAAAATCGTCAGCCCTTTCTTCACAATAATCGTCATTATAATACTGCGTAGACTGAACTCTCTGCTGATCGAAATAATTCGTATTAGATGGAAGAGTGGAACGCTGCTCCTGAGAGGACGCACCTCGTTCTCTACCTCTAGATCCTGACTGAAAATTACCACGCCCTCGTGGATCAGACATCCCATTATTACGCTGTAATAAAACCAGACAATTATTCTTGAAATGCCCCTCTTCTTTACAATACGCACATTGATTAGGACCCAACGGAAGACGTGGCGTGAAATACTCAGGTTTCTGAAACATTTTCTGAAACTGTGGGGGTTGAGAAAACCGAGGCTGTGCAGAACGCGGAGGATAAGCTTGCTGTAAAAGAACCTTCGTTTTTAAATCTTTATTCTTCTTCTCTTGTTTCTCCTTCTCCTCCTTATCTCTATTCTCATAATATTGTGCAGTAGCCAATATTTTAGCAGGGGAAGAGACAGCCCATGCACTTTCCGAACTCTTTAGTTTATTTGACAATTCAGGAAGTAAGTTATAGACAAACTTATCCACAAACAACCGCTGGCCACCCTCTGTACTCAAATCCTGATCACTATGATCAATAAACGTTTCTTCAAAACGGGTGAAGAAATCGAGAAACGCTTCATCTTTCTTTTGCTTGCATGCGGCCAGCTTATCCCAATTAACTCGCACAGCGGGCATCATAGTTTTCATCAATTCAATTATTCTGCCTGGTAGGGCTGTAATCAGATCATCGGGTTTCGCACCACCCACTTGACCTGCATCAGCGGCTCTAATAGCAGGCCAATCACCACCTAATTCAGCATTATGATTTTCCCTACGAATCCGTGCCCACAATGCTTGTGGAACAACATTCCCAAACAGCATATCAATATCGGCCAAATTCATAATACAAGCGTCAACTGTTTGAGACAATTCCTTATAATATCCAGCCGGATTTTTACGCGGGCCCGGAAGAGTTTGTTTAAGCGCCAATACTTCAGACCTTTTCCAGGGCTCGTGGACCCATATACGCTGGAAATGAGCAGGGATAGCAGGCGGACCAACTACTGCGTCCCTCCAGACGGGAGGAACTTCACGCATCGGATAATTCTTAATGCCTTTAGTTTTGGTAGGATTAGTCTCGGAAAGGGACAAAGACAGAAACATTGTTCGAAACGCAATGAGTTTTTTTACCGCGTCTTCGACTTGTGGCCCTACAATAAAACCTTTATCGAAGTCGGCTTGTAGCTTCAATAGCTCAGAAGGAACTACATCTAACTCCAGATCTTCCCAACCTTTAATAATAGTCTGACACATGACATTAAAGACCTATCTCTGCGTGGGCTCTACCCATTGGTGGAAAGAACACATAATATCTTCTGTACTATAGTCTAGTCCTCTCTCAATCCATTTACTAGCAAGGGAACCCAAAACTACTTTCTCGTCCGTAAGGGGAAGTTGACAACGGGATTGTCGTCTAGAGAAAGCCGGAGACAGATTCAAAGACCCGAATAGAGGAGAAAAGTAATTGGAGACAGCATCAGCTAATCTCCTGTGCGACGCAGCGGAATCCCTCGAGAGAATGGGAGGCAATGCAGATGTGGAAGGTAACGGAGACTGAAGTGTAGCCGGCTGAGGAACAAGAGTGGGGATTTGTAGAGGTGGGGGCTGAATGGTGGGCTGAAAAAATGGAACAGAAGCAGGCAGGGAGGCATTAATGGGCTGAGCCTGTTGCTGAATAATCGGCAATTGAACAACCACTGGTTGTGCAATAGGAGGGGGCAACAAAGGTGCGGTAGGATTTTGGGCATAGGGCGGAGGTGAATTCAATAAACAAGACATTAGGGAATCTTCCTCTAATTCCTTACTTTTATCTGAAGAGGAAGTAGGCAACACCGGATAGCATCTATCTATCGCCATGCGATGTTGTCTTTCCGATATTTCATTCGCACCATCTGTTTCATTATTTTTAAACTGCTGAGCGGCCTCTATAATTGACATATTTTGTGCTTTCTTATCCTTTTTTGCTTGCTTAATTTCTTTCTGTTTGGCTTCCTTACGCCAAAGGCGGAAAGAGTCAAACATTGCCGGCCGGGCTTTTCGTTTAAACAAAATCGTTTCCAGGTTATCTAGTATGGCAGAGTCAAAACTACTGTTTTGGGGCCATCTCAAAACTTCACTATTTTTCGTGTATCAAACCCATGTCTCATTAAAGGTAATGGGACCAATACCATGTTTGGAATAGAGCTCATAAGTGGGAGTTCCAACTGGAGAAATCGGACATGAAACCTCCAACTGGGAATCCCTCGTACAACCTAAACAACAAATTCTTCTAAACTTACTCAGTCCAGGCACCGTTACATCTCTAGACTAGTCACAAACAACAAGGGGTATAAATCAACCAAACAGTACAAACGTACATACCCCTTGGCTTCGGGTATTGCAATACCTGAATAAAAACCCAAAAACAAAACAAAACAAAGGATTGTGGGAGCGACCCACCAAATACTTAACTAAGGATCGTCCTACACCAGCGAAGGTCCGTCTATCGTCTCGCTTTACCAAACATCATCAGAAGGGTCCAAGGCAGGGCGACAGTCAGGGCAGCAGTCTTCAGCAGCCGTCGGAAAGGAGTAGCCGCGCTGTCAAAGACCTTCAGTCCACTTACGACATACAGGGGTCGATCACGTGGTGCACGTCCTCCAGAATTTTCTTGCGGGAATCCTCACGACCCTCAGGCTTAACCGCTACCTCTGAAGTCGCCCCACGTTGGGCGCCAGTTGGAGAACCGCAGCCTTAAGGCCCGGCGGCGCAGGGTACGCCTAAGATCCCCTGGATTCACCTGCCTTGTCAAATACAGAGACACGGACTCTTCGTCTGGCGTAGAAGATGATATTTATTAGCTGCAGCTAGTACAGTGGTCTTAGAAGTCGTCAATATAACGAGGTTCAAAAGAGACTGCCACTTTACTCCGTGGCGCACAGGTTTATATATGGTACAATACAATGAAAAATGCAATCATACGAGAGCAGGAGACATAAACAAATGTTATGAACAATACTTTAAGCCCAAAGTAATTCAAGTTTCCCGATTGTGTTTGCTACTCGACCCCTTGAGTAAATTATCGAGTGAATCCACACAATCAGATTTACAAGTAGAGAAAACACAGCTGTATGTGTTAGAAGAATAGTCGTGAAACAGGAGAATACATGAGACATGTGGCGAAGGACAGCAGCTAAGATAACCTGAAGGAAAGAATGGTGTGAGCCAACAAATAGTCCGGACGGGGATTAATCAGCTCAGACAGGAATTAGTGTACTCGGCCAGACCCTCACACTCGTTAGTAAACATAAGCAAAAGAAGCCACCTGACACGTGAAGGCATAAACGGCAAAAACATCGCCTTCGCCGCGCTGCCTGAGTGAGGGCAACATAAAATGGCGGCGATTACAAAATGGAGGCTGAGCACGAACAAATTCGTAATTTTACAGAACCTCAGCCCCAATGAAGATATTAATACATTTCCTCACTTTCTCAATTAAGGAGCGTGTGCCGGGGCAAGCACTGAAAGAACGGTCATTGAAGTTTGGGGATTTCACCTATCAAATCCGGTCTGACATGCACAAAAATGAACAAATTGCGTTCTAAGGGGGCCCAGGTGCACATGAAGTTTTCTGACCATGTTGAAGGTAATGTGGCTAAACAAAATGTATACTGTCAGGGAACCGGAAGAACTAGATTCTTTGCTCAAGCAGATGGCAGGCTCAGAATAGATATCAGGAATGTATATAGAAGATTAAAGGAATAGTTGTAGGTAGATTTGTAGGTATAATCTTTAGCTACCTTGCCATTTACTCACACGTAACACGCACGAACACATTTGGTACTTGGTTTGTTTAAAGGATTTGCCTTTCACTAGCATGGGGGTATCTCGAAGGCGTTTCTCGCCCAAGAGATAGGGAGGGGGTTGCCCAAGGGGGGGTGGTGGGAGGGGACATGAAGAGTTGGGAGCATGTGGGAGAAAAGAAAAAAAATTGTGTCCTTACGCTGTCCTATAGTTGTTTGATTCTGACAAAATTCTTTGACTTTAAATCCCTTCTAAATATGGTGGTGCACAGAATAGGTTTAAATCTGAGAGGGTCGTTAGGAAGTGGGCGTCAACATATAATAAATGAGTAAAGATTTGGTCCAGTTTATGTCCTGGAACATAAATAGCTTGAGGTCCACGAGAAAACTGGCTTGAATTATGGAATTTCTTAAGAAAACTGAGGCCAGTGTTATTTTATTACAAGAAACTCACCTAGACAAAAGTTAATTCAAAAACTCATTCAATAAGTGGGCCTGGGTTCAGGATGTCGCTTGTTCAGATCAGAGAGGTAGTACGAGGGGGGTGGCTGTTATTACAAAAAGTAACTGGTATTAAATTGGAGAGTTATCGGACCGACTCCTCTGGGAGATGGGTACTGGTTAAGATGAGGATACAAGGAATGCCAATAGTTTGTGCTAGATACTATGGGTCAAACAAGGACAATCCAGATGCACTAATTGAACTGGAATCATGTGTTTGAGGCATATGAGCTGAAGATTACACACTGTGCATAGATGGCCACCTAGTGTTGGGCCCGGATGTTTGCAGTTTGTTTTTGTTCTAGAAAGTCTTTGGAAGTCACAGGATAGGGGACTCCTCCTTTGGATCATACTGCGCATGGGCATCGGCTCCATCCCCAGATTGGTTTTTTCTGCCACCGGGCTCGCATGTGTTTCCAGTGCTCCGTGTTGGAACCGATTTCCTTTGACGCGCAATCCTTACCAGCTTTGACGGTATAGTTTTGAACGCATTTACAGTCGACGTTACTCTTTAACCTCGAAGTCTTCGATTCCGGTCGTCAACGAAGGACTTCGGGCGTACCTAGGCCTCAACTACCAGCTCATGGAAAGGACGCCATTTAAAAAGTGTCCTCAATGTGGGTCGAAGTTTCCCCACACAGACCTACATGAGGTGTGTAACCTTTGCCTCTCACCGGAGCAGGAGGCCAGAAATTGTTCGCTTGTGCCTCCTTCCGTTCCAAGAAGACGATCCGGGACCGAAGAGCTAGGAGAACAATGGCTCGTTCATCAGCTCTGATTCCAGACGACATCTTCCAAGAGGGCGTCGACGTCCCAGAACAACAGCATGGCGTCAACAGCAACTCCGAGGCCGAAGATTCCGAAGTCGAGGACATCACTCCAGCACAGCGGGTCGTAAGTAAGAACATCGACCCCGACCCTTCCTCAACACATTCAAAAAATGCTTTGGTCACACCCTCGCCCTCGGGTACACACCGGGACACTGCTTCCACTGCCCCTCCTTCGGGCTCGGCTAAGAAGCTCACTAAGCTTTCCGGCGACTTGGGCTCGAGTCTGCCTGCTCACAGTGCTGGCACACACCTACCTGCACCGGAAAAGACGCACCGAAACCAAAATCGGACCCAAGCAAACCTGCTTCGGATTCGAAAAAATCAGTGGATCCGAAAAAACCCATCGGAGCCGAAAAACCATCAGAGCCGAAAAAGACTCGTACTTCTCCAGCTAAAGACACTGCCAAACAAAATGCTTCAAAGCCAAAAGAAGCTCCCAGCTCTGTGCCGAGAAAGCCCTCCGCACCAAAAGATCTGCCTCCTGCAGAGGACTTATTTCATCCAGACCCTGCACAAAAGACTCTTGTTAAGGATCCAACCACTGGTCGACTAACTCTTAGTTAAAAAAAATGACAACTGGATACACCTACACCGGCTCCTCATCCAAAGAAGGACATTGCTACCTCTCCTCTAAGGATTCCTTCTCCTCCTCCTCCTCCTCCACATATACTATCACCGCCTCCTCCCCTAACACAGCACTCCCCTACATCTTCTATCATACCAGATGATGACAACAGGGATGATAGCTCTGACGACACAGGGGGTGGTGCAGATAGTGAGCCACCACTAGATCACTCTATTCCTCCGGGCTCACCTGACCCTTGGAATGATTAGAATACCCCAGACTGTAGTGTAGTTCCTATATTCCCAATAGGCTCTGCGCATTTGAATAGTATATCCTATAGATTAGACGTAGGACTGAGGTCGACTAGGTCTCTATCGAATATACTAGACTTAATTGTGTGTGCCAGCTAGCTCAGAGGTCACTAGAAACTTTCTCGAATAAACAAGAAGGGATTAGTCTCTGACAACCGCATATACATGACAACTTTGTTTCGCAAGAATAAGAAATGTATCTCTAGAGTCGCGGAAACAATAGATAGTTATTTTACTCAGTCAATCGTGCATGCTTCGTTTCACCAAAGGTGCAGAGAAATAGAGAGACTGGCGTTTTCAATAAAAGGATTAATTCAACAGTCTTCTTTCTCATGCAGAGGAAATGAACTGCTACAATCGTAACACTGGTTGCAAAGTACAATGCATACAGTAGGAAGAGTATTATAAAATAATACTGTAAAAGCAGGATATGGTTTCTAAGACATAAAATACATAGAATACATACATTAATAAATAAAGACTAAAAAAGTACTCAACTGGTGCTTCTAAAATACGCCTACCCCGGTGTACCTAACCTAGGTCTAGTACAAGAGAAGAAGTAAGTGAGGTGTAGCTTAGTTTCAGTATTCTTTGCCAAGAATCTATCCAAGAATTCTCTAAGGGTCTAATCAGCTCCGTACCTTGGTTTAGAATGAAGGAGGTCTGGTATCTCTCTCTCAGGACTCGATTTCCCAACAACCCGTAAGGGTAGGTTGGAAACACTGGAGCTGGATTTCTCTGCAAGAGAAAAGACAGCGTCTCTCTCAGTACGTCAGCTGGAGGGTCGGCTTCCTTCGGCACTTGCTGTAGCAGGGCGTCGGGCAAGTAGATAGTCGAACTGCTCCAAACCACCGTGTGTTTGCCTGGGCGAGTGTGGGTATATTTATACCTTGAAGGTGCCTAGTTTGACGTAAGGTTGGACATAATAACTTCATCAAGTACTCAGTTCTTTGAAAATTCCATGAGTTCTTGGATAAATCAATATTCAAGCAAGGGGAAGTCCCTGACTGCTGAAGGCGGGTTTTTCCAAGAAATCGTTGTGGATTTTCGGAACTAGTGGAAGTAGCCATGCCGTATTTGGACTGCATAGGCTAAGTCTAAATATGGTTATGATTTCTATGCCAATATAAGGATAGGGTGATTTATACCTATATATGGGCATGAATCGGGAAAATTACACTAGGATCCATATACAACACCCACTCCACTTTATTATGTTTAACATTACTAAATTATAAGCGCTAAAAGATATCTAAAGCATGTGCTTACAATCCCACCCAAAATACACAAAATGCATTTGATACGGTTGCACACGAAAAATTAGCATTTGTATAGTACACATTTAAAAGCAATAGGCGTCACTTAAAACATGAATTATGATGTTGGCAAAGCTAACAATGAATCATGTAATGACATTTATGAAATGGCTCTAAGTTACAGAATAAAAAGGTCGAGACCATTCCATAGCAGAATATATAGACTGTTATTATTTTTAAGGACAAGGTCAAATATTGTCTCTAGGAAGTATTTAAAGAATTTCTTGTTATCTAAGAATAGTTCTACTTTAAGCAGATTACTTTGTGCCAAAAACAAATATATATATATATATTTTAAGTTCTTTGGGAAAAAGTCAAAATTAGCCGTAGAAAAAATAGAGTTCCAAAGGTTTTCGGAAGGATTGTTATTAAAAGTGAAGGCCAAATTCAGAGTTCATGGAACGCTGTGTTCAGATCTCAAAAGTTATTCTCGGTGTCAGGAGAAAACATCAAATCGTCTAAGCTGGCAAAGAAATTGTCTACCACAGTAGGTGAAAGTGGAACTACTTCGTTAAGTAGATCAATTGTGCAAGGATGAGAAGCATCGACGTCAGCGTCAGCCGCGCTAGCAATGTTCAAATCAGATGGTACCTGTGTGCCTGTTGATCCGCGTATCTCACCTCCTGTTGGATTCGCTGGTGAGATCTCAATGTATGCCGTCATCAGGAGGTAGCCGTTGGTGGCAACACAACACGTGAGCGGTTACTGGACCCAGTAATGCGTCTGCATCTGTTGGCGCATCCGATGGTAGTGTTAGACAAACATCTAACACGCATTCCTCTCCACAAAGCAGGCATTGTAGAACAGGTAAGATGCAATCTTGCCAGATTGGTCTGAATGAAAGAAACCAAGTGGTATTCAGATCTCTTAATCGAGCCAAGCCAAGAATCTGTGGAATTCTGTCACAGTACCGCATAGCCAGGAGGGCGTCCATGGTAGTCTGGGCTTCGTTGGTGACTGGACTTGTCATATAGGAGCAGGAGAAACAAAAATAGAATTCCTGCTACGAGTCCCAAAATGAGAGGCGAATCACCAAACACAGAGTGCAAGAAATTTGGAAAAATGCAGAGGACTGCTTCAAATAGTGCTAACAGCCCCGAAAAAATTTCTTAAACGCATGTGCAATACCGCTGGTATCAGGCATTTTTAAGATTTGACCTAAAATATCTGCGAAATGTACTGGGCAGTTGGTTGATAATAATGCATGTATCTCTGCAGAAGTCCTTGCAACTTTGCAGATCATACGTTTCTCTAGACGAGGTCGGTGGCACAGTTTTGTGCAAATGAATGGCTTTCATTCTGCTTAAAGTATCAACTCGTATAGAAGTGATATTCAGTGAAGGCCATAACGCCGACTCCCTGTCTGTCTTGCTTTTTGGATACAATACTTGCATACAAATGACCCTGGGTGACACACTAACTAGATACGCTTTTCTTGGCAATATGCCACAACAGCTGTGATCATTGATCATAATGTAGCTGCCATTGGAAAGCTGCCTGAAAATTGGTTCTATCACCGCTGCTGGTGAACCGTGCAGGTGGCAAGAAAGGTTATTTGAAGAACCTTCGCAGGCCGCATGTAAATTAATACCTTCGCATAAAAGTTTACCGCTTACTGAGGTTTTGCAATTTTTACTACTAAGACACACTTCCTTTTCCCCACTCCAACATTTGTGTGTGTAAGGTAAATTCCAGGTTGACTTAATGTATCCTTTACCCAACCTTTCATACAGGCCCGCTGGTATGTGTTTTAAGCAATACTGAAATTGGAAAATCATCACTGGGATCGTGATGGTGCCATGTATTATCCATTTCACGACTGGTTTCTCAGAAACAGTTAATGGTAATCTTTCCAGTTTTTCAATGCTCAGCACCGTATAGTCTGCTCCTCTTTGTGCCAAAGAGATTTGTTTATCTGTAAGGTTAAAGACAGTAAACAATGACGTGGTATTGATTAGACGCCATGGCACGTAGCCTGAACGCAGATTTTGTAATGTCCAGCCTAGCAGCATTATAGAACGTAATTGAGACTGGCCATTTTGTAACATTAGCAAGTCCTTCTCTATTATGTCGATGGCAGAGGATACAATGCTGTCCAAAGAATATATTCTGGAGGACAGAGTCGTTAACCCATTGTCCACTACAGAGAGAGCTTTCTCTAAATGAATACGATCAATTTCTCGTATTCTTTCTGCAGTTTCCATTTGCGTGATTTTCCATGCTTCATTGTAAGCGGAATATATACCGGCTTATATGAAACGTTTTTGACGTGGTTTACGAGGTCCAAGTAAGAAGTCTTGTAAGTCAACGCCTTCTTTAAGTGAAGTTAAGTGTTTAATTTCTGGAAGTGTGGATTTCTGTAGCCACTCGAGGCATAGTTTTCCTACATTGTATGTTGTAACTATCCCTGGATGTTGTCTCTGGGAATATCTTGGATCTGGCCTAGTTACTGTGAACCCTTGTGTTTTGTTCAGGAATCTATCTTGACAGTTATTCCTGTCTGTGGGCCAGATTAACCATTTTTTCCATTCAGGATTAGTTCTGTTCTGTTGTTAAACCTGTTTTACGTCTACCTCCTCATCTGCAGTGCCATTACTGTCCCGTGTGGCTTTAGGTATGGACGGTTTGTTTAAATCTTTTATCTTAGCTAAGCCAAGACAAGATGTTTGTTGTACAGTGTCACTTAATAACATTATTTGTTCTGGGATAATGCAGGGTCTGAATAAGGCTTCTAAACCTTGCACCTGTCAGTCTTTTGTGCCCCAGACAGTTTTCGTCTCAATGTTATCTTTCCAAAAGTTAAAACCTAATGTAGACCGCTGAGCATAAAAGTTCGCAGAATAAATTTGTTTAGTATTAGTCAACATGTTTTTCATTCCTGTCTTATTTACATTTTTTAAATAAAACGTTTCTGGATTTGTGATATTAAAACCTGAGAAGTATGGAAACTTTTCACAAAATGTTTTTGAGCTGCCTTTTGGCGGTGTTGGACAAAGTTCCCATTGATTATAAGTAAAACATTTCTAGGGTTTGCAGATTTGTGCAAGTAATGGTGACCATAATGATTAAAACAATACATTTGTTCATAATCTGATGAACCTTCTAAGTATTCATGTTTTGTGAATTTAGCTGACATTTCTAAATCTGTCATCATATTATTAACAGTTTCAAAGTCCCAATCATCAGAAAATGTGCTGGGTGAAACAAAGTCACTCAAAGAAACCTTAAACTGGTGTGGAATCTTTAACAGCTCCACCGGGCCATAAATGTCATAATCAGTTGTGTCCCATGCTATACCACCAGGTATAGGAACGGCTGTGATTTTCACTGATGACAGGTCTCTTCGTTCATGATGAGATGATTTGTGAAGTTTCAGGAGCAAGTTGATATTCTTACTTGCTCTGTCCATTTACTGTATTTTCCATCTATCATATGTCCTAAACTTAAAACAAGAATGAGCCAAAGAGAAAAAGTACACCTAACACAATCCAAAATTCAACCCATGGTGAAACCAGATATATTTTTTCAAGTTGATGAAAGAGTTCCGTTATTCTTTCTTTGAAAGTTTTATTTGCTGGCGTATTTTCAGGTTCACTGGGATCCTCAGAAAATGTATCAAAGTTCATGAAATAACCAGAGGCAGTTCTGTCACTTGTTGGGATTGCATCCGGATTTTTCGGAATTGCTGGAGCAGTTTCTTCCTTTGTCATATTAGTATAGTCGGGAGCTATATCATTGTAGACAGGTGTTTCTTGACAAACTGTTATTTGGGTTTCAAGAGGCACAAGTTCCATGGCTTTGTTGCATAGTCCTTCTTTTCTTACTGTAGGTTTATCAAAGGTGATCGTCTTTCAGTTTGAACCTCTTGGATTGTAGCAAGATTTCGTCGTCTACCACATCTTGGGAGTCCACTGGGCCTACTACTTATCGGCCACATGATGTGGTTTGACCAGCTCGATGGACACGATTCTGTTCTCCATTTTTCCAGCAAGGGGCGGTAGTAACACTGATCTTGTTCCGTGGATTGCTAAGACAGGTACTGCATTGCTGTAAGAAGGCCCAAATTCCTTCTTCACTGCAATCTTTTCCCTGACTAGATCCCCAATCTTTGGAATCCAGACAGGTCTTGCTGGGACAGGTGGTTTTTCTTCAGTGGTTGTTGGCTTTTGTGTTGTGTTACTCAGGCTTCTTCTTGTTTCATTTAAGTCCTGTAAAACAACCAAACGGTCTTTGATATCAAAGGGTTTTTGTTCCACCACTGAAGTTTGACGATCAAGACCCTGGATGAGCATTCTAGTACCAAATAGTAATTCATATGGATTGATTCCACCCAGAGAATTTCTTGGCAGATTATTAAGACTACGTTGGACATTTATTAGATGTTGGACCCACCGTCACCCGAACCTAATACCCTAGCTGTTATAGATTGCTTTATGTCACGTTTTTTTCTTTCTACTACCGCATTTCCCTCAGGATGGAATGGACTTGAGTACCGCAATGCAACGCCCAAGCTAGCCATGGCCTCCTTGTAAGCTCGAGAGCTAAACGCAGGACCCTGGTCAGAATGTAGCGTGCCGATTTGCGTATGTGCCGATAAAGACTCGCAAATCTTTTATAACAGTTTGGGCGTCAGCCGAGCGCTGAGGCCACATCCAAATGAATCTTTTGCAGGAATCTACTGTGACCATTATATATTTATAGTTGCCATCCCTTTGTAAGAGACCACAGTGGTCCAGGTAAACATACGCTAATGGTTTATCTGAAATTAGAAGGGGGCGTCTGCGCAGGTCGTTTCACTGTAGAAACATTCATTTTTTGGCAGATTTCACATTCTAGAACATAGTTTCTAGCTTGTTTCCTCATGCACGGCCACCAATATCTCTGTTTTAATACTGATACTGTGGTGGAAACTCCTGCAAGTGCAGAGGCGAGTCACGTGCTGCTAAGATTGGTCCTAACCTATTTTCCATGTTTGGAATTACTCTATCTCCCACTCCAGGGATTCGAGCAAAAGGAACATTATTTGTATCAGTTATATATGAGTACTTTACTGGAAAGCCTTTTGGGAGTGTTTTACCACTGTCTTTTACTGAGGCAGAGACAGCATGCATTATGTCGCTGTCTATTTTTGTTTTTGAACGAGTGATTGCAGCTCCGGAAGCCGTTTGCCCAGCTGCCTTCGCGGCCTCATCAGCCAATGAATTCCCTGCAATGTGAACGCCATCATGGTGATGACTCAGTGTATGAATCACGTGAGTCTTTTGTAGTTCTTTTTGTAATAGAACTACTTGTTCCCAAAGCATTTTGTGCTTAATTGTACCACCTTTTGCATCTTTCAAACTGTTTTGAACCCAGTTCTGCAGATATTCATTGTAAGACTGAACGCAGTAATACGAATCGCACACTATGAGTGTGGGGAATTCGCGATCTGTATTTTCAAGCGCCATCTTGAAAGCCTGTAGTTCAGCTCGCTGAGCTGTACAGTCTCCGAGTGATTGAGTTTTAGTGACCATAGGTCGAAATTTACCTTCGCGCCAGCGACCTTTAACAATCGCGCACGCAGCACTATAGGCTTGTTTACCTCCAATTGCGGGCTGTGCTGATCCGTCTGTATAGATTATACATCCATAATGTTCTAGAGGCAGAATTTTGGTCGGCAGAGGACATTCTTGTTCGTATTGGAGAAATTCTTGTGCCTTCAAGTATGGGTCAAAAATGTATACCCATTGTATCCATATCGGATGTAAAGCCTTAGCATTTGGAATGCTCGCTTTTGTTACTGCCTCTAAGGCAGGTACAGGTGTAACGATCATTATGCGTTTACCCTGTGCTAGAGCTTTCTCTTTTGCTACTGCAGTTTGAACCGCTGTCAATCTTTTCTGTAGAAGTGAATTTCATTTCAGCTTGTGTGTACAAATGTGATTTGTACACTATTGGTACCTTTTCACCTTCATTAAAGGTCGGGTATGTGAATCCGCATCTCCCTGGGATGATTCGGATTACAAGATTGTACACGTTGTCGCGTGTCTGTAACTGTGTTTTTGCTAACATGTCAGTTTGTACTGAACGCAACATTTCTGTGTGTTCTTGAGTCCAATTAGTTGGTTTGAAATCAGGTTTGATTAGTTCGTAGAGAGGTCTAACCCTTTCTGCGTAATTTAGAACATAAGTTCTACCAAAATTCAGGAAACCTAGAATTGACTAAGTTTTTCAGCGTTTTTGGAGGTTGAAGCAGTGCACATTTCTCTAGAAAGTTGGCTGCCAGGCTTTTGCCTTGACTTGAGAACTCGTATCCTAAGAATAGGACGTTGAGGTGGGCAATTAGTGATTTCTTAAAATTGAATTTGTACCCTTCAGAAGCGAACCCAAGTAGTATGGTGTTCACTCTTTTCAAGTGCACATCCAAATCATTGTCTGTAAGATAGATGTCATTGACATAGGATAATGCCTCGTCATCATACGTTTGTAGTAACTCTGTTACTCTGCTGGAAAAAAACCTGGACTATTCTTGAATCCCTGGGGGGGACGGCAAAATTGTCGTGTGTCCCCATGATGGAGAAAGCGGTCAAATACCTACTTTCTGGTGCAATGTTTTGACAGAAGAAACCGTTAGAAATATCTAATGTGGTTTTATACTTTTTACGCACAATGTTATTCATTAGTGCTGCACTGTGTGCATTTTGTACTGCAAAAGTTTTGCAACAAGAGTTTAAGTGTCTGTAGTCCAAAACTAGATGATATGTATTGTCTGGCTTGGAGACAGGAAACAAAGGATTGTTCATAGATGAGGTGCATGTTTCAATCACCCATTGGTATTCAAGTTGATCTAAGATCTCCCCGACTTGTTTTTTTAGCTTCTTGCTTAACTGGATACTGCCTTTGTGCAGTAGGTTGATTTTGTAACTGGATTTTATGATGAGGCGAGTCCTCATCCCATCCTACGTAATTTTTGTCTAATGCTTGAGCCTGGGCTACAGCCCATTTTCTGGCATAGGTGTATTTTTAATAAATTGGAATGTGATTAGAGAATGCTGGCATAATTATCTCTTCGCCATGTGGGTACTCCCTGACAAATTCAGGTGGCCAGTCTTGTTCAGCTAGAAGAATGTCATAACCCTTAGATAGCTTCTCCCAAAAGAGTGCTTTTATTTTTCTAGTTATGTCCCCCTCCATCTGGAGTGTTACTTCATATAACTTATGGGGTACACTAACCCTGGTGTCGGCAGTTTCAACTTGAATGCATTCATTCAAGTCCACTGTCTCCAGATGATCCTTCAGGATCTTGCGAGCTATGGTGACCTTTGCTGCGCTGTCTAGCAGTGTCTGGGCCCACTCCCCGTTCTTGAGTTGTGTCCTCAAGATCCTCGGCATGTTTGATCTTTAGACTTGCTACCTTCTTCTTGTTGAATTGAGTATTCTTGATTTTTGGAACGTGCTGTTCGTCTTTGGACTTCACGTGTTCTTTTTGTTCTGATCGTCCTCTTCTTTCGGATTTCTGCGAGGAAGTCTGAAAGGTACGAGAGGAACGTGTATCAATATCTTGATATCTATCAGGTTTTCTCAAATTATCCCTATTTCTAAGGTTATATCTCTTTTCAGAGGGCTCCTGTTGAGGCGACCTTCCTCTGGACTGGGAACGCTTAGGATTTTCAGTTAGTTGGGGTTTTACTGGTTTCCAACCCAAACTATCTCTACCTAGTTCTTCATAGGATTTTTCAATAATTCTGGCAAGCTCATACGGTTGCTCAGTAATATCTGTTTCTTTTAGTTTTTGGCGGATCGTCACGGATGCGGTTTCAGCTTTAATGTTGGCTAAAAGTATAGCCGAGACCTGTTTAAAATCGTTCATTAACTTCATACCAAGATTTAAGGCAGGTTCTGGTCCGTATTGATTTTTAATCTGTCTTACGACGTCTGGTATTACCGCCATGGATGGAACACCATGTGTTTTTGTGTAGATTGAAGCAAAGACTGTACCCCAAGTGTCACAGTGCTCCACGTGTGGTGCAATCCCCATTGGTAAACAGATTGTCAGAATCCTGTGTTTCTCATGAGGTGTACTATCAGGGAATACTGCCTCTATTTGAGTAATTTTTTGGGCTAACCAGAACGGAATTTGTTCCCGTTTTGCGGGCAATTTACCAATGACTGACTGTATAGTCTGTGGTGTAATTTTGTTTGTGTTCCCCTGATGAGGGGTGTGCTGTGGAATTCTTATAGTAGGTTGAACTGTTAAGGTCCGCATGACATATTGAACCAATTGTCTATGTATTTTAATTAGCTTTTTTAGCTGAGCTAATAGTTCTGGACCTGTCATTCTTTCAATGTCAGGATGTGGTGTATAGCTGGCTAATACCGGACATGTTCCTCCTGGTCTACCTAGTGGACCGAGCCTGGTAATGTGATTTTGATGATGTAGAGCGCCATTAAACCAGAGCTGATTCTCTTGGTAAGTTAGTGGAATTTCAACGTCCTCGAAAGGAACGTATTCCGCTGGAGGTTCCTCTACTTTGTAGTAGTGGAACTCGTGTGTTACTGGATTTGCTGCAGGAAACAGAATCCATGAATAGAATTCCTCTGTCTGCCGATATTCATGTGCCTCTATTACAAAGATTACTTTACCACCTCTTGATGATACTCCATTTTCTATAAGTTTTATAGTGATTGTTTTCCTTATATTTACCGGGATGAGTATAGCATCAGGGTCATTGTGTTGGAGATTTGTGTTGTCTAAAACTACCCGAGCTACTGCTGCAGCTCTCTCCCTTTCGTTGTCACTATCCGTCATTTTGTTGACCGAAAGTTTGCAGAGCAAGTTTCAAGGAAACAAAGATTAGGTGCACAATATTTTGGAACACTGTATACTTTAACGTTGAACAAACCAAAAACTAATACATAGGATTTTCGTCCTACTCCGTTTAGGTGGATATTATATCTTTTTTTACCCACTCAAGACGTCTTTTGGAGTATTTTACGGGAAAAAGGGGTCTGTGTGAAAAGCACCACTGAGTTACTCTAGTATCTAGCGTTAAATTATCGCCTTACCAAACGTTGGGCGCCATGTAGTGTAGTTCATATATTCCCAATAGGCTCTGCGTATTGGAATAGTATATCCTATAGATTAGACGTAGGACTGAGGTCGACTAGGTCTCTATCGAATATACTAGACTTAATTGTGTGTGCCAGCTAGCTCAGAGGTCACTAGAAACTTTCTCGAATAAGCAAGAAGGGATTCGTTTCTGACAAACGCATAAACATGACAAATTTGTTTCCCAAGAATAAGAAATGTATCTCGAGTCGCGGAAACAATAAATAGTTATTTTACTCAGTCAATCATGCATGCTTCCTTTCACCAGAGGTGCAGAGAAATATAGAGACGGGCGTTTTCAATAAAAGGATTTATTGAACAGTCTTCTTTCTCATGCAGAGGAAATGAACTGCTACAATCGTAATACTGGTTGCAAAGTACAATGCGTACAGTACGAAGAGTATTATAAAATAATACTGTAAAAGCATGATATGGTTTCTAAGTCATAAAATACATAGAATACATACATTAATAAATAAAGACTAAAAAAGTACTCAACTGGTGCTTCTAAAATACGCCTACCCCGGTGTACCTAACCTAGGTCTAGTACAAGGGAAGAAGTAAGTGAGGTATAGCTTAGTTTCAGTATTCTTTGCCAAGAATCTATCTAAGAATTCTCTAAGGGTCTAATCAGCTCCGTACCTTGGTTTAGAATGAAGGAGGTCTGGTATCGCTCTCTCAGGACTCGACTTCCCAACAACCCGCAAGGGTAGGTTGGAAACACTGGAGCTGGATTTCTCGGCTAGAGAAAAGACGGCGTCTCTCTTAGTGCGTCTGCTGGAGGGTCGGCTTCCTTCGGCACTTGCTGTAGCAGGGCGTCAGGCAGGTAGATAGTCAAACTGCTCCAAACCACCGTGTGTTTGCCTGGGCAAGTGTGGGTATATTTATACCTTGAAGGTGCCTAGTTTGACGTAGGGTTGGACATAATAACGTCATCAAGGACTCAGTTCTTTGAAAACTCCATGAGTTCTTGGATATATCAATATTCAAGCAAGGGGAAGTCCCTGACTGCTGAAGGCGGGTTTTTCCAAGAAATCGTTGTGGATTTTCGGAACTAGTGGAAGTAGCCATGCCGTATTTGGACTGCATAGGCTAAGTCTAAATATGGGTATGATTTCTATGCCTATATAAGGATAGGGTGATTTATACATAAATATGGGCATGAATCGGGAAAATTACACTAGGATCCTAAATTCATATACAACAAGACGTCCCTAACGTCCCTCAAGACGACATATATCCCTCTAGGCCTTAACCACCAGAAGACACTATGAGATTTAATCAGCTAGTACACAGGGCTCCACAATACCATGGGGTTGACCTACATACTGACCCTGTAGAAGAAGACTTCCTAATGGATACCTTTGATAATGCACAAAGGTCTTCGTCAATTTTACCCATGCTTAAGGGAGTTATTAAGCATGCTCCAGAAGTCTTCAAAGACCCAGTTAGAACTCGGGTCATCAACCCACGAATAGAGAAAAAATATAAAGCTGCCACTTCAGATCCAACATATATTAAAGGCCCAGTACCATTAGACTCTCTTGTGGTCTCTAATGCACGTAAAAGAGCAAATTCTCAAACATCAGGTGAAGCTCCCCCACCGGATAAAGAGTCTAAGCTCCTTGACGCATCAGGTAAAAGAACTGCGTTTCAGGCAGCAAACAAGTGGCATATTGCCAATACACAAGCATTATTGGCAAGATATGACAGGGCACATTACGATGAATTAGAATCATTAATGTAGCACCTCCCCAATAGGTATAAAGACAGAGCAAATGAGCTTATCCAAGAAGGGAAAAATATTACAAACACCTCCATTCGTTGTGCACTAGATGCAGCAGACACTGCCTCCAGAGCAATTAATACCAGTGTTCTGTTGCGTAGACACGCATGGCTACGCATTTCAGGGTTCAAACCTGAAGTCCAAAGTGCCATACTTAACCAGCCCTTTGATGAGCAACACTTATTCGGACCTAATGTAGACGTATCCCTTGAAAAGATGAAAAAGGATACCGAAACTGCCAAATCTATGGGAGCATTTCAGTTGCAGGCTCCTAGACGCTCATTTCACTGCTCTTCTTACAGAGGCGCCACCAGGGGATACTCTTCAGACACACCCTCTACCCCCACACAGTCCACCTATAGTAGGAGCTACCAAAGGGGTGATTACAGAGGTAACAACAATAAGGGTAGAGGTAAAAACAACAACTCCCGCTGTGCCTCCACCCCTGCCCAATTACTTCCCTCCCCTTCCCCCGCCCCATTCCACTCCTGTCGGGGGAAGACTACAATACCTACCCGCTTGGGAAAACATCACATCAGACAGGTGAGTGCTACAAATAATTCAGTCAGGTTACTGTCTCGAACTAACATCTACCCCCCCCAAACATACCACCCAAACAGCGTCCAATGTCACAAGAACATTTGATACTGCTCAGACAGGAGGTTATATTGCTCCTGCAGAAAAATGCAATAGAAATAGTTCCACTGCATCAGCAAAACAAAGGAGTATACTCCCTGTATTTCTTAATTCCAAAGAAGGATGGATCTCTAAGGCCTATTCTAGACCTCAGACCCCTAAACTTGTACATACAATCAGACCACTTTCATATGGTCACACTCCAGCAAGTCCTTCCACTCCTTTTACAAAATAACTTCCTTGTCACTCTAGATCTCAAGGACGCCTACTTCCACATTCCTATCCACACAGCGCACAGAAAATCTCTCCGATTTGTACTAGACGGTCAGCACTACCAATTCCAAGTACTCCGATTCGGAGTCACAACAGCACCAAGGGTGTTTACCAAATGCCTAGCGGTAGTAGCAGCACACTTAAGAAGACAGCATATTCCCGTCTTCCCATATCTAGACGACTGGCTCATAAAAGCCAGCTCATACAGCCAGTGTGTACAACACACTCACGCCACAATTCAACTGCTCCACGACTTGGGATTCACAATAAATCACACCAAGTCACATCTGCAACCGTCACATGTACAACAATATCTCGGCGCTACAATAAACACCGAAATAACACTAGCCTATCCCTCTCCAGCCAGGATAACAAGTGTACAAACTCTCCTAACAAATTTCAGACTGCAACACTCGCTTCCAGCTCGAGTGTTCAAGAAGCTCATAGGAATGATGGCATCTTGCATATTCATAGTACCTCACGCAAGACTACAAATGCGTCCACTTCAAGAGTGCCTAACACGACAATGGAACCAGGGTCACAGTCAATTAACAGGCCTAGTGTTGGTAGACAGTCGGACTCATCGCTCTCTGCAATGGTGGAGCATGAAAAACCTTTCAAAAGGCTAACCGTTTCTAGAGCCAGTTCCTCAAATAGTCATAACAGCGGACGCATCGCTCTCCGGCTGGGGAGCTCACCTACTGCATCACACCATGCAAGGCAGGTGGACACCGCAACAAAAGTTACTCCACATCAACCACTTGGAGTTACTAGCTGTATTTCTAGCCCTAAAAGCATTACAAAAGCAAGTATCAGGCAAAGCTGTCTTAGTCCGCACAACAATATGACAGCCAAACAAGGGGGGACACACACTCTGCAGCTCTATGTTAGTGCAGCAGATATGGAGATGGGCTATACCACTAAAGATCTTCCTCTTAGCCCAACATGTTCCAGGAGTACAAAACACCATGGCAGATCTGCTATGTCGACAGACACAGCAAATCCACGAGTGGGAACTTCATCCGCAAGTTCTTCAACCTTTCTTTCAACTGTGGGGACAACCTCAGACAGACCTCTTCGCCACCCACGAAAACGCAAAATGCCCAAACTTCGCCGCCAGATATCCACACCTGCTGTCTAAAGGCAATGCGATATGGATGAACTGGTCCCGAAAATTTGCGTACGCTTTTCCTCCTCTTCCACTACTTCCGTTAGTGGTACACAAACTACAGCAACATTCCCTAAGACTCATTCTAGTTGCTCCAACTTGGGCCAGACAACTGTGGTACACCACGCTGCTGCAACTCTCTGTGGTACCACACTAGAAACTAAGCCTATCTCCATGCTTATTAACGCAGAACCATGAAGAGCTCAGACACCCGGAGCCAGCTCAACTCAACCTAGCGATCTGGCTCCTGAAAGTCATAGAGTTTGGTTACCTTAACTTCCCTCCAGACTGTATCAACATTATTAAAGAAGCTAGACGTCCCACCACTAGAGCATGTTCTGCAGCTAAGTGGAAATGGTTTGTAATATACTGTCAAAACAACCACATCAATCCTTTAGATGTGTCTATTCAACACATCATAGGATACCTATTACACCTTCAAAAGTGTAATTTAGCGTACACGTCTATCAGACTGCACCTTGCTGCCATTGCAGAATACTTACAAAATAGACATCTCTTTTTAGAGTGCCTGCCATAAAGGCTTTTATGGAAGGACTCAAAAGAATAATCCCTCCCAGAACACCACCTTCACCAGTGTGGAACTTAAACATTGTTCTCACACGGTTAATGGGACCTCCCTTTGAACCGTTACATAAATGTGAATTGCAATTCCTAACTTGGAAAGTAGCTTTCCTAGTAGCTATTACTTCTCTCAGAAGAGTTAGTGAACTACAAGCATTTACCATTCAAGAACCCTTTCTGCAAATGCATCATAATAAAGTGGTTCTCCGTACTAATCCAAAATTCCTTCCAAAAGTCAGTTCACCCTTCCATCTAAATCAGTCTGTTGAGCTGCCCTTATTTTTCTCGCAGCCACAAACAGTCGCAGAAAGAGCTCTTCACACCTTAGATGTCAAAAGAGCATTGCTTTACTACATTGAAAGTACACAAACTTTTCGTAAAACGAAACAACTTTTTGTGTCTTTTTCACCACCACATAAAGGTAACCCCATATCAAAATCTGGTATAGCTAGGTGGATTGTCAAATGCATACAAATCTGTTACCACAAAGCTAAACGTACGTTATCTATTCCTCCTAAAGCCCATTCTACAAGGAAAATAGGGGCTTCAATGGCATTTTTAGGGAACATTCCCCTAGACGATATATGCAAAGCAGCTACGTGGTCTACACCGCACACATTCACAAAACACTATTGTGTAGATGTGCAAACTAAACAACAAGCCACTGTGGGCCAGGCTGTACTAAAAACTCTGTTTCAAACAACTGCAACAGATACTGGTGGTCTCCGCTAAAGGTGGGTACTGTTATACAATCTATGCACAGTGTGTAATCTGCAGCTCATATGCCTCGAACGGAAAATGCTACTTACCTGTATGTATCTGTTCTTGGCATGTAGAGCTGCAGAGTTACACACACCCACCCACCTCCCCGGCTACCTTTATCTGTTCCAGTATTATCTTAATTAGATACAAATTACATGGACATCACTACTTTTCTTGTAAAACTCCATCACTTCCCTAATGGCGAAAAACAATCTGGGGATGGAGCAGATGCCCATGCGCAGTATGATCCAAAGGAGGAGTCACCTATCCTGTGACTTCCAAAGACTTTCTAGAACAAAAACAAACTGCAAACATCCGGCTCTACATTCCAAGAACAGATGCATACTGGTAAGTAGCATTTTCCTTATTATTAAATAATGCCCCCGTGATAATTGATGGGGACTTCAACATAGTTCAAAGTAAAGAGTTGGATAGAACCTCCAAAGCTAAATATGTTAGTCCACCCAAAAAACCGGTGGTACTTAAAACTCTGATCCAAGAACTAAACTTAGTGGACATTTGGAGAAATAAGATGGGAGATAAGAAGGGCTTTAATTTTTTTGTAAGAAGTATGTTCACCATTCTCGTTTTGATTACTTTTTAATGGATCGAGAGTTGCTGACGGGGTTTGAAGGGATTAAACATCTGCCTGCTATACTTTCAGACCATTCAGTTGTGCTTTTCTCTTTGAGGCTCCAGGATGAGAGGGGTACAATAAGTTGGATTCTAGATAGGACAATTTTGTTAAATGAGGGGGTGATATCTAATATGAGAGATAAGGTCTTGGTCTTCTTCAAAGCCAATATAGGGTCAGCAAAAATTAAAACGGTATGGGACTCTTTTAAGATTGTTTTAAGAGCTATTGATACCTCAATAATGGTGGGTCAAAAGGCATAGTATGAGGCAGCAAGAGAAAAAAAACTTTTAAAAAAGCAAAAGCAAAGAGCAGGAGCTTCAAAGGGCATCACTGGGGGCTCTAGTAAGGGTGCTTTGTTGACCAAAGAATTGGAACAGCTGCAAGCAGAATATCAAGGGGCCCTTGATAAGACGACGTCAGATAGATGGAAGGTTAGCAAATTGCAACATTTTTCATATGGGGAGAAGGGCGGCTCACTCCTTGCTTGGAAAGCTAAAGTAGACAAAGCCCGTAACACAATAGCTAGTTTAAGAGAGAGTATAACAGGTTACATAGTAGATACCAACATAAAAATTGGTTTGGAAGTCTGCAGACATATGAGTCAACTGTATAAGGAGGATATTTCTCCTGTGAGAGAGAATATAGAGTTTTTTTTTAAGAATATCTAACTCCCAAATTTAATTGAAGAGCAGGAGACGACTTTAACGTCTGAGATAACGGAGGAGGAAGCCCGAGCTCAGCTGAGAAAGATGGATAGAGGGAAGGTGGCTGGGCCGGACGGCTCTCCAGTTGAGATGTATCTTAGTCTTCTAGATGGCATAGTACCAGGTTTAAAAGAACTTTTCTATGATATATTGCTGCAAGGGGAAGCCCCCTCTGTCCTGGACTGAAGCAACGGTAACCCTGATCTTGAAACCCAACAAAGATCCCCTTGTGGTAGATTCGTATAGGCCAATATCGCTGTTGAACACAGACTACAAGGTTTTCTCAGGGAGATTGGCCGCCAGGGCGGCTAAGATCATAAAAAGCGTTATACATCGAGATCAGAGAGGTTTTATCCCCGGGAGGCAGCTCAATGAGTTAACATTCGGAGTGCTTGGGGTAGTTGATTTGGCAGAAACGTATAATTTACCTGTAACGGTTGTGGCAGTGGACGCCGCTAAGGCCTTTGACCAAGTTCACTGGCCCTATCTCTGTGTGGCCCTAAAGACCTTTGGATTTCCTGACAACATAATAAAGGCAGTTCAACTTTTATACCGATCACCTCGAGCAAGGGTTATAGTAAATGGGGAGTTAACGGATTGGTTCAATATAATGCAGGGAACTAGACAGGGGTGCCCCCTGTCCCCGCTTTTATTCAATCTTTATATTGAACCGTTAGCAGCTTGGATTAGAAAGGACGATTCCATTGTTCTGCTTAGATATGCAAACTTGAAGGCAAAACTAGCCTTATACTCCGATCTCATACTGTATACGCTAAACCCTGAGAGGGCTATCCCTAATTTAATGGCTAAAGCGGAATCTTTTGGGAAGATATCTGGGTACAAGGTAAATAGGGATAAGACAGAAACGATGGAATGGACTCAGCCAAACCAACTTTAGGGGCAAAATCACATATGCGTTATCTGGGTATCATAATTAAGCAGAATTTAGCTGAAGTGACTACTGTCAACTGGAGAAAAATTAGTCAGGAGGTAGGGAGACTGCTGGTCAGGTGGGCAAACCTTCTCCTAAATTTATATGGTAAGGTTAATCTTATTAAAATGATTGTTCTGCCTAAAGTCCCCTTCCTTTTTAATTCTATACCCCTATTATTTGACAGAAGAGAGAGTTCTAAACTACAGGGAAAGATATGCAGCTTCATTTGGGCCTCGAAGGGCTCCCGTATATCCTGGAAAAAATTGAGAAGGTTGGAGAAGGGTGGGTTGGCACTTCCCGATTTGATGATATATGGGCATGCTTTTTACTTTAAGAATTGTCGGATGCTGTTAAATAAAGCTGATGGCTCAGTAATAGGAACTCTTTTTGGGGCAATGCTCAGTGAGCTGAGGGAGAGGCAAGATCACTTTCTATTTAAGTATGGGGACCCGAAGTAAAAAAAAAAAATGGTGAGATTGAAGATTTTGTTGTGGGCATTGAGAGCATACGACTTTATCCGGAAAGAACTAGGAATAATATACTACTCCTCTAGGACCCTGATATGGGAATCACCAGGAACCCCGGAGTGCTTAAAAGACTCGCTCAGCTTTCCACTGAAGAATGCGGGGATTTCCCAATGGGGAGATCTGAAGTCAGGAACTGAGTTAGTTAGCTGGGAGAGTTTGTGTACAGGGGGGTCAACTAACTAGATTCAAGTATTATCATACAACCATTGGTACCCAGCAAAATTATCAAAATTTTCAGAAACACGTTATTCATGCCCAAGATGTAGAGATCTCTCAGCAGACATATGTTTTTAACATGTCCTGATATCACACATTTTTTGACTGAAGTTTGTAAATTCTTAACAGAAGTAATAGGCATACAGGTGAGGGTAAGTCCTTTACTGGTATTTTTTAGAATATGTCAAAATAGTGCCACCTGTCCGAATAAGCCAGTTGCAAGATTTTTCTTTTATGTGATCTTATTGGGGAGACAGGAGATTTGTAGATCATGGAAATCAGGTGCTCCACCTCATTTTCTAGAGTGTAAAAAGAATATTATATCTATAAGTCAACAGGATATAGCATGTGATCCCAGTAGTCGGAAATAAGTTTGGGCCAAGCTGGTTGATTGGATTAAAAAAACTGGGGTCCAATGAGTAAGCCAATGAATTGCTGTCGGTCCTGGTCCCTTCTTTGCTACGGGCACACCAGTGAAGGGCGGTAAAACAAATAAAAAATAAAAAAGTTAATACCTTGCATTTAATCCAGTTGATTTTGTAGCCATAGAATTTTAAAAATATGGTCAGCTGAGATAGTAAGTAGGTTGTGGTTTGTGTTGGTTGTGAAAGAGTCAGAAGGATATCATCTGCACAGTAAAAAGCTTTAATTTCACTTGGGCAGTTTTAATGCCTTAAATATCATTTTTTTTTCCGTATGGCTATAGCCAGTGGTTCTAGGGTAAAAAAACGACAAAGGTGATAACGTACACCCTTGCCTGATACCACAATAGATTTTAAAATAGGGACATACGAAGCCCTTGCATGTAACTGTTGCAGTAGGGGAAGGATACATTAGTTAAATTGATGAAATCTTTACCAAATCCCTTCCTTTCCATAATGCGGAACAAACAGCCCGACTCTACTTGATCAAAAGCTTTTTCTGCACCTAGGGAAAGTAGGACTTTTTCTTCAGTTGCCCTAACATATGTGAAAGAGTGCAGAGGTGATTGTAGATGAGTGTCCCTGTGTGAACCTGCATTGGGATGGGTGTATTAGAGAGGTAATGACAGAGGTAGGATGAGTGGCCATAAAGGCAGAGATAATTTCCTCGGACTCCTATTTTCAGAATTTGAAATTGTCCATTGTTGATTTTTATGATATTTGTTCATTAATTTTTATTACATTCTTTTTCTAGCCAACCTGTTAATATAGAAGATATTCAATCTTTTATTACATCTTATGTGTACAGAAGCAATTAACAAGTGTCTAATTTGGATGGGTGATTTTGACTTGACCAGATGTCCTCTAAGGAAAGATCATGACTGTGGAACAACTAATTTGCAGGAAGAGAAAATTATACATTTTCAGCATACACCTTGTGGGGAGGCATTAAATTAAATCATGGTCAAGAATAACCTTTACACCTCAATGGAATTTTATAAGGTGGGAGTGGTATACCAGCCAACTTTTAGAGGAAGGGGCATAGTGTTATTGATTTTATGTTGATATAATCCGATTTAGCCCCAGAGGTTATAGATTCAAATGTTCTACTGACCTTTTCTAGTCACTGTAATCCTGTAATCGTTAATGCGGACTACCTCTCATTCAGTAAGAACTATACAAAAAGTAGCAAAGAGCCACTATATTTTTTTAATAAGCTTCTGAAGATTAAATGGAACAGTGTAGATCCTGAAATACTTTTTAAGGAGCTACCGGCCCCTAAAGTGTTTTAACCTCGCCTGGACAGCTCCTTTTAAATCACCTCAAACTTGTTACCAACATTACCCCCATGAAGTATTGAGGATATTAGAGCAGCTAGGTTACGTTATAAGACTGTCCTGCATGAGCGAAAGGAGGAGATGAGATGGAGGGCATGGGAATACCTAGAAGTTGCTTCTTCTCTTTACAATATTAGAACTTTCTGGGAAATTGTAAACCGGCCTTTTTTTCCCCAGACTCCCCTAATTTTAAAACCGTATGTCATATTTCCGCTGATCAGTGTGTGCTTAATTTTTCCAAAGCTTTCAGATAAGAAAAAAATCCTTCTGTCCAGTCTGATCAAATAAATACACATTATTTTTATTTTAACAATGCATATGTGTTGAGTGAACCTTTAAATTTCCCCAGGCGTCAGACTGGATCCGGAAGATTTTTCATGAGCAGTACCCTTACGCACCAGTAGGTGGCATTGGTTGGCTCCACGGGGCGGCGGCCAAGTCAGAAGTAACCTCTGCATCACGTATATAGGCACCGCCTCGTTGCACTGCCATCAGTTCCTTTCTTTCTGCGCCAGCCAGCACTGATCTGAGAGAAGAGCTACTCATCTGTCAGTGTTTAACAGAATTTTTGCGACATTTTGTCGAAGTTCTTTGAAGTATTTTCCTCCTGGTGTGTCAAGGATGTCTCCGAGGAAAATTGGTTTCAAGCCCTGCGGCACCTCTCACCACGCCATATCGATGACAGACCCAAACCTTGTTTTTGGTGTCTGGAGCATGACCACGATTCCAAGTTGTTCTCCAATTGCTGGGCCATGGTATCGAAGGCTTTGAGGGAGAATACCTTGAAACTGCTAGCGACCCAGCATGCGACTCCACAGAAGTCACGGTCCCGGTTGAGAGGAAGATCCTGGGATACTTCCAGGAGTCCGAAGTCCTCTTCGTTCCATTCAAATTTGTCAGGGGCACTTACCTGAGTAAGAGGCACAAAAAACACAAGAAGTGGAGGGACGCTTCAACTTCTCCTCATCTGTCAGGTGACATGATGAAGTAACATCAGCGTTTGAGGCCTGGTTCCTTTGAACCTGTTCCTGGGCCGATTGTACATCTCTTCAGTTTTCCCAGTGTTGGAGTGACCCCGGCTTAAATTAGAAAGTTTTATGAGGCCATGCATCTAAAATGTAAGCAGCCCGACCACTCCCGCCCACCTTCAGGGTCAGAGAGGCCCCATCTGGTTCCACAACAGTGGCTCCAGCCCCATGTGGTTCCAAGCTGGCAGCTCCGGCCCGGCTCTGATAGGCCTACATGGATCTGGTGTTGTATCTGGACTGGCGCCGATCGTGCCATCCTGACCTTCCCCGGCACAGTCCTCTATGCTCATGGCGATGCCAGCCCTATAATGATCCCCGAATCAGACAGAGCCACGTGGACCGATGCAGATGTCAGCACTGACAGGACCCTCATATCCTAGGTCAGAGCCTGATCCCTATTCCGAATGGCTAAGCCTCGGGGAGAAATGGGAGGTGTTGTTGGACCCTTCAGAATACCAGCCTTATGATCAAGATATAGACTGGTGTGAGGAACTGGGTGATGCCAGCAGTACATCTCCACATACTGGCATTCTTCCCCTATCATGGCTATGGAAGAGGGAGCTAGACATGCAATGGTGGTGTGGCTGAGGTCCTCGACCTTCTGTTCCCCTTGGTGCCAGTCAAGACCAACATCTTGACAGAGGTGCTGCAAGCGGGAATCTCCACCTCTGAACCCCTACTCCCATTCAACAAAGCCTCACTGGCTTCTGTAGATCTAGTCCAAACCCAGCACAGGGCCTCCTCTGAATAGGACGATTGCCAGTTGACACTACACGCTCCGGGGGACCCACATTTCCTCACTGTAGGCAAGTGTCCCTTTTTGACCTGGTCACCCCCACTTTTTAACTCGTACATGATGTGATTTTGACTGGAAATGCACTGGGTTCCTGCTAACCAGGTCCCCAGTGCCAGATCTCTTTCCCAAAACTATTTCCCCAACTGGCAATAACTTTAGCACCTTCTGTAAGTCTGTAAGGGCTTAGACACAGTCCTGTCTGACACCTCGCTCGATTGGTATTTCGGATGTATATTGCTCTCTTGTGCTGTATCCGAATCTTGACGTGTTACCAGAATGCAGAGCAATAAAGAGCTTCAAAATTTCATCAAGGATTCTCATTCTATTTAAGATGTGCCACAACGTTGGGCGATCAACTCAATCAAAGGCTGTTTGAAGATCCGCAAAACCTGGTGAAGTGGAGCACCCAACACTGTTTTGCACCCCTGCCCTAGTGGTGTTTTGCTGGTGCTGCCTTGGACATTGCCCACCACTCACCTTAACTCCTGGAGGTTGGCTCGTAAGTCTATGTACTCTACTTGAATGCCACCTTGACTTTTTCTCCCATAGGATAATATTGCAGCTTTTTGAACCTTAAAGAAATTCTATTTAAAAACGTACTTACCTGAACACATTTCTACTGATGCCTAAACATATATAAAGATACATTCTTTCTATAAATTGGTCTGGATCTCCTTATTGAGTTGTGTGTCTCATTTACTGATCAGTGTGTATATTTTCAGCTGTCTTGCACACCTCCGTAAAAAGCCGAAGGCTGCTCGGCCACACTACCCCCTAACAGACCACCTTGGGATTGGCATTGCAAGTCCCATATCCACTCATAAGAGAAATGCTGGAATCTTTACACAATATATCTCATTTTAATATTTCATTAAAAAAGCCAGCTTCCTACATTGGTGGTGCATTTGTGGGATACAAGACTTGACATCTGCTATACCTCTTGGTTAATATGTGATTCCACTGAGAAATCAAAAATCGTCATTAGCTAAAAACATTTTTTGTCGATTTGGAGTTTTTTCTGAATTGGTTTAAATTAACAGGGCCTTGTGTTAAGTCCCTCAGTAAAACTGTTTAAAGGTTTAAAGATTTAAGGTAAGTTAGGCCTTTAGAAAGTACTTAGCATTTTTTGTAAGTTCTTAAAAAAGTTCTCAAGTACTTTTAAACGATGTCTGAGGCAGGGCCTTCTCAGGAGATCAACCTGCTACCCTATCAGCACCTTAGGGAGCCCCAATTTAAAGAGCTCTACAAAGCATGGACACTTGCAATTGGGTCTAGACCCAAAAAAGCCCATCTGCAGCAGATGCTGGCAGAAAGTGAGAGGACTCTGGAAAGTAAATGACCCCCCACTGGGGTAGAGGATGAGAACCCAGAGGTGGATGATGTTGACACTGACTTCACCACTACCCCTTCAGAAAGCAACTCCACCAGGAGCACTCCTAGTAGTGCACCAGAACAGATAGATACTGAAGATGCAGATCTTCAGAAACTAGCCAAAAGGAAAGACTTTGAGGTTAAACTCCTGGTTATAGAAAAGGAAAGCTGTGTTAACAACAAGGACCCCCTGATACGGATCAATATCCTGGGACAGGGAAAAACAATATATGTAAAGTAACACTCCCAGGCATATACCAATTACACAATAGATTAAACAAACAAACTAGTACAGTTTAGAACAAATACATTTTTAATAAAATTTAAAAAAGGATAAAGAGACAACACTAAAAATCAGTGCATTGATTACAATTAATAAAACATTCCTATAATTGTACATCTGTTTATACAAAGGATTTCAAATTAAAAAAGGGAAGATTAGATGGCATCCGGTCGACGCGTTTCAACATAAAAATATGTCTTCATCAGGACATATACCATCCAGTTTCAAAAGTTGTACTTGTGTACAAAGGTAAATCTGTTCTTTGTTATTCATATAGATTTAAAAAGCTGATTCAAGGCTGCATTATCGCGTTCCAAGTATTGATATCTTGATTAGCAATTTTCTTATGCATATAATGGTGTTTCCTTTGGGGTATACATGGTCTGGATTTGTATAATTTAAGCAGGTAATCTCAACCCCTGAAATGTTATCGGGCAGTTCTTCATCTGGGGTCCTTTCTATCAATATCGTACCACGACTCAAGGCTGTTGTAGTAGATACGTTCCTAAATTATCACAAAGCGATAAGCAGTCGTGGTAACAGTCCTATCTCTGGGTATTATTAAAAACGGATATGTTCGGCGTCGGCGTCTCGCTTCTAGTTTTATTAAGCCGCCAGTCACGCAAAGCACCTACTTCTAATAGAGCAGTGTTCAAAAATATATACGTTGTTCCCTCGTGGTTTGCGGTTTAAAAGTATACGGCGAAGGCGTCCTGGTAATTGTTCTTTATATTGCCAAACGCACGTTACTCCCGGTGAAAATCCACGAGGCTCCAGGAAAATTGCCGGATACACTGCCGGTCGGTCAGGTATTCAAGGAAGAACAGCCAGGGCTGAGCTGGGCGTAGGACCCATCACTGGTGGCAGCAAAATCATAAATAGGGAGAAGGATGAAGCTTTCGACGCTAAAATCCCCAAAGATATTGTCCCAAAACACTCAAAGGGTGAAAATATAATCAAATGGTTTACAGCCTATGTGAGGGCTTGTAAAATGAGGCAACTCAACAAGAAGTATTGGAGCTCTCTTCTCTGGGAGCTGTTCTCAAGAAAATGTAGGAATAGGTTCCTGACACTGAATGAGGTCGATGCTGAGTCATGTGACCTCATGTAGAACACTCTGATGGAAGGCTTTGGACTTACCATTGAGGAATACAGGATCAGGTTCAGGAAGACTTGAAAACCCTGAGTCAGACCTGGGTAGATTTTGTAGACTTTTCAGTGAAGACGCTAGGTCGCTGGTTGACACGTAGAAATGTGCACAACTATGTTGAGCTTTATAATTTTATTATGAAAGAGCATCTGTTGGGTAATTGTGTTCCTGAAAAGTTACATCGGTACCTGGAAGACAGGGGTTCACTTTCTTCTCAATAGTTTGGGAAGAAGGCAGGCTACTGTGTCAACACAAAGGTGACCAAAACTACCACTGGTGGGGGTAACCAATAGAAAGGGGTTGCTAAGCCCCCTAACCCCCCAAGGGAAAGATGGTGATCAAGCTAAAGACAAAAACTAAAGTCTTCTAAATGCCCCCAAAGAGCTGTTCAGGAGGGTGGGCTTTGAAACAATACAGAGTCTAAGGGTGGGTACCAGGGTAAGAACTGGGATCCCAAAAAGGCTTGGTGCTTTGATTGTAAGACCAAAGGGAACTGAACTGGAGACTTTATCTGTCCCAACAAAAAGAATGCTTCTAGTACAGCTGCAGTAAATGTAGTGGTAAGTCTCCAGATGGGATCCCAGGTGAGCCCTGACTATGTCAGAGAGTTCACTGAGACAACTCTAGTCTCAGATTTTTGTGAGTTGAGGGGTAGAAGGTCCCGATCTCTTACTGGCCGAATAATGAGCTGAAATTTCTTAGGTTGAATTCTTGCCCTTGACAGGGGGAAACCCCTAACCCCCTAATTTAGATAAAGTTCAATCAAGTTTGTAAGGGCAAGATTAAAGTGTCATATTTTCAAGGAGAAAATACCAGTCAGACCAACGTTCATTTTGTAGCGTGTTTAAGAAAATGATGTCACTCTATCCTTGAGAGTGAATTAGGAGACACAAAAACTGACAGCCAGCACGTGTTTCACCCCCTGCATGGCCATCCAGCCTGGGGCTTCCTCAGGGTTGTGCCAACATGAATTTAGAAAAGACGGAGAGTAGGGTGTGTAGTGTGTTGTCAGAATAGACAGGGTGAAGCAAACAACGTTTCATTTTGATAGACAGAGAGAAGAGAAAGACCGAGAGAAGAGAGACCAAGAAGTACCAAAAAGGGAATAAACTTAGGGAGAGTCAAAAGGAATTAGGGTAGAGAAAGGGTAAAGGTGAGAGAAAAGGGTGTAGGTGTGAGAGAAAGGAGAATAGAGAGAAAAAAAGGAAAGGAGTATCGAGTTGAAGTAGGTGCATGGATAGGTAGAGTTATGATAAAATAAGGAAAACATAAGAGAAAGTCATATATGCAATACAAATAATATGTGTCGCAAACCAGAATATTACAGGACAAAAAAGTATATAGGAACATACGTAACATAGATAGGTATAGTAAGTGAAAAATGAGCATAGGTTAGTCAAGTTATGTGAATCACGATTGTGACATAATACATACAAGTGTAACGTTTATCAAGCAATCAAATATTCAAAAATTTCCCCGGAATTTGGTGGGGGATGTTTTAAAGAAAGGCATAGAAAGGCATTTGTGCGAAACATCAACGAACAAATGCGAGGCATGGTAATAATAGAGGACATAGAAGGATTTTTGGGGAGAAAAAGCATAGGAAAGCATTTGTGTGATAAATCAGTGGACAAATGCGAGGGATGGCAGTAATGGAGAAAATATCTCCATTACTGCCATGCTGTGATTCACTGGTTTTTCGACTTTAGTCTGGCTGTGGCCCTTCTAATCAGGACCACAACCTAGCTATTCTCTCTCTAAATTGATACCATGTACTTCAGGTACATACCAGATTGGTTACTGGGTCACCCTTGTGAGCCCCTGTATATGGTAACTTAGGTACCCAGGGCATAGGTGCACCAGAGGCCTACCAGGGGCTGAAGCATGTATTGTGCCACCCTTGGTTAGCCTTCCAAACTAACACCACAGGTTTGCAATTGCAGCCTGGGTAAGGTGCTGTAATCACCCCTTACTTAGATATAGTATATATATATATATTTTTTTTTTCTCACAAAAGTTCCCCAGAGATGAGGCCGCACTCCGTCACGATGCCCCCCCCCCCCCCCGGCATTACGCGTTTCAAGGAGACATTCCTCTTCTTCAGAGGCCAAGAGCACAGGCAGCCTCTTTGCGTGCATCTGCAGCGTCCCCGTCTTCCTCATTTACATACTTTAATTGGCCTCCGGTGTGCCGTTTTTGTGCTGCTTTCTGGGACCTGCAGTCCATTTATGCAATCTTTGAACCCTCAAGTGGATTTGCTGCTTGCTTTGTATTGTGGGGGCCATTTACAAAGCTCTCCATTAAGCCCCGAGTGAGACGCAGCCTGCCATATTTAAATTACCTGCTTCACTGTTCGCATTTTGAAGAGTTCAAAAGCGCAGAGCCTCGTCCTTTCTCAGGTTGGTGCGAGCCCTCCACGGCCTGGAAGCGCCGTGATATGTATTTCCACAAAGGTTCCCCAGAGATGAGGCCTCACTCTTCCACAGGTAGGTGACAACACTTTTATTTCAATTGGCAGCCTGCTTCACACCCCGTCACGATGCCCCCCCTGGCCTTACGAATTCCCTTGTTCACGAGACTCGTGAACAAGGGAATTCGGGTCCCGAAACGCGTCGAGTGCGTTGTGAATAAACACATGCTGTTTTGAACAGAGCTGGTGGCCTGGACGTCGTTCTTTTGGAGACTGTGTGAACGATTGTTGTGAATATATATATATATATATATATATATATATATATATATATATATATATATATATATATATATTCATATATTCACCTATAAGTGACTCCTATGGCAGGCCTTGACAATCCTGGAGGCAGAGTGCTTAGTTTTGTGTGAGAGGGTGCCCTAGCATGAGCTGAGCCTCTCAACCTCTTTCGGACCCATCTTCTTATAGCTGTTCTATGATATAGCCATACCATATACTCTTAAGTGCATTATAATCCTTGAGGTTAATGATAACTTTGGTTTGGCTTTATCAAAACATGTTGTGTAAGGTGTCAAACGCTTTGGAATACTACCCCCCAACACCAGTTCTGGCGGCGGGGTTAGCATTCCACCTTTCTAAGGGGAGAAGACATGTAGTTACTGGTTTACCCGGCTAAAGTTAAACAGAGCCTCAGCATCACAAAATGGATGCTACTGCCACAGACACGAGTTTGCCCTCCTGCTGCTGGACGAAGCTCTGGCAGGGGAGGCCGGACAATAGGTTTGCTGTCCAGGGAAGTGCTAGCACCTAACCAGACAGGCTTTAGTGTATTGGGGCAGGGTGGGTTGCATTCAGTGAATGCTTTTCGGACATTGCCTGGGGCACACAAGGTTCTCCATGCATTTCCCAGTACAAACCGGTTGCTGGGGCACTCAGCCCCAGCTCTGGCGTGAAACTGGACAAAGGGGAAGGGGGTAACCACCCCCTCCCCAGGTCCTCCCATAGGTGGGACCCTAGAATTAGTCCAACCCCTAATCTTAGTATAGGAACCCAGTCCCTAGGACTTCAGATTACCCTGGACGAACCTCTGAAGACGAAATCTTGGACCTTCGACATTCCATATCGACTGGAAGATGGAAGAAATCTCCCTTGAGGTCAAGGAGTGACCTTCCTGTTCAAACAGGCACCAAAGACGCATCTTGCCAGTCTGCATTTTCCAGGCTCCTGCCGGATCCCGAAGAATCTGCGACACAGGACACAGACTTCCAGACAGCTCCGAGGCTGACACGAGTTCCCAGCAGAGCTGAGACCTGTAGCTATCACGAGAGACGTGGGACCGGAACTCCTGGACATCCTGCAAGTTTGCAAGTGCACCTACTTCCCGAAGTTTCCCGAATTTGTGCATTGGGCTATTTGTTGCCCTTGTCCGAGCACCTTTTGCACCGAAGCTGAGAGGTCTACACTCCACAAGTGTTTCTATGGGCCCGTTTTCTTCACTGCGGCTCGAGGCTCCTTCGCGATCCCTAGTCCTTTGGCTAGTGGGTCCCCACAAAGGACAATCCATTGTGTCTTGGGTTTACCTGGTTGCTCCACACGTGCCCTGACTCCCCTCCAAAGGGTGAGTCCCTCAGACCTTGCTGGTCTGCACCGGAAGCCATACTTGTCATCTTGCGTGGGTTACTGTTGCCAAGGCTTGTTGGGTCCAATCCGAATTCTGATGCTGCAGCACTCGACATCCTTTGCGGGACAGCTCAAATCCAGCTCCCGGTTGTTGTTGACGCCTCCTGGTCCTCGTGGCTGAAGAGTCAAGCGTCACCTACTTCACTTGAAAGCAACCGACATCGGCTGGCATCTTCTTGTCGCCATCCTGGTCACTGGCTAGTGACCCAGACTCTGTCCCCTCTGCTTTCAGGTTCTTCAGATCTCCGATCCACCCTTATATCCAACCGGACACTTTTCTCTTGGTCGCCTGCAGCACTTCTTTGCAGCTCTCCATAAGAATCGACGACGAAACCCGACACGAAAAGGCACCTATGCACCGGCTTCCCTGGGTGAGGTAACACGAGTACTTCGGTGCTCCCGTGGGTCTTGACTCTCAAAGTGTCTAGTACTGAAGGGGTTCCCGCACATTCCACTCCTAAGTGTCCTAAATCTGTAACTTTGGAACTTAAACTTTCCTCATAGAAGTCTATGGTGATTCGCGGCTGTGTTTACACACTGCACGCATCCCCTGTGGGTCTCCTGGGTCCCTACCTTGGGTGGTTCCTGGGTCTCTACCTTGGGTGGCTCCTGGTTGCCCCAGCGGTTCTACAGGCCCTAGGCCTCACTTCTATCCCTCACGTGGTTCTTATACCACTTTTTTAGTATATGGTTTGTGAGGCCCCTATGGCAAAACGTATACTGTTTTAGTTTACTGTGTACTATTTAAGTCCTTGTATTGTACTTTGGCCTCTAGCCTCATAAAGAGACTAGAGGGGTTGTGTTTAGAATAAATATATATATATATATCGCGGCTAAATGTGGGGTTGATAACAATGTTTTCAAGGTTATTTTAACATTGAGACAAATAACGTTCCCAATAGTGTGTTTTCCATTTCTATGCTAATGATATGAAACACTGTTGCTTTAAAGGGATGGCACTCCTCATGCGCGTCATGTAAGCAAGGGCACTGAGTTGCCCGAAACGCGTCATGGCGGTGGTGCAGGGCGAAATGAAATAAACACATATCTGAACCTGAATCTGGGTCTGCGTCCGTCTTTTGTGCATCGGATACTGCAAGCGGAATATCAATCATATATATATAGATATATATATATATTAACAAACGCAAAGTTCATGATTCCTCTGCTTCTTAATTGACGGTGGGCTCCGGTGAGGTAGTGAACCTCCCAATATTGCTCAAAACTCCTTCGTGAATCTCTTCAAACAAAGAACAAAAGAATCGAGCCCGAACTCCGTATTGCATGTGAAAAGGGGTTTATTTAATCATAAATCGGCAGTCCTGCCCGACGCGTTTCGGAGCCCAGCTCATTGATCACGGGTATATATATATACCTTGTGTTGTGTACTTTCATTTGATTATTCAAGAGATTATAGACTGGTAAAACAAGCTGGTTTACATTCCTTCAAGACTTAGCCTGAAGGCTGCTCTCCACAGCTACCACTAGGATAGTTTCTATAAAGGTTGTCTTAAACCTACCATCAATAAGGGTCATTTGGACTGGTGCAAGGTGCCCACTAGAATAGTGGACATCATATGCCAGGCCAACTTTCATATTGGTGTGCAGCGTGTGGGATTTCAGCTTGCATTGTTTTACCAGATAATCTTGAGAATATCATTTGAAAAATCACTAAAGGTACCATAGGTACATGTAATTCAAGCTTAGAATACAGTAAGTTCTACTGAACTTAGAGTTGTGTGTCAAGGGCCAAGCACACCCTTTCTACAACTCAAGAGAGGTTTAGTAGGAAACCAAATAGTGTAGGTAGGTGCATACACCACACCTCACTAGAGGCATGTCCTCAAAGGAGGGACCCAGTGGGTCTGTTCCAGATGTCAGTCCAGAACAGACATCTAAGTATGCCACATTTCCTTTCCAAGAGTTAAGGACTTTGTGTGCTATGAAAAAATTGAGGCCATGACAAAATCCTAATACCCAACGCCTTATAGAGGTATTAATGCTTGATGACTTTAAGAAAGCATCAGACCCTGATAGGGTAGGCAATGGGGTGGATACATCAGCGGAAGAGAACCCTGGTGGGTTGCCCCCCCAGGACTCCGACAATGATGAAGACCAGGGAGTAAATAATGATTTAAACCTGGAGAATCCAGATCTACCTGGAGATGAGGAGGGCCAGAATGGGCCTCCCCTTGTCCTCCCTAGTAGACCTGGCGGTGTGCCCAGAAGGAACAGATCACCTTCAGTGGAATCTACTCATTCTGGTACATCTATAGGGTCTTCTGCCTCCTCTTTCCATAGGAGGGCTCACTTGAGAAGAGAGAACATGAAGCTAGGATGAGAGAAGCCAAGCTTAGGATAAGGAGACAAGAAGTAGCCTTAGAAAAGGAGACCCTAGCTCTTGAAAGACAGAGACAAAAGATGGGGCTAGAGCCCCATGGTGGCAGCATTATCCCTAGAGGTAGGGATAGGTCTTTAGACCATAGAAACCTGAACAAGATTGTCCCTCCCTATCAGTCTGGGGATGACATCCACAAGTGGATAACTGCAGTGGAGAGGGCCTGCAAAGTACAGCATTTACCCCAGGGGCAGTGGGCAGCGGGCAGCAATCTTGTGGCTCTCCGTTGCAGACAAAGGTAGAGACAAGCTCCTCACTGTAAGAAAAGAGGATGCTGACAATTACAATGCCCTGAAGAGTGCTCTAATAGATGGGTTTGGCCTAACCACTGAACAGTACAGGTTGCAGTTCAGATACACCCCCAAGACACAGACTCAGGACTGGGTTGACTTTGTAGATTGTGCTACTAAGGTTCTGGAGGGCTGGTTACTGGGCATTAAAGTGTGAATATACAGGATTGTATAATCCAATCATGAGAGAACAGATTCTTAATAACTGTCAGAAACAACTGTTGCATCAGCACTTGGTTGACTCTGATCTGACCTCTCCCCAAGAACTGGGAAAGAAGGCAGACAAATGGGTCAGAACCAGGGTGAAGCAGAAGGTACAGAACCAAGGTGGTGACCAAAAGAAGCAAGATCAAAAGGGTGGGGAGAAAGGTAAAGACCAGAAGTCTTCACAAGGTCCCCAAAAAGCTTCTAATGGTGGGGGACCCCAATCTAAAAAGAAAGAAGGTCAAAAGAAACCATGGTGCAGAGTTTGTAAGAATAACACTCACTGGACTAGTGATTGCACCAACAAGGAGACAGTTCCAGCCGCCATTGCCCCTAAGGCAACTGTTGCCCCCTAGTACAGCTACAAGTGGTGGTTCCGAGCAGAAGGGTGTAGCAGGATTAAACCTGGGATCTGAGATGGACTCTGGCATAGTCAGAGTGCCAACTAAAGCTGTTTTGATCTGTGATGGAGGCATGGATATGACCTCCTCTGTGAGTCCCAATACTTTGGGCAAGTACAGACAAACACCTTTAATCAATGCGAAAAAGGCTGAGGCCTACAGGGACACAGGAACCAGTGTCACAATGGTGATACCAGACTTTGTGAACCCTGGACAAGTCATACTTGGTGAGACTTACCAAGTGATCAATGCCAGCAATGTCAGGACCACTGATGCCCTGGCAGTTGTTGATTTCTCCTGGGGAGCGGTAACTGGCCTTAAGAAGGTTGTGATCAGTGAAGGCCTCCCTGTAGAATGCTTGCTTGGCAATGATTTGGAAACTTCAGCCTGGTCTGAAGTGGAGTTGAGGACCCATGCAGCAATTCTTGGAATTCCTGCATATGTGTTTGCTGTGACTAGGTCACAGGTCAAAAAGTCTAACACTGAACAGGTACTAGATTCTGGAATAATGGACCAGTTGCCTACCAAGAAAAGGAGCAGTAGGGTTAAGGCAGTGCCTCCCCCCCTGACTCAGAGTGAGGATCAGCCTTCTACGGAAGCTGATTGTGAGGCTGACGAAGGAACTGTCCCAGAGGAGCTTGAGCCTGATCAGGTTGAGTTCTTAGGGACAGGGGGCCCTTCCAGGGCAGAGCTGAGTCAGGCGCAGTTGAGCTGCCCTTCTCTTGAACCCCTCACACAGCAAGCTGCTGCTGAGGCTGCTGGGAATGCTAGTGGCACCCATAAAATCTACTGGGATGATGGACTCCTGTATTCAGAGAGTAGAGACCCCAAGCCTGGTGCATCCAGGAGGTTGGTCATACCTTTGGCATTCAGGGGCTTCCTATTAACACTAGCCCATAATATTCCCTTAGCAGGACACCTGGGCCAGAACAAGACTTGGGACAGAACTGGAGTACTTCGATGCTTCAAATATCAAAATTGGACCTTTGCAGGACTGGAAATCCCGAAAAAAGAGCTTTTTGGTTGAAACTTGATGGGTTCCAATAAATAGAGCTGGGTTTTTTTTTTCCCCAGTTCCAATGATTATGAAGCCATGACACACTCTTTCTGCTCTATCACCTAAGTCCTTGCTCTCATTTAAGGTCAATCGGTGGTAGCGGCAATGGTGGAATCTGGCTAATGGCATACACTACCAAAATAGTATACAAGGATTTGTGATTCTTTGTGAAATCGACATGACTGTAGGGTCCGGGTGCCTCCCTATTACGATCGACCCCCCTTCCAGTCTTGCGCTGTGACAGTTTGTCTTTTTCTCATACCACATTTTTCCCTGTTTACGATACTATTGGGCCAGCCATGGTTGAGATGAGGAGCAAAAAAAAAAAAAAAAAAAAAAAAAAAAAAGACTTGGGACAGAATTGTCCCTCACTTTCACTGGCCCCACATGTCTGAAGACACCAAGGAGTTTTCTCGCTCTTGTGTAACCAGCCAAGCCTGTGGCAAAGCAGGTGGCACTACAAGGGCCCCCCTTATACCACTACCTGTGGTGGGGGTTCCCTTTGAACGTGTAGGGATTGACATTGTTGGACCAATGGATCCCCACACTGCATCTGGGCACAGGTTTATCCTAGTGGTAGTGGATCATGCCACTAGGTACCCAGAGGCAATTCCCCTTAGGACCACTACAGCACCTGTGGTGGCAAGAGCCCTCTTGGGAGTTTTCTCAAGAGTGGGTTTCCCTAAGGAGGTAGTATCTGACAGATGTGTAAACTTTGTCTAGCTACTTGACTGCAATGTGGAAGGAGTGTGGAGTGAACTACAAGTTCACCACACCATATCATCCACAGTGCAAAGGTCTAGTTGAAAGGATCAACAGGACCTTAAAAGGTATGATTAAGGGTCTCCCAGAAAAGCTCAGGCAGAGATGGGATATTTTGCTACCCTGCCTTTTGTTTGCGTACAGGGAGATTCCACAGAAGGGGGTTGGCTACAGCCCATTTGAACTTCTGTTTGGGCACCCTGTTAGAGGACCACTTTATCTGGTGAAGGAGGGATGGGAGTTACCTCTCAAACCCCCTAAACAGGATATTGTGGACTATGTACTTGGTCTCCGCTCCCAGATGGCTGTGTACATGAAAAAGGCAACTAAAAACCTTGAGGCTAGCCAGGAATTACAGAAAGCCTAGCAAGACCAAAAGACTGTACTGACTGTTTACCAGCCAGGACATAAAGTGTGGGTGTTGGAGCCTGTGGCCCAAGCGGATCTCCAAGACAAGTGGAGTGGACCCCACACTATTGTTGAACATAAGGGAGAGGTTACCTATTTGGTAGATCTTGGAACTCCCAGGAGCCCCCATAGGGTGCTTCATGTCAACAGACTGAAACCATATGTTGACAGGGCAGACATGGGCTTGCTCATGGCTACTGATGAAGGACAGAAGGAAGAGAGTGGCCCTCTCCCAGACCTGCTCTCTCAAACCCCTGATGATGGATCCGTGGATGGAATAGCCTTGGCAGGCAGCCTCACTGATCAGAAGCAAACTGATTGCAGACAAGTTCTCCAACAGTTTAGACATATATTTTCACTGACTCCAAGTCAGACTACCTGGTGCACTCATGAAGTGGACACTGGGGACAGTCTGCCTGTTAAAAATAAGATTTACAGGCAACCTGATCATGCCAGTGACTGTATCAGGACAGAAGTCCAGAAAATGTTGGATCTGGGAGTGATTGAACCTTCAGATAGCCCTTGGGCTAGTCCAGTAGCCCTAGTACCCAAACCTCACACCCAGAGGGGTAAGAGAGAGATGAGGTTTTGTGTAGACTACAGAGGTCTCAATGCAGTCACTAGGACTGATGCCCATCCAATTCCAAGGGCAGATGAGCTCATAGATATGTTGGCCTCTGCCAAATTCATGAGCACATTTGATCTAGCAGCTGACTACTGGCAGATCAGACTACCTGATTATGCAAAGCCAAGAACAGCATTTTCAACCCCTAGTGGACATTATCAATTTTTGTTAATGCCCTTTGGTCTGAAAAATGCACCTGCCACATTTCAAAGGTTGGTGAATAAAGTTTTAACAGGCCTGGAAGACTATAGTGCAGCTTATCTTAATGATATTGCTGTCTTTAGCCCCACCTGGGAAGATCACCTGATCCACCTGAAAAATGTATTGGAGGCCCTGCAGAAGGCAGGCCTAACTATCAAGGCTATTAAGTGCCAGATAGGGCAGAGTCAGGTTGTGTACATGGGCCACCTTGGAGGTGGGGGCAGGTTCAACCATTGCAGAGCAAAATCCAGACCATAATGGACTGGGTTGCTTCAACCACCCAGACTCAGGTCAGAGCTTTCTTGGGCCTGACTGGGTACTATAGGAGTTTTGTCAAGGGGTATGGTTCAATAGTGACACCCCTGAATTACCTAACTTCTAAAAGAATGCCTAAGAAAGTTCAGTGGACAGTCAGATGTTAAAAGGCATTTGATGACCCTAAGCAGGCCATATGCACTGCTCCAATTCTGCAAAGTCCTAACTACTACAAAGAATTAATTGTCCAAACAGATGCTTCTGAGTTGGGGGTAGGGACTGTGCTGTCGCAATTGAATGATGAAGGTCAGGACCAGCCAGTAGCTTTTATTAGCAGAAGGCTGACCCCTAGAGAGGAACGTTGGTCAGCTATTGAGAGGGAGGCCTTTGCTGTGGTTTGGGCTCTGAAGAAGCTGAGGCCATACTTGTTTGGCACTCACTTCACAGTTCAGACAGACCATAAGCCCCTCTTATGGCTAAAACAGATGAAGAGTTAAAATCCCAAACTGCTCAGGTGGTCCATTTCACTACAGGGGATGGACTATACAGTGGAACATAGACCTCGGAGTAACCATGCCGATGAAGATGGACTCTCCAGATATTTCCACTTAGAACATGAAGACTCAACTGGTCAAGGTTAGTGTAATGTCCCTGCGTTTGGGGGGGGGGGGGGGGGTAAAGGAGAGTAGGATCTGCCTCCTATGGTTACCCCCACTTTTTGCAGTGTTTCTCTGTTTTTTTTTTACTTTAATCTGGCTGTGGCCCTGCTAATCAGGTCCACAGCCTAGATGTTCTTTCTCTAAATTTATAGCATGTACTTTAGGTACGTACCAGATTGGTTACTGAGTTACCTTGTGAGCCCCTAATATATGGTACCTTAGGTACCAAGGGCATAGGTACCCCAGAGGCCTACCAGGGGCTGAAGCATGTATTATGCCACCCCTGGGAAGGCTTCCAAAATGGCGCCACAGGTCTGCACCTGTAGCCTGGGTAAGATGTTGTAAGCACCCCTTACTTAGATATAGTATACCTATATATATATGTATATATATCACTGTAACGGGGTGAGGCTGCGTGCTGCAGGAGACTGGTGGGCACCTGGTTCTGACCCGGTACGACTTCCTTCCTTACAGACAGAGCCATGGGGTACGGAGTCCGAGAATCACGAAGAAGAAGAACGCGGCTCCTTTAAGTGGATCTACACGGAGGAGGAGGATCCGCCCAGTGTATACGTCAGCAAGACCGGATTGGCCAAAAGACAGGAAGCGATGTGGATGGCGTGTGACATCACCCCCGAAGTGCCGGCGAGGAGTGAAGACGGAGAACCAGAGACCGGAGACGGCAGAACCGAAGGAAGAAGCAGAGAACCCGAAGAACAGCTGGGAGCAAGCGGAGGAGCGGCCGAGGGAAAGCCAGGAGGCCAACGACCCTGTGAGCCGCCGTGCCACTCTCCCGGGGGAGGAGCGTGGCTTGCCCAGGTACGGCAGCGTATGGCAGCTTGGGTGGGGAACAAGCGTGTAACATAGTGTACAGATCCCCTGTTTGAGGTCCTGCGTCCCCCCCCTCCTCTTGTTTCCTTTTACCCCGCGTTTACCCTCACAGTCTGTTTCCACCCCTCTCCCCAGCACTGAAGCGTGCTAGAGTTGTGTGATCACTGGTGTATACTCTCCCAACTCACTACACCTGGGCCCCGGTGCATGTACTCCCCGCGGACATTTGAACTAACGGTCCCTTTCTGTTGGTCTCCCCTTTCCCTGGGACACCGGAGCCAAGACGACGGCTACCAACCCCAACCGTGACCGGACCTCGGAGGGGCAGAGACACCCAGCCTAGAAGGAAGAACACCCGAACGTCACAACGGAACCCAGTCAGTTCGCGAGGGAGAGACTTACGTTCAGAACACGGAGAACTCTTATGTTAAAAACCCAACGTGGAATACCAATAAAGCCCTCGTTGACCCCAAGAGTTGGTGTCCTGCCTGTTCCTACACCACCACCCGATACCGCCCCAACCCCTGGTATACAGGCCCAGTCCACAATCACCTACTGGCGGTCGCCAGTAGGTAGTTATAGTTAGGATTGTTTTCCATAGGGAAATCGCAACATTCTATTGGGAATAACTTTGGCGCCGGTTGAGGAATATGCCTGAAATTTTCCTCAAATTTGCCTCGCGGCGCTCCGGTCCTTCCCTGAAAGTTTGGGGGGGATTCGTCAAGCAGGGGCCGAGATACAAGGAGGGTCCCAAAACGTGTTTTCCCCATGTTAATTTCCATAGGGCGGTTGGACTCACTTTTAGCCCGAACGGCTGAATGGATTCCCACCAAACTTGGCAAAATTGTAGGGACTGGTAGCCCGATGTGCCTTTGCTATGTCTCAAGATATGTGCTCCAGTGGATTTTGAGTAATTTAGGTTCAAAAAAATATATATATCTATAAGCGCGCCCCGGTACGCGCACCGGTGTAGTTCTGAAAATTCTGGACTCGAGAATTTTACTTCATCGTAGCATGACGATTTTTATATCAAAAGACCAAGAATGGCTAGTACACTATGTACAAGCATTTTTGTCATATTCGAGTGACGATTTCACCTCGAAATCGTCATTTGCGTTCTGAACCCTTGGCTTCCATTTTGTGTACGGCAGCCATTTTGTGAGTTGCCCTCACATAGGCAGACGAATTAAGCCAAATTCGATTCCAAAGGACACGTACACCTTAATTGACTTTTCTCTGACCTGGGCAAGCTGGAACCATTGCCCCAGGCCAAACCTGTTTGGTCAGTTCCTCTCCCAGTGGCCGAACGAGATAGCATCAAGGCACAACAGGCCATAAACCCTTTTCATCGCACACACACCCTGCCGAATCTTGCTCACACCTGTCCCTGCTCTCACTTGCTTTATGATGGGGAGGTGCCCGTTTTTATTGGGGGTCCACCGGTATCTGATGGAAATGTTGGGCCTTGCCGAGTAATTTGTTGTGGGCTGGACAAACTGGAATGTGAGCTTGTCATCATGACTCTGCTTTTCCTTTGTAGTGGAACTATGTGAATAGTATACTGTAAATCTAAGAATGTTTGCCTGAAGCTTAATATTTCGTATAAAAAGAGAAGCCAGACTTTGTAAGATTGAGCAGTCTCCTGAGAATATACATCCCGTGTTGTTGTACTTCTAGGACGCCTGTTACTTGGTTGCAGCCAATAAAATCGATCCTTGACTTCACCTAGAAGACTCTGAGTTTCTGTGGTCTGAATCAGGAAAGTACTCGAGGTCTTTGGGTGTACCCTGACACCGCTGGGTTACCGGTTCGGTTCCGGTTCTGAAAAACCCAGTACCTCAGTTGGCGCCCAACGCGGGGCGATACCAGCGGTACGGTCCAGCCAGAGGTTCGTGAGGAGCTTCGTGTGGAAATTCTGGAGGAAGGCCAACCACTTCAACGACCCCTGCATGTCGACGTGGTCCGAAAGTCTTTGCTGCGAGGTTCCCCGCTTCCCGACGGCTACAAAGGACTGCTGCCCTGGCGTTCGCCCTGATTTGGACCCTTGAAGTTTGGTAGAGCGAAACGCTAAGACGAGTCTTCTGGTGACGTCATCGATATCTCAGTTAAGTATAAGTGGAGCGCCTCCCAGTCCTAAGTTGGTTCTTAGTTTTGGGTATCCCTTTGGGATTGTTTTGTTTGGAACTTGCAAGTGCCAAAACCGAAGGACTCGTGTATTCACGAGAATATTGTAATCGATAATCCTTTGAAGTTTGGAGCTAGACTAGAGAGCGAAGATGCCTGGTCTTAGCAGACTTGGAAATTTGTTTTGTCTTGGTTGTAGTAATAGGGATTCCCGATTGGAGGACTCGTGTCCAGTTCCTCCGGTTGGAACTCCAACTTATGAACTGTATGTGAAACATGGAGTAGGCCCCATCACATACAATGAAGTGTGGATCAAATACACCAGAAAAGATGGTGTTTTAAAATGGCCCCAATACGGTAGTTTTGACACAGAAATCTTAGATAATCTTGAAGTTAAACTTTTTAAGAAGAAAGCCCGGCCGACGATGTTTAACTCTTTCTGCCTATGGCGTAAGGAGGCCAAACAGAAGGAAATTAAATTAGCGAAGAAAAATAAGAGAGAAAGGGATATTTCGATAATGCAAGCTGCTATGCAGTTTAAAGACAATGAAGAAGAACAGATGAGTGAGCAGTTGCACAGGCAACGTAAAATGGTCATTGATAAATGCTATCCAGTTTTGCCGCCTCTTCAGCAAGATGCAGCAAAAGAGCTTGAAAAAGATCCGTTAATGGCGCATTTGTTAAGTTCGCCACCCCCCTATGCGTAAAATGCTGCGGCACCTCCGCAACCTTTAGTTGCGCAACCCGTTGTTGCATTGCCCCCTGCTCCTCCACAGCACACACCAGCTATTCTTCAGCTGGCTCCTGCTCCTCCGGTACAGCCTCCTCAAGGGCCACCGACTTTTACACCTGCTCTTCCTACAACTTTGACTACTATATCGACTACCACTCCTGGTACTTCTCCTGACACTGCCTCTGCCTCGTCTCACTCTGCTTTCCCTCTTGTCTTTTCATCGACTTCTCCTTCTGTTCGTCAGAGAGTGGCTAGCACTGTTACTAGTATTCTATATCCTTTCTTTGGAGCGGCAAGTCCGGCTCCTGTCTCTGAGCATAAACAGTTGCGTAGTCAACAGCCTGATTCTAGGGAGAAGGAAACGTTAAATCATTTGGCACATAGATGGATGACTGACCCGACACTATATGATCTAGAATCTATTATGGATGTCTTCCATCAGTGGGAAGCATCAAAGCAGAGATATGTTTTTGGGAAAATGTGTGCTTTTCTGTGTGAAGATTTAGAAGAAAATGATTTGGACTCTAATCCGCCCGAGTTGAGCCATGTACGGTTTGAGTTTTCAAAAGGCGCAATTGTGGTTTCAGACGTTAAGAAAGCACTTGCGCGGTTGTTGTCACTTAGGACTGAAGGTGTTTCCAAGTCATTGTTTGAGTCTGATTTTTCTGATAAAAAGAAGGGGAGACAATATCCCATGAGAGAAGTTCCTCCGGTATGGAAGGAAGAAGTAGCAGCTGGTCATAACAATAACCCCCCAGCCATACCAGCACACTTTCAACGTGTGTGGGTACATGTCCCATGGAAGTGAGCTGAAGTTTTGGCCCTTAAACAGACATTGCCTGATCCCCGTAAGAATCCTGCAGGGTATTACAAAGAGTTGTCACAGACTGCTGCGTCATGCATCATGAATTTAGCGGATATAGACATGTTGTTTGGGAATGTTGTTCCACAGCCTTTATGGGGAAAGATTCGTCATGCAGATCATGATCAAGAGTTAGGTGACTCATGGGCTAATATTACTGCTGCAGATGCCCGACAAGTTGGTGGTGCTAAACCCGAGCCTTTAGTAGCAGAACTTCCTGGTAAAATAATTGATTACATGAAAACTTTAATGCCTGCGATGCGTGTAAATTGGGATAAGTTGTCTGCATGTAAGCAGAAGAAAGATGAAACGGGCTCAGATTTCTTCACCAGGTTTGAAGAAACGTTTGTCGACCACAGTGGTCAAGATATGAGCACAGAAGGTGATCAGCGATTATTCGTCGATAAATTCGTGCACAATCTGCTTCCAGAGTTGTGTAAGAAGTTGAAAGATTCAGAGAGTTCTTGGCCAGTTTCCTCTTCAGCACAGATATTGGCTACTGCACAGTATTATAAAAATAGAGACAAAGACGAGAAAGATAGAGCAGAAAAGAAAACTAAAGAATTGAAAACGAAGGTTTTGTTACAGCAAGCGTATCCGCCACGTAGTGGTGGTGGCCAGAATAATGGTGGTCAGAGTAACTATCAGAATAACTATCAGCAGCCTCAACAGTATCAGAGGAACTCGCAAAAAGTCGAGTATACTCAACCACGTGTCCCTGTAGGCCCCAATCAGTGTTCATATTGCAAGGAGGAGGGTCATTTCAAATATAGTTGCCCTGTCTTGTTACAACGCGCAAATGGTGTTTCTGGCTCCAGAGGTCGAGGTGTTCAACAAGCGCCTAGAGGTAGAGGACGTGGAAACGTCCCTCAGAATGCACGTTCCCTTCCACCTCAAAACTCAATGAATAGGTTCGATCAACAGAATAACGCATCGGGTAGGACAGCTCAGTACTATGCTGATGATTACTATACAGAGGATGAGCATTGGGAAGGTAATGATTGCTAGGACAGCCATAGACAAAGAGAGGGAGTTGTTTCAGTTCCAGTAGATCAGAGTGGACCATACGTTGAGGTGATTACATCAGGTGTGTCAGAACCTTTTCTGTTGGATACTGGTGCTACAAAGAGTTCTATTATGCACTCCAAACTCCCTGGCGCACCTTTGTCTGGAGAAATGAATGTTTCAGTAGATTTTTCTGGTGCCCCGGTTAGGAATCCGATTTCTGACCCTTTGGGGCCGATTAGGATGGCGGTTTTTCCGCATCCTCCGGGCCGGCGGAAGTGTCCGCCGGCCTGGAGGATGCGGAAAAACCGCGGCGGAGACTCCAAAGACCCACCGCCAAATTAGGATGGCTGGTGGGTCTGGAATTCCGTCCGCCGCTTTTCCGCCGCGGTCGGCTTCCGACCGCGGCGGAAAAGCTATAACATGGCAGGCGGTGTCTATGAGACACCGTCCGCCATATTATGATGTTGGTGTAAATATGCTTTTCCACGGCGGCTTTTCCGCCATGGAAAAGCATACGGACATTCACTTTGGGGGCCCGTTGCGGGCCCCCTGGGTGAATGGGGGGTGGGGGGTGCACATGGGGGGTACCTATGGTACCCCCCTGCATTTGCGTACACAAAGCAGCAGGCACCGTGCGGTGCCTGCCGCTTTGTGCATGTAAATGCAACACATGCATTTTTAACATTGCGGCGGGTGCAGCTTGAAGCTGCACCCGCCGCAATGTTAAAAATAGAGGATGTGACCGCCACCCTGGCGGTCACATCCTAATTGCCATGGAGGGACCGCCGCTGCCCATGCGGACGGTCCCTCCTACTCAGGGGTGGCGGACGGATGCAAGTCCGTCCGCCATCCTAATCGGCCCCTTTGTCTCTTTCTGTTGGTCCTTGTGAATTCGAAGCACCCCTTATTCTGACAACAGATTGTGGTGAAAACTTGTTGGGATTGGACTTGTTAAAAAGATTGTATGCGACTTTGTACTGTTCTCCTTCAGGAGTACAACTTACTTTAGGTAAGAAAGTAGTTTCCTCAATGTATTTGTCAAGGGATAAACTTCCAACAGAATTGTCGTTTCTTCCTGATATTCTTTGGGCTACTGGTCCTAATGATGTGGGTCTTTTAGAAATACCACCATATGTTGTAACATTGAAAGCCAATGTTAAAATGCCACGCATTCCCCAATATAAAATCTCTAGTGAAGGTGAAAAAGGGTTGTTAGCGATCGTTTACGATCTGATTGAAAAAGATGTGATTGAAGAGACTAGAGGCAACGTTTGCAATAGTCCTGTTCTGCCTGTTTTGAAACGAACTGACCCTTCTCAGCCACCTGTGTACAGATTTGTGATTGATCTGAGAGAGGTGAATAAAATAGTTGTGCCACAATTTCCAGTTGTTCCTGACATTACTGCCCTATTGACTATGATTCCAGCTTCTGCAACATGGTTTGTGGTGATTGACTTGAAGAATGCTTTCTTCAGCATCCCGATTGCTGAGGAGAGCAGGGATATTTTTGGCTTCAGTATAGGAGGACGAAGCTTCCGCTTTAAACGCGCTCCCCAGGGCTACTGTGAAAGTCCATCAATATATAGTCAAGCTTTAAAGACACAGCTTGATACGATTGTTTTACCTGAAGGTGCTACTCTTGTACAGTACGTTGATGATTTGCTTGTAGCTGCAGATACTGAGGAAATATGTAAGAAAGCCACGTTGTCATTGTTGCGTCATCTGTGTGATTTGCATCACAAGGTGTCACTTTCCAAATTGCAATATTGTCGACAAGAAGTGACCTACCTAGGTCATCTCTTGTCAAAGGAGGGAAGGAAACTGACCCCAGAAAGAATTCAGGCAATAGAGAAATTGAATGTGCCAAGAACACAGAGAGAAGTGCGTGCTTTCTTGGGCATTACATCGTACTGTAGACAGTGGATTCCAAATTTTTTGTTATTAGCCAAACCCTTGGTGGCATTAACGTGTAAAGATACACCCAATCCCGTTCCTTGGTCTGAAGAGTGTCAGAAAAGTTTTTCTGAATTGCGCACAGCATTATGTTCGGCTCCTGTGTTGGGTACCTCCAACTACAGTAAGCCCTTTACATTGTATGTCCATGAGAAAGAAGGTTGTGCATTGTCCGTGTTGACACAGTTGTTTGGAGACAAGCAGCGTCCATGTGCATATTTTTCGTCGACTTTGGATCCGGTAGCTAAAGCATTACCAAGTTGTTTAAGAGCAACAGCGGCAGCAGCTGTTTCTATTCGACAGTCTGCTGGTCTAGTGATGAATAACATGCTAGTTGTGATGGTTCCACATGCAGTGGACACGTTGTTAAACAGAACCAAGACACAGCACTTAACTAGTGCTCGATTGTCAGGTTACGAATTAACCTTGTTAGCGAGTCATGTGCACATAAAAAGATGCAACACTCTCAACCCAGCTACGTTGTTGACAATTGTAGAGGAATTAGATGATTCAGAACAGCATGAATGTTTTCTTAGTACAGAAGAAGAAACGAAAGGGAGAATAGACCTCCAGGACACTCCTCTTGCTGAATGTGATGGTACATTGTGGGTGGATGGTTCATGTTTCAAGCTCCCGAATGGTGACACGACTGCAGCATATGCTGTCACGACTTTGCATACAATTGTTGAAGCTGCATGTATCCCACATAATTCAGCTCAAGCAGCAGAGTTAATTGCACTTACAAGAGCATGTGTGTTGTCAAAAGGAATGAAAGTGACTGTCTATACCGACAGCCAGTATGCGTTTGGTGTGGCTCACAGTTTTGGACGATTGTGGAAAGAACTTGGGTTCCTGACTTCGCATGGAGCTAAGATTCAGCATGGTCAGTTGGTGAATGAGCTTCTTGAATCACTGACCTTGCCTCTGCAAGTGGCGATTGTGAAATGTAGTGCTCACAAGAAGGTGACTGATGATGTTGGTCGTGGAAATGCATTTGCTGACGAAATCGCGAAAGAAACTACAAGGAATGTGATGAGCCGAATGTATGTTGCAGGCTCTGCAAGATGGGTTGGTGATGTTGGAATGTGCGAGGACACGATAGAGAGTGTGAAATCGATCCAAGCTGAGGCTACAGAGAAAGAGTTGAACATGTGGAGAGAAAGTACGGGTAGAATGGATGCAAATGGTTGTTGGGTTGAATTGTCAGAGCATCAGAGATGGTTACTACCCGATGCGTATGTGCTTGCAGTGGTTACAATGGCTCATGGAATGGCTCACATCAGCGTGAAAGGGATTTGCAAGTTGTTGGCTCCAGTATGGCAAAATGCAGGAATTCCTAAGTGTGCAGAGAATGTAGTCAAGAATTGCATGGTGTGCCTGAAACACAATCCTGGTAGGGGAACCCCAACTCCAGCTGGTCATTTTGCACCTCCTACGTATCCGTTTGAGGTTTTGCAGCTAGATTTCATCCACATGGAGAGGTGCAACAATTTAAAATATGTACTCGTTGTTGTTTGTGCCTTCTCAAGATGGGTAGAAGCATATCCCCTAAAGGACGATACTGCCTTGTCCACAGCGAAAGCCCTTGTGAAAGAATTCTTCCCCAGATTAGGAATGCCTAGAATGGTCTGGAGTGATAATGGGAGTGAATTCATAGGTCGTGTGATGAAGTATGCGAAGGGCTAGGCATTCAGAAAAAGTTCCACGCTGCAAATCACCCCCAATCAGCTGGACTAGTAGAATGCTACAATGGCACGCTTAAGTTAAAACTGGCCAAAATTCAAGCGAGCACAGGTCTTAAATGGCCTGACGCTCTCCCTTTAGCACTCCTATCAACCAGAATGACTGTGCATTCGCGAGTGGGACTTAGTCCATATGAAATAGTTTTCGGCCGCCCGGCCAATATATGGGGAGTGCCAAGGCCCACAAGGTTCAGTGAAATCGAACACCCTGTTTTGCTTGATTATCTGTACGAATTGACGGCTAAATTGCGTGTTTTACATCAACAGGTCCATGACACCCTGCCTCCGGTCTCTGAGACTCCAGGTCATCCCATCAACCCTGGATCCTGGGTTCTCGTGAAGAACTTCCAGCGAACCAAGAACGACCAGCCCAGGTGGACCGGACCGCACCTCGTTCTTCTTTCCACAAGATCAGCTGTTCGAGTGGAAGGGAAGAAACACTGGATCCACGGGGTCCATTGTAAAAGGGTACCATTACCTCTGCCGTACGACCAGTGGGTCCAGAAGAGTGTCGCCGACTCAGAAACTGAAACCGTGCCACGTTTTTTGCCGTTCAGTGATGCACGTGTGAAAGGAACACTTACTGAACAAGAGAGTGATAAAATTTTGCAACCAGCTGTATCACCATCAGTTCGATTGGACACTACAGAACCTGAACTCCTTTTCCAAGATAATACAATACCAGGAAAACAACGGTATAATCTGAGGCCGAGAAATACGAACTAATAAAAGTGTTTTTTTCCTCCAAGTACTATTTTTGAAAGTGCAGCTCTCCCATCAGAGAAACTTGCTTATTTTTGTTTTTCGAACCGCCATCCGGGTTCCGCTGCTAGGGCCGCGATTGCCCAAAGTCTTTGGGGTCGACGTTAGGTCGGCAGTTCTGGTTGGTCCAAGGGAGTTGCCCTAGACTGACAGAAGCATTCCTTAGCAGAATCAACCTCCTATCGCGGGCAGCACTTTAGAGAGGATGGAGTTTTTCGAGATGGAGAGACCTGCCAAGGAAACGAACTTTAGAAACAGAATATGTAAAATAATGACAAAGAAAAGCTTTTTGATATTGTGCATTTTCATGTTATTTAGTGTGATGATATTTTTAATAGGATATGTTTTATTCTCTTTTCGAGTAACATTTGTACCCACTACATCGCCCATACCTCCTCCTACTGCTTCCTCTCACTCTTTTCAACCCCTTCCTGAACACGAATCCGCTAGGAGATTAGAGTTTATTAATAACTCCTTTGTTCAGCTCTTGCACCAACACCAACTTGTAATGAACACAACTAACTGTTGGGTGTGTGGCCTAATGCCTCACACAACGGATAAAGGTATCCCTTATCTGGTCCTGCCTTTCAGCCATAATGGTTCTGTGTGGGCATACAGAACAATGTTCATCTATGCTCGTGAAATCCACCCCCTACGTTCTGTAAAAGACAATCCTAAGAATAGTGCTCTGGTTAAGGGTATAGTCGACATGATTAGGGAAGAGATTTCCTATGAAACTACCCCAGAAGATGAGACACTTGCCTATATAGGATGGAACGTGACCTGATATGGAACTACTCTGAGTGAGAAACAGCAAGCTAAGAGATCTTCCCCGATTTGGATTGTACCCCATCAGGGTCACCTGTGTCTGCAAGGTACTGGCAAGAATCCCAGAGCTCAGTTAGGGAAAAGTATCTGTACTGAAACGTATGTTTTTGGGTCTCAGACTTCCCCTGCGTTTTTAGCAGCTAAGGGGACCTATTTCATCTGCCATGATAGAGCCTTTACATGGTTGCCCCCTGACTTTTCGGGCTCATGTTTTGTTTTGTTCCTGTTGCCTCCCACCTACACAGCAGCGGCAGATTACCACAAGACAAGGATAGTTAGAGGTGTCTTGAGTAAAGATGACACTGCAGGTCAAGAATTTGGGGACTTCGCAAAGGGTTTTCTGCCGTTCTGGGGACCCATGGTTAACAGCAGGAACATAAGGCAACTGACAAGGGTGGTTGAATCCACTGTAGTTGAAACTGCTGGTGCCCTTAGTAACTTGACTGCTGAGCTCCAGTCGGATCGTCTTATGACCCTTCAGAACAGGGTCGCATTAGATGTCATACTTGCAGACGGAGGTGGGGTATGTAAATTGATCCAATCGAGTTGCTGTGTTTTCATTCCAGATAACGCTCCAACAGTGTACCAGGCCATCTCCAAACTACATAAGATTTCCGAATCTATTCATGTGGGTAAAGGAGATTGGTCGTTAATGGGATGGTTCTGGGAACTGATATCCGGCTGGGGATGGAAAATTCTGATGGTCATTGGGATGGTCTTAGCAATTCTTTTCCTGTTCTGTCTGTGCGTGCAGTGTGCTCCTGCAATATGTGGCCTCTGTGCTACATCATGTGTAAGGAAACCTGTATCAAGAGACGAGCTAAGTACTAGAATGATGTTACAGCAACATCTCAATGACTTTAGGAATATAGACCTGGACTCAGATTAGCATGAGATTAGGTTAAATTGCCTATGTAAGGGCAAAAGGAGGGTTTGTAGTTCTGAAAATTCTGAAGTCGAGAATTTTACTACATCGTAGCATGACGATTTTTATATCAAAAGACCGAGAATGGCTAGTACACTATGTACAAGCATTTTTGTCATATTCGAGTGACGATTTCACCTCGAAATCGTCATTTGCGTTCTGAACCCTTGGCTTCCATTTTGTGTACGGCAGCCATTTTGTGAGTTGCCCTCACATAGGCAGACGAATTAAGCCAAATTCGATTCCAAAGGACACGTACACCTTAATTGACTTTTCTCTGACCTGGGCAAGCTGGAACCATTGCCCCAGGCTAAACCTGTTTGGTCAGTTCCTCTCCCAGTGGCCGAACGAGATAGCATCAAGGCACAACAGGCCATAAACCCTTTTCATCACACACACACCCTGCCGAATCTTGCTCACACCTGTCCCTGCTCTCACTTGCTTTATGATGGGGAGGTGCCCGTTTTTATTGGGGGTCCACCGGTATCTGATGGAAATGTTGGGCCTTGCCGAGTAATTTGTTGTGGGCTGGACAAACTGGAATGTGAGCTTGTCATCATGACTCTGCTTTTCCTTTGTAGTGGAACTATGTGAATAGTATACTGTAAATCTAAGAATGTTTGCCTGAAGCTTAATATTTCGTATAAAAAGAGAAGCCTGACTTTGTAAGATTGAGCAGTCTTCTGAGAATATACATCCCGTGTTGTTGTACTTCTAGGACGCCTGTTACTTGGTTGCAGCCAATAAAATCGATCCTTGACTTCACCTAGAAGACTCTGAGTTTCTGTGGTCTGAATCAGGAAAGTGCTCGAGGTATTTGGGTGTACCCTGACACCGCTGGGTTACCGGTTCGGTTCCGGTTCTGAAAAACCCAGTACCTCACCGGGCGCGCTACGCGAGTACGCGAGTGGAAAGCTGATTGGCTCTCGGGTGTCTGTAAACATTCCAAACAGTCCGGAGCGGCCGCCATCTTGTGTCTCGGTAGGATCGAGACACAAGAGGTGGCAAAAACAAAGGGGAAATGACCAAAAGGGGGCAGGGTAGACCCCTCCTGAACCCCTAGGTTTGATGTGGGGGCCATAAAAGGTCCCCGCGGGGGGAGCGCCCGGTACGCGCACCGGGGAGCGTACTTTGGTGAAACATAGTGAGAAAAGTTAGTGTAAAATAATCATTTTGAGTGATCAGAGGTAGGGTAGCTGAGAAAAGAGCTTTTGTGTTCTGTGGCTGATTTAGGTAGGTACAAGTACATCCCACACACATCCACACGCACACACACCACACACACACCCACACACACCTCACACACCCACACCTCCACCCACACCCAAACACCCCACACACCTACACCCACACACACACCTCACAGACACACCCCACACATCCCCCCCACACACCCCCACACCCCCACACACACTGGGAAAACCCAGTGAAACAGTAAAATAATAATTTAAAGTGCTTAGAGGTAGGGTAGCTTTGCATAGAGTTGTTGTGTTGTGTGGGTGATATAAGTACCAGCATGTAGGTACCAATGCAGAGTTTTAAATTCAATGTAGATTGTCTCCTCTGTAGATAATTTGCATGTTGTTACAGAAGTTATTGTGGTATATGGAATCCATACCATAGTTTGTCAGGAAAGTGGAAACAACATGGAGGCAGGAGATGAAAAAGAGATGTCAAATACACATTGGAGATAATATAGTGGGAGAAAGGAAGTAACTATGCGCAAAATTACTATGTAACATAAAAAAGTTGCACAGTATAGTATAAGTCTCACATTATATTATATTCATTTTGGTACTATTTCATGAATTACATATAAAAAAGAATAATGTCTAGAACAATTTTTAATTTAATAATAAAAATTGATTGCTCTGATTTTTCAAAATTTAATAACACTTCCAACATTACATCGTCAGGAATGTTCTCATTTGGATTCCATGATTCAATTTCTACCACACATTTAAGAAACTCTTGATCAAGAGACTGATCCAAAAAGTCTAAATCATCAATCTCTTCCTCTGGGTTGTTCTGGAGAACAATTTCGAATGAAATATTAAATTTCTTTTGTTCTCCTTCCATTTTCTTGCTGTAAATTGCATAAAAAATAAATATATCAGTAGAGATAGGGCACTGTAAGGTTTAAGTTCAGACAGGTACTTCTGAGTTTTTAACAGTGAAGTTATCTTTGGGCAGTGTATGGTATCAGGCAGGAAGTAGATCTATTAAAAAGTGCATGTGATGAAGCCTAAGTAAAATCATAATTATACTAGAGAAGTCTAACTTAATCCATAAATATAATAGAGAAGCGTATCTCAAGCTATAACTATAACAGAGGGACAATAAATAACTATCAGAAAACGTTTTTACTAATTAATTTAAAGTGGTCCTTACAAATTAACAACTTACTTTTGAGAGAGGTGAAGAAGAAAACAATGTGAAAATCCTTTCAAGATGTACCTCAGGTAGTTGTAGTCAAAATGGCTGTGTTTCCCTCTTTTTTCATTTATATTCATGTACATAACCAATCAAATGTCAGGAAATAATACTAGAAATTGAAAGTAACATTTTAATTGGTTGTAAATTCTAACACTTCAGATGTGTTTTTGTCATGTAATTTACCTCAGGATATTTAGACAGGGCTACAGGCGAAATGGCTCTATGGAATTCCATCAAATTTGGGAAAATGGTAGGGACTGGTATGTAGTATGGCCTATTCTATATTTGGTGAAAGTCTCTCCAGTGGTTTTTATGTAAATTAACTTTTAAAATTTTTTGGGAGCGCTTACCCGTGCGCGCCCCGGTACGCGTACCGGCAGCGCTACGGGAGTCCTCCATCTTGTGTTTCGGTAGATTTGAGACACAAGATGGAGGACAAACAACGTTGGGAATGGGTAAAAGGGGGCACGGTAGACACTCCTTGACCCCCTAGGTTTTCTGAGGGGGGCTTAGGAGGCCCTTATAGGCCCAAAAAAACCAATTTTTTTTTTATTTTCGCGGGGGAGCGCCCGGTACGCGCACCTGGGAGCATACCGGGGAGCGTACTTTGGTGAAAAACAGTGAAAAAAGTTAGAGAAAAATAATCATTTTGAGTTATCAGAGGTAGGGTAGCCCTGAAAAGAGCTTTTGGGTTCTGTGGCTGATTTAGGTACCTACAAGTAGGTTCCAATGCACAGTCTTATATTCAGGAGGAATATTCTAGTCCCCTCATCTGAGAAGTGCACACCATCTCCTCTGTAGATATCTTGCAGGTTGTAACGCAAGTTATTGTTGTATATTGAACCCATTCCATAGTCTCTCATGTAAGCAAAAACAGATTTATTCACATGTTTCCGTGCTTTCTCAAATTGTGGACAAAATTGGTTGGACCACTTCCATTTCTGTCTTTGGCATATATTGGAATATACCAAGGCAGTTTGAGGAAAAAGTGACATCAATTGCTCAAAGGTGTCCTTTAAAAGCATTTCCAGACCTACCCCAGTCAAAGTGCCTAAGTCATTTCCACCACAGTGCAGAATTATGAGGTGAGGGTGTGGAAGATGCAAAAAGGTTTTCACCAATGGTATCAATTGATGACATCTCAATCCTCTCTGGCCAATCCATTTAATGTTCACATTTGGTAAATCAAGGTTGTGAAAATTTCTGGTAGCTGCATACCTTTGAGCCCAGTGGATGTAGCTATGTCCAATAATCCAGACAGAATACATGGTAAGAGGAGGTTCTGGTGCAGTCAGATGACGTGTGGGAATGAAATGGCAGTTGGAACAGTAGGAGTTTGCAAAAAAAAACTGTGGAGTTTCAGTGCTCTTGAATCACAAGCAATGATTGGTTGATTCAGATAGTTGAAAACTGAAAGTTAGGGTGCATGGTTCTGTTCTGTGAAAGAAGCAATTTGAATGGTTAAGAAAAAGTAATTTAAAGAAACATTGCACTGGATAAGGTGGGGTATTAAGAGGTCAAACATCCTTGCTAAGTTGAATTGCAACATTGTAGAATAAACTTTTAAACCTGAGAGCTCAGGGAGGAGGGAGTTGCTATGGTAACAGGTAGAAAGGGCTGAGGGGGGAAGGGTGTTGATTTGAAAATAGAGAGGGAAGAGTTTTGATTGGTTACCATGAGGAATATGTGTGTAGAATTAGAGGTTCTCTGTGCCATTCATGGTTGCAGTGGCTGGAGTACATACCTTTTGCTCTGCTAAAGAAATATTGGTGTGTGTGTCTGACACTGTTCTCAATCTCCTAAAGCATTTGTAAAGGTGAGTAATGATTCATTTAATATAGATAGAGAGTGGTATACTCTATGGAGAAGATTTGGAAGCATATTGTGGTTTTTTAATGTTGCTTTGTGTCATGCATTTTGATAATGCTTGGTAAAAAGCTTTTACTGCATAGAGGAATTGTATTTTGTAAAATTGTGAAGTTTCAGTAGTGACATGGAATGCTTGTACATAGGACCTGTGCTGTGTTTCTTAAATGTGATGTCAAAAACGATTTTGGGGAAAATGAATGGCTTTTACATTTTTGAGAAGGAATAAATAGTGTCTGCATGCTTAAAGAAATAAATTTGACCCTTTCACAATGATGTTACCTGTGTTAACTCAGTGTAGGAAGCACATTGAGTTTCTTTGCATAGAGGAATTGTATTTTGTAAAATTGTGAAGTTTCAGTAGTGACATGGAATGCTTGTACATAGGACCTGTGCTGTGTTTCTTAAATGTGATGTCAAAAACGATTTTGGGGAAAATGAATGGCTTTTACATTTTTGAGAAGGAATAAATAATGTGTGCATGCTGAAAGAAATAAATTTGACCCTTTTACAATGATGTTACCTGTGTTAACTCAGTGTAGGAAGCACATTGAGTTTCTTTGCATAGAGGAATTGTATTTTGTAAAATTGTGAAGTTTTAGTAGTGACATGGAATGCTTGTACATAGGACCTGTGCTGTGTTTCTTAAATGTGATGTCAAAAACGATTTTGGGGAAAATGAATGGCTTTTACATTTTTGAGAAGGAATAAATAGTGTCTGCATGATTAAAGAAATACATTTGAACCTTTTACAATGATGTCACCTGTGTTACCTCATACAAGGAAGCACATTGAGCTTCTTTGCTGTTGGTTTGTGTCATGTTTTTTGATAATTCTTGGTATGATTATTTGCAAGATAGGGGATTTGTATTTTGTGAAATTGTGAAGTTTCGGTAGTGATATGGAATGCTTGTACATAGGACCTGTGCTGGGTTTCTTAAATGTGATGTGAAAAACGATTTTGGGGAAAATGAAAGGCTTTTACATTTTTGAGAAGGAATAAATAGTGTCTGCATGATTAAAGAAATATATTTGAACCTTTCACAATAATGTCACCTGTGTTACCTCAGATTAGGAAGTAGATTGTGCAGATGAGGTGAGGCATGTCCAGAGGTACAGAGGAGGTGAGGCCTGTGTTCAAGACTGTAGTGGGAGAGAGGCCTTTCCTGGGAGCATAGGTGGTGAGGCCTGTGTCTAAGAGTGCAGTGGACTAGACTTCATGAAGCCTATCCCCCACTGCACTCTTAGACACAGGTCTCACCTTCTTTGTACCCGTGGACAGACCTCTCTTCCACTACACTCTTTAATACAGGCCACACCTCTTCTGCACCCCTAGACAATCCTCACCTCATCTGCAACCCTGAATAGACTTCAACTAATCTGCATGCTTAGACAGGCCTCAGCTTATTTACACCCTTGGACATGCGTCACCTCGTCTGCACCCAGTTACCATCAATTATACTCAATACATTGAGGCCTGTCCAGAGGACACAGATGAGGTAAGGCTTGTCCAAGGGTCAGAGGAGGTCAGTCCTCTCCACTATACTCATGGACACTGAATGCTTGTACATAGGACCTGCACTGTGTGTCTAAAATGTTATTTAAAAAACGACTTTGGTGCAAATCAATGACTTTTAGATTTTTGAGAAGGAATAAATAGTGTCTGCATGATTAAATAAATATATTTCAACCTTTCACAATAATGTCACCTGTGTTACCTCAGATTAGGAAGTAGATTGTGTAGTTGAGGTGAGGCATGTCCAGAGGGACAGAGGAGGTGAGGTCTGTGTTCAAGACTGTAGTGGGAGAGAGGCCTTTCCCGGGAAGCATAGGTGGTGAAGCCTATGTGTAAGAGTGCAGTGGACTAGACTTCATGAAGCCTATCCCCTACTGCACTCTTAGACACAGGTCTCACCTTCTTTGTACCTGTGGCAGACCTCTCTTCCACTACACTCTTCAATACAGGCCTTACCTCTTCTACACAATCCTCACCTGATCTGTAACCCTGAATAGACCGTTTGCTTTTTGTCATTGCTTTGTTGTTTGGTAATAGTGGTCTATAATGTGCAATTTTTTCTTTACCACAGATTGAAATCAAGATTTCAAGAGTAAGGAAATATGCCCTCAAGGCTGAGGAGAAGGAAAGATGATAAGCGGAAAAAATCAAAAACAGCAATGGAATTACAGCACTCCTCTACAACAAATACTTCAAAAAACAGGAAAAAAGCTCCTGGTACGACAACTAAGTCTTTTTTACGGAACATATGTAGATAAAAAAAAAATGTAGGACAGATGTAGAAAAAGAGAAGGAGAGAGCAAATTTGAAAAGGAAGGAGAGGCCCTTAAAAATGGTACTACTGGAGCAGGAGAGAATAATATGTATAGGAATAGAAGGCAGAATCAGTTTAGAGACATTCGTAATCGAATGTTTCGCAATAGGGTGGTTTTAAATTTGTTAAAAAACATTAGGAAAGGTAAACAGAGAGCTGCTTTTTATAAGAAAAAGAAAAGTGTAGAGAAGATTGTTGATCAGGCTTTTGAAGTTAAGAAAAAATTATTTATTTTAATAATCAATAGAATTAGGACACTTAACAAGACAATTGATGTTTTCAAATCAAACAGTAGATGGAAAAGAGTAATTAATCTGACTAATTTTTGTTACGTTTTTTCAGGAGAATGGATGCACAGTCCAAGTTGTGAGCCATTTTTTAATGAGGAGAGTTAATTCCAGGAGAATGATTTAGTGCATGCAGTTGACACCAGTGGTCGAGCATATGAGGTGAAAGACGGTTGTCCGATTGAAAAAGAGAAGCTTGTGCCTAGAGAACCAGAAGAGGTGTTAACTGATGAAGTTTTAGGGAGACGTACTAAGGGTCCAGTGTACACTTGGAAGTGTAGTAGTATTTGTAGTGTGCGACAGGAATCAATCGATTTGTTTTGTAATTTCTTACACATATAGTAAGAAAAGTCTAAAACAGAAAATGAAGATGTTGCAACACTTAGATCCTTGCAGAGTGAGAGAAAACACAGGTTTGCAAGGGCATTCACTGGCTTGTCTTTCTAGAAAAGTCTGTCAGAGTGTTTTTCATCATTTTAGGATGTTAGCAGTGCATCATACCAAAATGAGGAAATTAGTGAGAATGTTGTGTTATGCAAAAAGTCCAGCACTTAAGCTTAAACAATTAAACAGTGCTCTTTTGCATGGAACTGAATTAGATGTGAAGAAGATTTGTGAAGAAATTGAGATTTGTTATTTTGGTGAAAAAGAGGACAGTGTAGAAATTGACACAGAAATTCAAGGTAATGTGGAAGACAATGTACAGATTTCAAGTACAGAAAAGTTTGACCAGGAAATTACCAGGTTTAAGGTGAAATCAAGTGAAAGGCCGAATTTTACTTGTGTGTGTTGTCGACGATCTCATTATAAGCATCAAACTAGATTAGTTGATTTTTACGTAAAAAGTGAAAAGATAAATAATTATGAGTGGAAGGATTTTGCAACTTATTTGTGGGTGGAGAATTGCTTTGATTTGAGTTCTGATCAGCGTATTTGTAAATATTGTTATGATAAATTAAATCAAAACAGAATGTATGCTAGAGCTGTTCATAATAATCTGGAGTTGGTAGACATTCCTCCTGAATTGATGGATTTAAATACATATGAGTCTATTTTGATTCAATGTGTCCATCCTTTTCAGGCTATTGTTCGCATGGAGCCTAAGATAGGGAAATTGCCTCCTTCAGATTTACAGAGAGGATTAAAGGGAAGAGTTGTTTATTTGCCTCTAGATTTCAAGAAAAATGTTGATACCATTGGTGTAGAGAAAGTGGAAGAGGAACCTCTGGTTATTTTAGTTAATGGGGTTCCGACAAAGAGTAAGAAAATCTGGCAAGATTTAGTGGATGTTAGGAAAGTCAAAAAGGCAACGTTGTATTTGGTCAAAAACAATGAGTACTATAAACATGTATGTGTTGAAGCAGAGGAAACAGCTGCAGATGAAGACAGTGATTGTTCAGCTGGCCAAATTGAAAAAGTTGATGTGTCTAGAAGTGAAGAAATATATGAACATTATACTGTTCATCCTTTGCATTCCAAAGAAGTGATGGGGAATGCAATTGACTTGTTTCAAATGAAAGCAGCAAAAGGAAGTCCCATTAGTGTATGGGAAGAAAGTTTGGAAGCTTGTTGTTTTCCACATTTATTTCCAACAGGTCGAGGTGGACGATATGACGATCGACCACTTCAAATTCCTGCATCTGAATATCGAACTGTAAGATTATATGCTGAAGATCCAAGGTTTTGTCAATGCATTCCCTATTTGTTTCATCTACTGTATGAAAGTGACTTGTCTGGGCTTTCTTATGCAGTAAACCATATACTGAAAAGTGGAGCACATCTGCAAAATGTTTCGGCGAGGGACTTTATGGAGAAAGTGAATCTGCAAGATAATATTTTGGAATCTCATTTAATCAATCTCATGGCATGTCAGCGTGGTACAAATGAGTATTGGTACCGTCGTCATGGGGAACTGAAATGTATGCTAAGAAACTTAGGAACTCCTACATGGTTCCTCACTCTTAGCTGTGCCGAGTATGCATGGGACGACTTACTTCAATTTCTACGAGAGGCAAATGGAAATATACAAAATATAGAATTCAAAACTGCTGGAGAACTGTGTTCTTTGGATCCAGTGAATATTTGCAGATATTTCAATCATAGATTTAAAGCTATGATGTCTTTTATTACCAACAAAAAAAATCCTCCCCTTGCAGAGGTTTTGGATTTCTTTTGGAGAAAGGAGTATCAAGCGAGAGGTGCTCCTCACATACATATGTTGTTGTGGATTAAAGATGCACCCAAATTTGGAACAGATTCGGATGAGACGGTGATGAGGTTCATTGAAGAGTATTCAACATGTGCTGTTCCGAAAACTACCGAAGAAAACAGTTTAAGGCAACAAGTTTTACGCTTTCAATCCCATCGTTGTGGAAAGTACTGTCGTCGAAAATTCAGAAACAAGGACAAGTTCTATACAAAATGTCGTTTCAGGTTTCCACGACCAGTGATTGCTAAAGGAAGAGTAAATAATTTGATTTCTTCTTTGCGACATACTGTGACGAGGAAATCACCAAAAAATACATACAATTTAAAAAGAAACGAAGAGTCCAAGTACATCAACGACTACAACCCAGTGATTTTGTCCATGTGGAATGCTAACATGGATATTCAGTTCGTTGCTGACAACTCTATTGCTGTGGCTCGATATGTGACGTCTTACATCACAAAAAAAGAAAAGACAGAACTGAAGGAAATGTGGGAGGACATTTCACATGAAAAGAGTATAAGCAAGAAATTATACAGTTTCAGTTTGAAGATGGGAGAGGGATTGGCCTAACGGCTAAGGCGCTCGACCTCGGACCTGGGGATCTGGGTTCGAGTCTCGGTAACGACGCCAAAAACCCCCTGTGATTCTGGGCAAATCACTTAATCTCCCCGTGCCTAAAATGAAAGTGTGTCCTCATGTAACGTAACTGGTGCTATGTGAAGCGCTCTGATAACTGATTCGGTTCGGTTCTAGTTCGCGCTATATAAAACTCTGCAAAAAAAAAAAAAGATGTTGTCGCATCGAGAAATTGGAGCATATGAATGTTCTGATCGGTTATCATCAGCAAGTCTCTACGCCAAGTCTAGAACAATTATTTGGGTGAGTCTAGGTCTTGCTGCAACACGAAACCGAGTTTTGAAATCTGTACAACAAATTGAGTATTTGGCAGAGAAAGAGCCAAACAGTACAGATATTTTGAAGACAAACATGTTGGATACATACTATCCAAATAGAAGTAGTCATCTTGAGAACTATATTTATAAGAGAACCATCAGAGAAGATATCAACAATGGAATATATGCTATCATTGGGTGTGAAGGATGTCTAGTGAAGCAGAGAAAAGGCCATTTGATTAATCATCGAAAAATGAGTTGCGAAAATCCAGAGAAAAGGGATTTTTACTATTTAGCTCTTTTGCAACTCTTTAAGCCATGGCGTACAGAAGAGGAACTACTTGGAGATTTTCTCTGTTACGAAGATTCTTTTAATGCAACCAAGGATACCATAGAATGTCCTGTTTTTCCAAATTATCTGCAAATGTTGAACGAAGAAATAGAGCAAGAAGCCACAATTGCTGTAGAGATTGCTAGAGACAGTTCTCAAGACAGTCAGAGTTCTGCTTCATTGAGTCAGGATCCACTAGGAGGACCAATTATCCAAAATGAAGCTGACACTGCCATGGATGAGGTGGAAAGTATGATCTGTTATTTGGAGGGAAACACGTTATTGTTTTTGGAGATCTACTGCAGTTGACTCCAGTGAAAGGACAACCAGTGTTTAAAATGGTCACGAATGAAGATACCAGGAAGTGCCTAGGAAGCATTGGAAACGTTAATATATGGTTAAATTTCAAATATGCAGAACTACTCCAAAATATGCGGCAGGCAAAGGATGAAGATTATAAAAATATTCTACAAGATGTAAGAATCGGAAAAGTAAGTCAGCATGGGTAAGAAGCGTTACATGGACGATTAATTTCAAATTTGTACCCAAATGAAAACATCCTTCCAGAAAATATTTTTAAGAAAATTAACGAGAAGAAATCAGGGATATGTTTGATGCCAACTCTGAAAGAATGTTCCATGTTCAACAACAAAATGTTAAAGTTAGAAAATGAAGAGATAGTGAAACTGGAAGCTATAGATAAAATAGAGCATATGGGAGCAACAATTGTTTTGTCTGAAAATTTGAAATCAAAATTGGATTCATTAGAGAAGACTATATCTAAAACTGCTGGTTTTGAAAAGACTCTGACTGTGTGTTTAAATTGTATTATCATTTTGAGAAGGAATTTAAATGTTGAAAGAGGTCTGGTAAATGGAGCAATGGGTCATGTTGTTGGTTTTGTGAATTACAAAAATAGAGATGGAATTGAAATTTTAAAAATTAAATTTGATGGCATTGACGAAATAGAACAAATTTGTTGTTGTTCAGCTAGATTTTTGCTTGTGAAAGACTTATATGTTCGCCGAAAACAGTTTCCTATTTGTTTGGCATATGCGGTGACAATCCATAAATCTCAAGGTTTAAGTGTAGATAGCGCTTTGGTGAACATTGGAAGTTCTGTGTTTAAAGAGGGTATGGCATATGTGGCATTATCACGAGTCAGAACTTTATCAGGATTGTACTTGATTGAGTGTGATGAAACAAAGATTTGTGCTGATCTAGATTGTGTTAAAGAATACAATAGGTTGAGAAGAGAGTATGCTCCACATTTGGCTCAATATCCTCTGTTTGAAAAACGTGTGGTAGGCCGAAAAAGAAGAAATGAGAATAATTACAGTGAGGTAGTAGCAAAAAGACAAAAAGTAGATGAAACTGTAATTGTAAGCAGAAAAAAAAAGGATTCTGTTGAAGATGTTGTTGGATTTGAGTTTGAAAACAGTTCTGGTGTCAACTGCTATGCTAATGTAGTGATTAATGTTGTTTTTTTTCTTCAAAATTTACAAGAACAGATTGTTGAAAATCGGGATCAAACATTCTGCTGTTTATTGAATTCTGTGTTTGAGAAATGTAGCAGTGATAGAGCAAAAATAGAAAGTGTTTCAGAAATTCGAAATCTTCTAGACATATGTTCTGGTCAAAATCAATTTTCACAGAATATTCAGCAGGATTGTCAGGAATTTTTAATGTATATGTTTGATGTTTTGGAAGATGAAGGTGTAGATATAAAAAATCTTTTTAGCCTTTCTTATCAATGGCAGCATGACTGCGACAACTGTAGTTTATCAAGTAGTACTACAATAGACACTGAAAGATTTATATATTTGACTTTACCAGACTGCAAATCAGTGTCTTTTAATAATCTAGTTAAAGCAGCTGATCACAATATGGTGTGTACCCAATGTAAGTCTGCAATGCTGTCCACATTATTTTTACAAACTTATGGTAAATATGTGATTTTAATGTTCCAACGATGTAGACCTGATGGAAGTAAATTGTCAACTTCTATTACAAATTTTGTGGCTTCTCAGTTAACAATTTCAGGAAGAACCTTTGCAACTGTAGCTATTATTTATCATGACGGTCCTTCAACAACATCAGGGCATTACACATGCTATTTAAAATGTCGTAAAGGTTGGACCCACTGTAATGACAGTCATTTGACTTTCAAACAACGTTTGCCTTTTGACTTAAAAAAATTCATACCTAGTGTTTTTAGAACCAAAATTTAAGTAAAGGTAATTGCCCTATGAAGACGGGAGCAGTTAATAAAAGTTAGTTTGCTGTTTAAAATTATATTGTGAGTAACAGTGATGAAGATAATATAAAAATTATAGTTCTCATAAAGGTATGGTAAGTGGATCGAATAGTAAGTGATATCAGTATTATAGGAAATGTTCAACATGAGAGAGCCAGAGATGGAATTTTGAAAATTTAAATATTGTGAAAATGTTGTTCGAGCCTTTCTTTCAGACCGTTGGGAAAACGGTAATTTTAGAGTTTGTTTTAACTAATTTGAAAATATACTGATACATCTGACACTATTTGGCCTTAAGGAATGGTGAAGGAATGAGCAAACAGAAGGAGTATATGAAAATAATGAAAATATTTCAGATGTTCTGGTTTTGAAAAAAAAAAATATATATTTCAGATGTTCTTCGAGCTTTTCTTCTAGAAAGTCGATGAAATGGAATTTTTAGAGAACAGAAGAGTACTTTCCAACGAAAAGGACCTTCATGATATACTATTTGGCCTAAAGGAAAAGTAAGTGAATGAAAGATTTGTACATTTGTTATTTTTAAGTTTAGATGTTTTTTTTTAAAACACAATCTTTTTGATTGTGTTTTTTTCCCCGCTGTCATATGATGAGTAGTTTGAACTCACTTTTTTAAGTGAAATTCAATATATTCTGAGAACAGCAAAAATAAACTAGGTAACATGTTGTACAAATTAATCTATAGTTTGTATTCTGTAACTTAAATTGTATTCCCATTGTCTCCCACTCACTTTCCTTTTTCCACCCTCTTTCAGCTCTTTTTACTCACTTATAATGTCTTTCTTTCACTCTCTTTCAACCCCGTTCTTTTACTCCACTTCTTTCACAACCCCTTATTCTCATTTCAACGGTCTGCATCCCCTCTCTCCCTTGCATACCTATTCAGCTTTCAGTCTGTCTGCTTTACTTTCCTTTTCCGTGTTTTCCTCCTTTGCTCTTTTAGTAATTCCTCTTTACTCACTCACCAGTATTGTCGCACTCTATCACTATAAATCACCCACTCTCCTTCGCTTATCTTTGTTTCCTCCTTTCTTTTGACCTCTTCTCTCTATTTTCCGTTCACTACCTCTATGTCCTCAGTCCCTCACTCTCCTTGTGTTATGTTCACTTGTGTTTATCTACCTTCTATCATTTCTCTTACAACAACTTCACTGCTCCTCTCTCATCGTTCTTCAACCTATTTCTTTTAGTCCGGTTTCATTACTACCCCTCATTTCCTATCTTTCAGTGTCCTTCTCTTTACTTTCATCACCGAATCACTTTCTCTCAGTACCACTGCTTTAGTCCTCTTCTCCTCTCTTTCCTTCTTTTGCTCCCTTACTCATTTTTTTTCCTCACTCATTGTACTCCATTTCACTTAGTCCTTCCCTTAGTCTCTCTGTCTACTAACTTCCTCACTCCTTTTCCCTCAATCCTTCTATATTATTCTCTCTCCCTTCATCCCTTCACTCTATGACTCTCCTTCACTTACTCTGTTATCTTCCATTCCTCATTCTTCTAAATGCATCCTTAATTAGACTCCTTTCCCTCTCAGTCATTATCTTTTTACTTACTCCTGTTTCCTGATTTAGTTTTGCTAACTCACATTCTTTTAGTATCTTTCTAACCTTCAGTTCATTTTTCTCTTCTTCTCTTCCTTTCTGTCAGTGAATCTATATGCCTTACTCTTAGTAATTTGCTCTCCTTCTATTTCTTTTTCCCTCTTTTTGTCCTTCTACCTTACTTTATTTCTAAATACACTGTTATGATTTTTAACCTCTTCATTTGTATCTTTTATTTTAAAATACATATTTTACTAATTATAACTTATTTTTTCTTCTCTCTTTACAGATATAAAATGTAGTAAAAAAATGTAATTAAAGTTACATTTATTATATGGTAAGTGTGACAAAAAAATGTAGTTTGTCATGACCCTTTGCTTTAACCTCAGTACTATTTTCTCAACCTACCTCACTCCTGTTTCTTTACTCTGCTTCCCTCACTTATTCATATTCTCCATGTTTACTACCCTTTTCCTATTTCCCCTCCCACATTCAACTTCTTTCAGTCCCCATTCTTTACTTCCCTTACCCTCTGTTCCCTTCCTTTGCTCCCTCACTCATTCTCTTTCCCTTAATCATTTACTTCACTCCTACACACACACCTCCCCCAACACACACACACACCTCTGACATACACCCCACACACACACCACACACACACCTCACACACACACACACACACACACACACAGCCACACACACACTCCTCACACACACACCCACACACACACACTCCACACACATACCCCCCACACCCACACACCCCCACACATATCTCACACACCCACACCTCCACCCACACCCAAACACCCCACACACTCACACCCACACCCACACACGTTACACACCCACACCCCCACCTACACCCACTGACTCCCTATAAGTCACCCACGCTGCCTTACTTACCTTTCTTTCCTGTTTCACTCAGACTCTTTCAGTGACTCTTTCCTTTACTCTCTCTCTCTTTTCTCTCTGTCACTCCCCATGTCTTACCCTTATTCACTTTTACCCACCCTCTTTCACCCCTCTTTACTTACACTCACTGCTCTTTTCTCAACCTCCCTCACCGTTGTTCATTTATTCCGGTTCCGTCACTACCCCTCATTCCCCATTCTTACTGTCCTTCCTTTTACTTTCAACACCCACTCACATTCTACCAGTACCTCTACTTTAGTCTTCTTTTTCTCTCTTCCCTTCTTTCGCTCCCTTATTCATTTTCCTTTTCTCACTTACACCCTATTACACCTTCTCTATTTTTCACTATGTAATAAACAATCCCTCTGTGTTGCTCCCTCTAGCTCTTTTTCTCTTAACATTACTCTCTCTGTGCTCTTCCCTCATGCTCACTCTTTCTTTATTTTAAAAAACGTGCACGCCCCGGACGGTGCACGTACCGGTACGCGTACCCTGCAGAAAAAAGATTGACAGAGATTCTTTAAAAATATAGGTTTATTTTTATAAATTAAAGGTAGTTCTAAAAAGAACTGTTTTTTTAATTCTTTTTGTTGTTTTATATTTTTTTATTGTTTTTTGAACAGTTTTTACTTTTTTTGGCTATTCTGAACAGTTTTATATTTTTTTTGTATTTTCTTTGGGGAGAAACAAAAAACAGGGAATTGTAAATGGCTCAACTGGAGCAAAAATAAATCAGAAAAAATTAGGGTTTTTTCGGACACTTATGGTTATCACCAGCACAGATGATAAGTTTTATACTTTGTTCACCATAGCAAAGTGTCTTTCCACAATATTTGCACACGATTTTAAAATCGTTAAATTTTGGTTGAATGATAGGTATCGTCTCTCTTGCCTCTGAACCCGATGGAGTTGGTTCTTTGGATGTTGAGGGTCTTGATGTTGATGGGGGTAGCTTACTGCAGAGGTCCCTTACCTCTGCAGCAGAATAGTTGTTTGGATGCAAACGCATCATGTGCCGAATCATGGTATGATTCCCGAAGGAATATTTTTTGTTAGGGTTCCCCCTCGACAGCTCAGCACCTTCGCAGCGTTGACTTTTTTAAAACCCCTTGGGTTTTTGTAGAACTCCCATACAAAGTGCTCTTTTGGTTTGTAGGGCTGCTTATTTTCAGGCAGGAAATGCCTTGTCTGTTCCTCCTCTTCATCATCCTCCTCCTCTTCCTCTTGAACACCAATGTAATCTTCTGGTGGTCTTTTTGATGGTGGTGGTGGTGGTGGTGGGGCAGATGCTCCAGCTGCTGCGGCTACTGTAGCCATTTTAAAGTAGAAAAGATTAGAGACAGAACTCAAAACAGGTCTTCCTCAGTCAAAGGACAAAGTCAGAATAAGGAAAAAAGGTGGGGGCTTTCATCATTTGGAAAACAAAACTGTTCTGGACCAATGAAAAGTATTATTTTCAAGTCACATGATCCAGGCTTTCATCATTTGGAAACCAAAACTGATCTGCACCAGTGAAAAGTGTTATTTTCAGATCACATGACCCGACGCGCTTACGCTACGCGCCCCGGGGCACGTAGCGTAAGCGCGTCAGGACGTTGCGCGATCGTATACGCTCGCGTGCTTCCGGGTGCGCTTACGCAGTGTGTGATATGATGCATCACGCAGTTACGCAAAAGTCACAATGTTGTTTTCGTTCGTGAGAATAGCGCTAACGGGACGCTCACCGGTACGCGCCCCGGGGCGCGTCGTAACATTGGGCTTACCCGTGCGTTCACCGGTACATGCCCCGGGAGCGCTCCAGGGCAAAAAAAAAATAAAAAAATATTACATAATTATACAATATAAAATTCGTTATAAAAAATATTACATTTCATACCTATAGAGATTTGCTATTAAAAAACCTAAGAAATTCACTGAAAAAACCATAGGTTTCACACCTGTTATAGTTAGGAATTAGCATTTAAAAAACCTATGAAATTCACTGAAAAAACCATAGGTTTCACACCAGTTATAGTTAGGAATTCGTATTTAAAAAACCTATGAAATTCACTGAAAAAACCATAGGTTTCACACCAGTTATAGTTAGCTGGAAATTTTACTCGCATAAAACCAATGAAATTCCCACGTTATAGTTAGTTGGACTCACTATAACTTGCGCGTGCAATGCACTGCTGATGACGTCACATATTACATCACTCATGACATGGTCAGTGACATCACTCATGACATCACTGATGACACCATCCTTGTGACAGAGTGACACACCTCCTTTCACTGTAATGTAACCCTTGAAACACATATTCAAAAATAGAAACTAAAATTTTCAAAAAAATGGATACCCATACCAGTTACAACAACCAATTCAGTAATTCTACCATCTATATACACATCCACTCATTCACCAACAGTTCTATATAGTCACTCATACATATACTCACTCATCATATGTAGTGATACACCTATACATCCTGTTACACACCGACAGCCATCCAAAAGTTACTCACACACATACTCACGCATGCAAATAAACTATTGAACATCCATTTATTTGCATATACAGCTATACACACACTACCACTTAACTTCTATGGAAACTTACACATACTTACTCTCTTAAACAATCGCTTATAGAAACACATACTAATTTAAACAGGAACTCTTACAATCCCTCACTCTCACATATACTCACTTATATACATCAATATTCACATATACTACATTAAAACATATGTAGTTACTCATAAAGATTCTATTGAGACAGTCATTCACTCAGTAACACACCCATACACACACCCATCCACCCATACAGTCCTGCACACATGCTGTCTTCAAAACACATACAAAGAGAGAGTCAGTTATTCATGCATCAAGTAATACCCTCACCAAACAATACAAACACTCATACTGATACTAAGAAAAACATCTAATAACCCATATACATACACATGTAGGTACTCTCCAAAGCATGCAGCCACTTATACACAAATTGAAACACTAATACATATATTTAAATATTTAAACATTACTCTCTAATATATGTATTCACTAAGATACACTTAATAAACCAGTTAACCAATCAATTTTTTTTATAAAAAAACATCCATGTAAACACTTATTTAAACATTTATTCTTCCATCAACTTTTACATTTTCATATATAACACATATTTATTTTTTAAAAAGACACACATTCACTGGATGGTGTCATCAGTGATGTCATGAGTGATGTCACTGACCATGTCATGAGTGATGTAATATGTGACGTCATCAGCAGTGCATTGCACGCGCAAGTTATAGTGAGTCCAACTAACTATAACGTGGGAATTTCATTGGTTTTATGCGAGTAAAATTTCCAGCTAACTATAACTGGTGTGAAACCTATGGTTTTTTCAGTGAATTTCATAGGCTTTTTAAATGCTAATTCCTAACTATAACTGGTGTGAAACCTATGGTTTTTTCAGTGAATATATATATATATATATATATATATATATATATATATATATATATATATATATATATATATATATATATACATATATATATAAAAAGAGAGAGAGAGACACACACATATTAACCTATTAGTCACTCCTATGGCAGGCCTTGACAAACCTGAAGGAAGAGTGCTTGGTTTTGTGTGAGAGGGTGCCCTGGCATGAGCTGAGCCCCTCTGCAGCTTTCGGAAATCCTTCCTTATAACTGTTCTATGATATATCCATACCATATACTCTTAAGTGTATTATAATCCTCGCAGTAAATGCTAACTTTGGTTTGGCTTTATCAAAACATGTCATGTTTGGTGTCAAACGCTTTGGAATAGTACCCCCCCCCCCCTGCCACTTCTGGCGGCAGGGGTAGCATTCCACCCTTCTAGAGGGAGAAGACATGTACACACTGGTACACCCGGTAAATGTTTTAAAGAGCCTCAGCATCACAAAATGGATGCTGCTGCCACAGACACGAGTCTGACCTCCTGCTGCTGGACGAAACTCCGGCAGGGGAGGCCTGGACAATAGGTTTCCTGTCCCAGACAGGATTTAGTGTATTGGGACAGGGTGGGTTGCATTCAGTGAATGCTTTTCAGACACTGCCTGGGGCACACAAGGTGCTCCATGCATTTCCCAGTTCAAACCGGTTGCTGGGGCACTCAGCCCCAGCTCTGGCGCGAAATTGGACAAAGGGGAAAGGGTGTAACCACCCCCTCCCCAGGTCCTCCTATAGGTGGGACCCTAGAGTTACTCCAACCCCTAAACTTAGTATAAGTATAGGAACTCAGTCTAGGACTTCAGATTACCCTGGACGAAATTCTGCAAATGAAATCTTGGACCTTCGACATTCCATATCAACTGGAAGACGGAAGAAATCTCCCTTGAGGTCAAGGAGTGACCTCCCTGTTCAAACAGGCACAATAGACGCATCTTGCTGGTCTGCATTTTCAAGGCTTCCGCCGGATCCCAAAGCATCTGTGACACAGGACATGGACTACCAGACATCTCCGAGGCTGACAAGAGTCCCCAGCAGAGCTGAGATCTGTAGCTATCACAAGAGACGTGGGACTGGAACTCCTGGACATCCTGCAAGTTTGCAAGTGCTCCTACTTCCCGAAGGTGTGCATTGGACTATTTGTTGCCCTTGCCCAGGCACCTTTTGAACCGAAGCTGGGAGGCCTACACTCCACGAGTGTTCCGTGGGCCCATTTTCTTCACAGCAGCTCGAGGCTCCTTCGCGATCCCTAGTCCGTTGGCTAGTGGGTCCCCACAAAAGACAAACCTTTGTTTCTTGGGTTTTCCTGGTTGCTCCTGACGTGCCCTGACTCCCCTCCAAAGGGTGAGTCCCTCAGACCTTGCTGGTCTGCACCAAAGCCAATGTTGTCATCTTGCGTGGGTTGCTGTTGCCAAGGCTTGTTGGGTCCAATCCGGATTTTGATGCTGCAGCACTCGACATCCTTCGTGGGACAGCTTGAATCCAGCTCCTGGTTGTCATAGACGCCTCCTGGTCCTTGTGGCTGAAGAGTCAAGCTTCACCTACTTCACTTGAAAGCACCCAACATCGGCTGGCATCTTCTTCTCGCCTTCCTGGTCACTGGCTTGTGACCCCGACTCTGTTCCCTCTGCGTTCAGGCTCTTCAGATCTGTGGTCCACCCTTGGATCCAACCGGACACTTTTCTCCTGGTCGCCTGCAGCACTTTTTTGCAGCTCTCCATAGGAATCGACGACGAAACCCGACACGAAAAGACACCTATGCACCCGGTTTCCCTGGGTGAGGTAACACGAGTACTTCGGTGCTCCCGTGGGTCTTGACTCTCGAAGTGTCTATTACTGAAGGGGTTCCCTGGCATTCCACTCCTAAGTGTCCTAAATCTGTAACTTTGTAACTCAAACTTTCCTCATAGAAGTGTATGGTGATTTGCGGCTGTGTTTAGACACTGCACGCGTCCCCAGTGGGTCTCCTGGGTCCCTAGTTTGGGTGGTTCCTGGTAGCGCCAGCGGTTCTACAGGCCCTAGGTCTCAATTCTATCCCTCACGTGGTTCTTATATCCCTTTTTTAGTATATGGTTTGTGAGGCCTCTAGGGCAAAATGTATACTGTGCTAGTTTACTGTGTGCTATTTAACCCCTTAGCTGCGGCGGCTATTCCGCCGCAGCGCTAGGGGGGAGGGGGGCCGCGCGGCACTCCCGTACTCGTGACGGAACCGCTCCGTCACGAGCCTCGGGTGGGCTGTGCTTGTGATAGAGCGGTTCCGTCATGGCCCCGCCCGCTCAATAGAACGCGCCGCGCAGGTGCAAAATCAGTGCCGCGCAGGCGCGGCGAGCGGGGCGTGACGGAACCGCTCCGTCACCAGCACAGCCAACCCGAGGCTGGTGATGGAGCGGTTTGTGAGGCCCCTATGGCAAAACGTATACTGTTTTAGTTTACTGTGTACTATTTAATTCCTTGTATTGTACTTTAGCCTCTAGCCTCATAAAGAGACTAGAGGGGTTGTGTTTAGAATAAATACATATATTTTCTATATATATACCTTGTGTGGTGTACTTTCATTTGATTATTCAAGAGATTATAGACTGGTAAAACAAGCTGCTTTATATTCCTTCAAAAGTAGCCTGAAGGCTGCTCTCTACAGCTACCACTAGGATAGCTTCTATAAAGGTTGTCTTAAACCTGCCATCAATAAGGGTCGTTTGGACTGGTGCAAGGTGCCCACTAGAATAGTGGACATCATATGCCAGGCCAACTTCTCACAGTATCCTCTCCTATTCCTATAGAATGTCTTCTCGGAAATGATCTGGAGTCCACAGCATTGTCTGAGGTCAAAGAAAAGACCCATGCAGCTATGTTAGATATACCTAGTAGCTGTAAAAACAAGAGCACAATGCAAATCCCATGGTGAAAAAGAATAGTTGGAGCCTGGAATAATGGTCCAACCTTCCAAGAGAAAAGGCAAGAATACTGGGAAACCAGCTTCTGATCAGACACAAGCTCCGGTCCTCTCTCCTCAGGGAAAAGACCTGTCAACCTCAGAGGGAACTGAGCCCCAGGAACTTGGGTCTTAGACGGCAGAGCTCCCGAGCTCAGGGGGGACCCTCTAGGGAAGATCTATGCAAGGGACAGAGGACCTGCCCCACTCTTGAAAGCCTGAGACAGCAAGCTGGCTATTAGGAAAAGGGCTCCTACAAGTGGCAAGTGGCTCCTACAGAACCTATTGGGAGGAGGGACTCCTTTACACTGAGGCCAGAGACCCCAAACCTGGTAAGTGGTAGTGTCTCAGCAGTATAGAGAGTATCTCCTAATATTGGCTCAAGCCATCCCCTTGCTGGCCATCTTGCCCAGGCCAAAATGCGGAGTAGGGGAGTCATCCAATTCTACTGGCCAGGTATGCCCCAGAAAGTGATGGAGTTTCATAACTCCTATGCCAACTGTCAAACCAGTGGCAAGGCCCCCTTAATTCCACTTCCAGTGGTCTGGGGTTCCCTTTGAAAGGGTAGGGGTTGATTTTGTCATTTCTCTAGACCCTCCAACTGCATCAGGAAACAGATTCATACCTGTAGTACTGGATCATGCTAAATACCCTGAGGCAATTCCTCTAAGGACTACCACCGCTCCTGCAGTACTGCAAACTGCGGGTGACATGACAAGTTTGCTAGGGTTTTTGGAAGGGGCGTTCTCCAACAGGTAGACAGCTGCAGCTCTATTGGACGTTCATTAATAATTCATAGGCTCCTTGGTGGGCTGTGCAGAAACCAGTAGACAAGATTCTAACAGTTTCAAACATAACGGTTGTTCATATGGCATTGCAGTGGTGCAGTAAGACATTTCCTACCTGCTTCTGCCACTGCTTATATCTTTACAGCCTAGAGGTTTTGTGTAGGAGGCTTGGGGTGTGAGTGACGAAGGGCGAGGGTTGAGGCATCAAGAGCATCAGGTGCCTGTGAGTTGAGGAGTTACATCAACTCAAGGGAATCAACTTGAGCGAAAACACATGGCTTCCCTGCTCAAATGTATGTGATCTTATGCATATTTTTAATATCACAAGAACTTTCAAATGTATGATTTCAGAATACCAGCTGCACAAAAACCTACTGTGGTTGATTTAGTAGGCCGTAATATTGCTTGATAGTCATCTGGGATGCAGACAGGTTTCACATAACAACTGTCTTGCTTCCTATTTTACTAATGGCACTGTCACCAGTGTAGGGGCGGGGGAGAAATGGTTCTAAATTCATGTTTAAAAAACTATCACTTTTAATAAATTCTTATGAGTGCAGCACTATTATGTGACCTATTAATGGTAATATAAACATTTTCAAGGTCCAGATCGTGCATGGGCTCTAAGAGCTAAGGCAGACCCTTGGCTCGGCTGTCCATGTTAATTTGTTGTATAATCACCTCTGGGTTAATAGGGAGGAAGAGAAGTGTCAAATGAGATATCATCACCAGGCACATGTCTACATGCAAATAAGGAATGCTTTTGTTGTTTCTGCCTATGTCGTAGCTCTAAGGCTTTGAATATGTTTTATTATTAAAAAGCCAAAACTTTTTCATTCTCCATTTTCCTCTTATGCATTCTCTCTCATTCTTTTTCAATCCTAACAAAATATTCCTTGTTCCCTCTTTTGTTTTTGCATTATTCCCTTGCTTTTTCTATTACCGAGATGCTTTCCTCTCCCTTTCAATTCTTTTGAACTCGTGTTTATTTCGTTCCATTTCCTTAAAGTAATCGTTTTGTTTCGTTTAGCATTCGAGATCTGTTTATCTTTCTCCTTTGTTTTACATTGTTAGTATCTTGATGCGGTCCGTTCAAATAGTCTGAGGTCACGGCAGAATAAGCAAATGAAAAGTTCTTTATTGAGACCCTTTCTGAGTGTCCCAGTAAGCGCTATGTAGAGCGATATGTGCATTCCTATCAGCTTCTTGGATCGGTGTGCTGCTGCTTCTACCTGCTAACGCCGATGTTCGCCCCCTGAGGTGGGCAGGGCTGCTGTGGCCGCGTCCGAGCTGTCCAATAGGCAAGACCTCCAGAGTCTGCCGAAGAGCACTGATCTGGTGGGAGATACCAAATATTACACAACACCGGCACTTTTTGGTTTCACTAGTGTGATGATGTGAACAGTCTAGTAGTTGGGATGGGAGGAGTTACGGGGTTGGAGGAAGAGGAGGGGCCAGCGCAGGAAAGAGTTAGTTAGAGTAGGGACAGGGACGAGATAGGAGTGCAAGAATAAAGCTCCTAAAAGATAATGAAAGTGTCTGTCATTATTATGCCCACGACACTACAGCTGGTGACGAGGATGGGATGAAGTGATCTGATATCCCCACATGAGCAAGAGAAGCGTCCTGTCCCTGGGCAGCACGAGAACGTGGTCGCCGTCGCGACACGTGTGCCCCCAACGAGATCGCCGCCTGAGGACCCAGGCCAGCGACACTAGAGCCTGCTCCGCGATTTGCTGATCGCGTGGAGCCCTGCCTGGCAAGCGCTATCGAGCGCTGGAAAAAAAGAAGTGTCCCCGAGCGCTGCTTCACGCCAAAATTTGAACTCACCCCTGATGCGTGCAAGTTGGCACGGTGGTATCGCGGTGGAGATGGCCAGCGTGTGAAGCGACGGAGCCGGGAGCCCACCCCGGCCGTCTGAAGGGTCTAGCAAGTGAGGGTGTGTGTGGAGCGCCGTCATCGTGGTGTCCCCCGCAAGACCGGCGATCTGGTGAGTCCAAGTGATTGCACCGGCGTGAGAGAAATGAATGAAGTCGAAATCTCGCGGGAGCCGAGATTTCCTTAGCGATGGCCATCTTTGAACCAGGCAACTATCAGGACAAACCCCTGTGCAGCGTGGAAGCTGCCATGTTGAGGTCAGGCAGCACCAGGCTCGAGCAAAGAAACACTGTCAAATGCAAAACAAGCATTTATAATTGCAAAAACAAACATTGACAATTGCTAAAACATGCATTGACAATTGCAAAAAGAAGAATTGGTAATTACAAAACAAGTACTGGTAAATGCAAGACAAGCATTGGTAAATGCCAAACAAACACTGGTGAATGCAAAACAAGTATTGATAAAAGCAAACAAGCACTCGCAAGTGAAAGGTAACTCTGACACGCCAGTCCAGATATGTCAAACTCACCGAGCCGAAATGGTGGAGGTGCAGCGACGGCAGGTGCAGCGGCGGCAGCCCCAGTTGCAACTGGAGTATCACACCTGCGCCCACCGCAATCACTGACCCTGGTGGCTGGCTGAAGCATGGGCCCCAGATGGCAGGAGTGGCTCGAGTATTTCGAGGACTATCTGGAAGGATCGAAAGTCACGGGAGACAGAGACAAATTAATTGCACTACGCAATCTGGTCGGCAAAGAAGTTTGCAAATTGATTAAAGAACTGCCGACCGATGAGAAAGGAACCTATGACAAAGTGCGAGATGCGTTGAACAGAAAGTTTGTGCATAAAAGGAATGTGGATTACGAGAGATATGTATTCCATCAAGCCCGTCAAGACAAGGAAGAAATGATGAGCACATTCATATCCAGACTACGCCGACTGTCTCAGTATTGCAACTTTGACGCTTTCTCGACGGAGGATGCCATCAGGCTAAGAGTCATCGAGGGTTGTCATTCAGAGACGCTCCGAAGGCGACTACTAAGGAAAAGTCATGAGCTCGACGAAATAGAGGAAATGACCAGGGTGTATGACCAAGCGGAGGAGCATGCCAAGAGCATGGAGACAGGGCGTAGTGAGAGAAGAGAGCAAGCATATTGGATGCAAACCAACAGCACTTGCAGAAGATCAAGTGAGCGACAGAGAAGGTCCAGACGAGCGTCCCGTCACCAACACAAAGGTCGCCAACGCTATGAATCTAGGAGAAAAGACAAGAAACCAGACCATGCCAGAAAGACAGAGCGTTCACGGAAATGCTATCGATGTGGGTATGACTTCCCACATACAGACGTGTGTCCAGCGATGGGTCAACAATGCCGAAAATGTGGACGAAAAAATCATTTTGAGGTGATGTGCGGAGTATACAGCAAAGAAAGAAGGAGTGAAACAACAAAGTCGTTTAGCCCAGATGCCAAGCGACATCATGCAAAAGCTGTACAGGACAGAGCAATATCCTCCTCTGGTTCGTCGCACTCCAGCAGGGAGTCTCGCAAATCCCAATGGACAAGAAGGTCCTCGAGACGGTCATCGTCAAGAGAATCGAGATCGACATCTCAAGAGTCAGTATATATGGATGAATATATCTGCATGGTAGCAGACCCGGACCAGCTAAAGAAATATCCCCCATTAGACATCAAAGTGGGAGCACATGCGACCAAATTTGTGTTAAACAGTGGGGCGTCATTGAACTACATGCCCGTGACCGAATATAACAAAATGAAGCCACCACCCCCCTTGAGTCCAGCACATGTCAGGGTGTTCACCTGGATGGCGAGAAAACCACTACCATGCCTGAGCAAATTCGCAACAACACTGAAACATGAAAATAATTCTGTGTCAGCACATATCCATGTCATTGAGGGCCCGGAGGCTGATTGTCTCCTTAGTCTGCCTACAGCAGAGCACCTCCGACTGGTTGAGATCTTATATCGAGTCAGTGACAATCCAGACATTGTTCCTAAGTTCCCCAAGTTGTTCACTGGGCTCGGAAAAATTAACAAGTGCCTGATTCGCCTGCACATCAATGATCAAGTGCGCCCTGTGGCTCAACACCCCAGGCAAGTGCCTTTTCATCTTCAGCAAGCCGTAGAGGATGAAATCCAGGAACTGTTACAAGCTGACATTATCGAGAAAACGGATGGGCCCACACCATGGGTATCACCAGTTGTCATCGTTCCAAAGAAGGGCACCCCTGAAAAGGTACGTTTATGTGTGGACATGCGGCTTCCCAATACAGCCATAGAAAGAGAGCGTCACCCAGGACCTCATCTGAGCGATATGATATCAGCATTGAATGGAGCCAGGGTATTTTCCAAACTTGATCTAAATAAGGGATACCATCAGCTGGAATTACACGAAAAATCAAGGTACATAACGACGTTTGCCACTCATCTGGGTTTGTTTTGATACAAACGGCGGAGTTTTGGTATCTCCTCTGCGGCGGAAATATTCCAAGAGGTCATCCGTCAGACCATCAGACACATACCAAATTCACTGAACTATAGTGATGACATTCTGGTATATGGGGTGAACACACAGGAACATGACAAAGCTTTGGATCGAGTGTGCCATGCTCTCCTAGAAGCTAATCTAACTCTCAATAAGGACAAGTGTGAGTTCCATCAATCCACTCTCAAGTTCTTCGGACATGTGTTCTTGGGGGCAGGGATGAAGCCTGACCCTGAGTAAGTGACAGCGCTTAATACAACCAAGAGTGAGTGACATCCGATCGTTTCTGGGCATGGCGAGCTATTGCGCCAGGTATATAAAAGACTATGCCACGATAAGCCACCCACTCCGGGTCCTCACCAAACAAGGACAACCATTTGTGTGGAGCCCTCAGTGTGAGCGGGCGTTCCAAGAAATTAAACAGGCGGTGGAATCAGCGGACAATCTAGCCTACTTTAACCCCAAGAGGAAGACGGAGATAACGGTGGATGCCAGTCCAGTGGGGTTGGGTGCCATCCTGGCTCAGTACGATAATGACACTGATCGACAACACATTGTGGCTTATGCCAGTCGCAGCCTATCAGACACCGAGAAGGCTTATTCCCAGCCCGAGAAGGAGAGTCTCACGGTCGTATGGGCTTGCGAGCATTTTCATGTGTTCATTTATGGCAAACATTTCACCATGATTACGGACCACCAAGCGCTTGTCACCATCTTTGGTAATCCCAAGGCCAAGATTCCACCTCGCATTGAAAGTTGGGGTTCACGCTTACAAGAATATACATACACAATCATACATAAACCAGCAAAGGCAGAGAATCCGGCGGACTACATGTCCCAACACCCTCAAGCATCCCAGGCCTCACCTCCTTCAATAGCTGAAGAGTACATACACTTTGTGGTAAGCTTAGCCCGGCCACCGGCAGTCCCCTTAGAAGCGATACAGGAAGCTACTGCACAAGACAACATTCTTCAGAAAGTAGTGCGCCGACTGCGCACACACCGCTGGAGACACGACAGTAAGGAGGAAAAGAGTGATCCTCAAATCCGTCAAGAAATGCAAGCCTTCCGACATGTCAGTGAAGAGTTGTCCGCCACCTCAGAGGGGCTCCTACTGAGGGATCATCGGATCTAACCTTGCCCATGAGAGTCATCGTGGAGTTGTTGCAACAAAGAGAGCTCTCCGGGAGCGAGTATGGTTCCCACTACTTGACCAAATGGTGGAGCTCACCTTAAAGGACTGCCCCCAGTGTCAACTGGTGAAGCATGGAGATTCCCCAGCTCCCCTTCAAATGACTAAACTACCCAGTGGGGTATGGCAAGAACTTGCCATGGACTTTTATGGACCACTCCAGTCAGGCAAATACGTATTGGCTATCATGGATGAATACTCGAGATTCCCAATAGCACAGTTCGTGTCCTCTACCAATGCTTCCAGCACGATTGCCATACTAGACGAAGTGTTTGCTGCATGGGGTGTTCCCAAAGAACTTAAAACAGACAATAGTCCCCCCTTTAACGGACATGAGTTCAGTGACTTCGCAAAACATCTCAACTTTCGACATCGTAAGGTCACGCCTTTGTGGCCACAAGCTAATGGCACCATTGAACGGTTCATGGCCACCTTGAAGAAGACATTTCAACAAGCCACTTCGGAAAAACGAGACTTGCAAATGGCTCTCAATGAGGTCCTAAGAGCCTATCGAACGTCACCATATGCTACGACTGGAAAGTGTCCTGCTACTCTCATGTTAGGGCGACCCATCAGAACACGGATCCCGACATGGGAAGGAGCTCTACGACCGGTGTCTCCGACACGTGTCCATCGAGAGCTAGCGGTGGCTGATCAAGCTGGCAAGAGCAAAATGAAATCGTATGCAGACACTCGCAGGAGAGCAAAATCTCCATCCCTTCGTACAGGAGACTGTGTGGTGGTCAAACAAGAACAGTCAAAGAAGACGGACTGTAGATTCAAAGATGAACCTTTGACTATCACTCAGCAGAAGGGTACCATGATTACCCCAGAATCTGAGAACAGGCGGGTCACCCGAAATGTGTCCCATTTCCAAAAATGTACCCCAGCCATGAAAGAGGTCTTTGACAGAGACAGAGACAGAGACACGGACCAACAAGATGCAGAAGGATTTAGTCAACTGGGTACAACCCAGAGACCTGATCATCAGACAGATGCTGCGCCTGCAGACACTGGAATGAGTCTCCGACCTAGAAGAGACATACACAAGCCCAAAAGACTGATTGAAGAACTATGATCAAGTCAGTTTTGTTTCATTTGTTAACAAAGGGGGAGATGTGATGATGTGAATAGTCTAGTAGTTGGGATGGGAGGAGTTACGGGGTTGGTGGAAGAGGAGGGGCCAGCGCAGGAAAGAGTTAGTTAGAGTAGGGACAGGGACGAGATAGGAGTGCAAGAATAAAGCTCCTAAAAGATAATGAAAGTGTCTGTCATTATTATGCCCACGACACTACAACTAGGCTCTTCACTGACTGCTGCCTTGGCGTCATCACATCTTTGGTTTCACCTGGGTCTTCACTGACTGCTGCCTGGACGTCATCAAAGCTTGGTTGTACTCCCCACAGCATAGAAACCAGCATATAACTTTGGTTTCGACATAGGACTGGCTCCTCGTTCTAATCAAAAGCCATTAGGTGGTGATCTAACCCTACTGTGTCTTTTGAGAAGAAATAACCTTTGTAGCAGCAGATTAGGCTAACCCTAGTTCACACTGAGAGACCGATCCGCCTGCTACTCACTTCCTTTGCGGGTGAAGGTCTTGTTTTGCAGGTTTATGGGTTGCCACAAATGCGGGTGATACCTGTAAACTACAGGTAACGTGACAGGTTTGCTAGGGCAGGTGGGAGGGGCGTTCTCCAACAGGTAGACAGCGGCAGCTGTATCGGACGTTCATTAATAAGTAATAGGTTCCTTAGTGGGGCTGTGCGGAAACCAGTAGACGGGACGGGAGTCGAACGGTTTCAAGCATAACGGTCGTTCATAGCTAGTTGCAGTGGCGCAACAAGACATTTTCTGCCTACTTCTGCCACTGCTTATATCTTTACGGCCAAGAGGTTTTGTGAAGGTGGCTTAGGGTGTGAGTGATAAAGGGCGAGTGGTGGGGCATCAAGAGGAGCAGGTGCCTGTGAGTGGAGGAGTTACAGCAGCTCAGGGGAATCGACTTGAGAGCGAAAACACATGGCTTAAGCTGCCTGCCTGCACTTTCTGTTCTGTTCAGTTGGGCATATGTGAACAAAATGCCCCTTTTGCTAGTTTTTAGACTCTGTACACTGCAGCATTGCTATCCCATTCCCAGTGTATGTTTTCTGGCCCCTAAACGATGTAGACATTAGCTAATCCCTGATTTATTTTTTATAAAGTTTTATATAGCACGAACAAGATCCCAAAGGATATCAGAGCACTTTACAATAAATTGGTAGAGAGGACAACATGAAATAAACATAGTAATTGAGAAATGGAGAAAAACAGGAAAAAAATGCTAAACAGTAAACAATGGTACAAATATAAGGTATAATATTATGCAGAGGATACATCTGTGACTGTTAGTTGTGCCATGGAGCGAGGAACAAAGAGATAGACGCCTTATAGGTGCCCCATCCCCTTATGACAAGAATTTGCTCATTAAGAATATTTTGGCTTCAACTTTGAAGGCTGTCGTCGAGGAGAGTATACGTACATCCGGACGAAGAGAGTTGCATATTTGAGGGGCAGATCCAGAGAAGATTCGGTGACACGTTCTCTTTTTGCTGAAGATGATAGGTTTCAGGAGGAGAGTGGAGGAGCTTCTAGATGCCCTCCCCCCACGTGATAATTCAAGTTTTTGCACTAGGTACGTGGGTAGGTTGTAGTTTGTAAATCATATACTATTACCTAAAAGGTAATAGTATATGATGTACAAACTACAACCATGGCATGGAAAATTAAATGTCACCTGTGAACTGCAGCACTTATTCTGCCATCCTCTAGTGTGACAAAGGAACATATGGTCTCAGGCCTACCAGTGAAGCCAGACTGCTGTAGTCTAAAACCTGCAGTGCAACCTGTTAAAACAACCCCTTTTAACAGGTAAAAACCTCCCTTTTAAATTTTAGTAAGTTACCCCTAGATATGCCTTATAGCCCACAAGGTATTTAAAAGTGAGGAGTGGGGAAAATGAATGTCCCTACAGTGAGAAGATCCTAAAGGCTATTTTCACTATGGCAGTGCAACCTGTCCTATGTAGAAAACCACAGTACAGATTAAAATACTAATAATTATATTACAGTAATGGGACCAGCCTTAAAAATAATTAAACAAGTATTTTTAATATTTAGCAAAAATCCAATTAAATTTTGAAGTAGTTTTTAATAATTATTAGGAAAAAGTAACTTTTAGAAAGTCAGCTTTCTCTGCCTTAAGTTTCTCGAGGCTAATTTGTATAAGCTCCCCAGCTTCTTCAAGCCTGTACTTGGCCTGAATAAGGTGTGAATGATGTGTAACAGTTCTCACAGGAACATATAATAGGCTGACCTAAATGGGCAAGGACGACTTCTCTGAACACCACAGAATATGCAAAGATCAGGCTGTGGGTATCCTGCAATATCTCGCTATCAAATCCTGTTTGACATGTTTGTTGAGCCAAATGTAACATTTCTTTTTACTTGCATGCTGCGCTGTGCAACCTTCTCCACTAGTCCTGCTCTTTCTGTGCACTAGTTAATGTATAAAGCTTCTGCAGTTCCAACTTCTTTGTACTTTCTCGGGTCACTTCTCCTAAGTGCTGACTGGATGATCACAGGGATTGCTGGCATTTTCTGATATGTAAGGATGGATCGGACTATCGTAAAAACACTCCATTCACCTACTAGCCAGATCCTTCATATTGTTTAATTTTAACAAAAATTCAGGTAATTATAAATGTGCTTTAAATTATCTTTATTATGAGCACACGTTTTCTGTATTTTGAAATCGAGCTGCTACTAGAGTGAAGCTTCCATTTAACCGAATCCACACCTTTATGCCCAGTAACATCCTCCCGCACACCACTGGTCTATTGTAGCGAATCAGCCATTATGAATCACAGTAAACATTGGGTTGCACAAGAAGAGGAAAGCAATCCTCCAATGAATCATGTTCCCACAATCGCCAACATGATGTTGACAAGTCAAAAAGTCTTAAGGTGCTCCACCTTGGTGGCCAGTTACCTATTTTCTCATGCCAAATAGCTGCTGAAGGACAGTCATTTCATTGTCATCACTTCCCACACCAGAGGAGTCACGTTCCCATGTCAAGACCTCCTCCCGGTGTCTATCTGACACCAACCTGAGCCATGGAAATGGCTTACTTAAAAGTTTCGATTTGGTCCTATCCATTTATTCCTGCTGGAATTATAACCCATAAACCCATTCCTGTATTATAACCCAACGGTGTGGTGAATTCTTGTGAATAATAGAGCTTACGTTTTCTCCAATGTCCTTTAGGCTTTATGGTGTTTGCGTGATGCAAGAGCATGCAAGCCTTTGATAAACTTGGGCCTCGATTTTTAAAACATGTTTTACATCTGCTAATTCTAATTAGGAATCATGTTTTTTTGTTTACTTTTCCTCAGTTTCATTTTGACTATAGGTATCCTGAATAAATTGTTCTTTGCAGCTCCAATGGAATGCAGCAGTTTTTTGCAACGAGGATTTTTAAAAATGTCTGCTTCACATAACATTACTATTCAATGGAGGTTTTCATTTACCTATTCTGGTTACTTTTGATTCGAGTATTCATATTTCTTAACCATACTATGCATCCATTCCATTTTTTTTTTTTGATAATCAAGTTTATTCAAATTTTAAAACACAAATTCTTAATGGCATCACAGTCAAGCAGAATATCATACTGTACATACATTGAGGTATCGGGTTCTGTCAGGCCTACATACTCTGCAAAAACTCTCGAACAGCATAGAATAGAAGTTGGCACTGAAAATGCAAAAGACAAGTTTATTAAGACCCCATGGGGTGGTGGTACATTCCTACAGCACCCTTCGGCAATGCAAGAAGTATCACACCGAACATCGGTGCGCGACCTCTTTTATACAGTTTAACAGCAATAAAAAGGTAGGTGGTATACATTTGAACAGTTTTAGGTACATATAAGGACATTTTTGGAGCACAGCCAGCATGTGGGAGGGGCTTAATACCACTGGTCAGTTGGGGGAACATTCCTAAGGAGTGACCACTCGTTAGTCAAAAGATCGTGTGTACGCATGCGCGAGACTGACCATCGCTAAAAATAGCCTGTTGCTGGGCAGGGTAAAGGTTCATTGGCATGGAGGAAGGACGAAAGGGCACGCTGACCACGAGGCCGCATGTTCATACAAAATGGAAGCCACCAAATACAAAATGGCCCCCGCACGTTTAGGTCAAGTTAACAGAAAAGCTCGTGTAGCTGAGCTAAACGCTAACTCAGGTACTGCCAAATTACGACAGACGGCCCTTTTAGCGTTTAGCTGAAGCTACCTCATAATGGAAGTAATCTGGATGTTCATCGCCAATATCGATCATCATAATTTGCATTACTTCAGCATTACTCATCTGTACATTTTTAGCAATAGCTCGTTTGGATGGGATACAGGCTGTAATACATACAGACCATAAAGTAGGGCCACATTGAATACATAAACAACAGAAGAAGAATATCCCAATAATCACGCATAGAACCGTTAACAGTTTCCAACCCCACGTACTAAGCAGAGTCCAAAACCAGCCAGAAAAAGTCCACGTACCATTGTCAGTATGAATTTCAGCTGCAATTTTGTGCAATTTAGAGATGGCATCATACACAGATGGCGAATTATCAGGGACGTAAACACAACAACTACTCCCGATGATGCGGCATGCACCCCCACGATCAGCTAACACTTCGTCCAGAACCATCCGGTTCTGAAGCGTAACAATTCTTGTAATCTGTAGTTCTTCAGTTATATTCCCTAAAGCAGAGTCAGTTTCATTAGCAACTGCTTCCACAACACGTGTTAGCCGTCTAATTTTCCTGCTGTTTAAAGCAGCACTGACAAAAGAGAACAAACCTAAATTAAAATCCACATATTGTTGTAGTGAGGTGTCAGTTTGGTCGACGTCATCAATGTCCAATGTTCTCTTAACTCTATTCAATATAAAATTGTGATACAATACAAAATCATTATGGTACATAGGCGGGGCAATAAACACAGGGGGTAATACAGAAGATATGTAACATGTGCCTAACCATCCAAGAGGAAGACGATGATAACCTTTATTACCGCAAATAAAGTACGTGTTTCGTGAGGCCACAAATGAAATACCATTGGGTGTATCAAAGGTGAGAGTAATATTGCATTCACTCCTCCCTACCGGAATTGTTCCTTTATTTCTAATACAAAGATCTGCTTTTGTATCAATAACTGTAATCACATGTAAACTAGACATATTTTTAAGTCTCTGGTTGGTGAAGATACGAGGTGTAGATACATTGTCCGGTCGATATTCTTCCCATTCAAATTTAGTTCCTTCTGCTTGTGGATAGCCATCTCGATCATTGTAACAGACCTTATTCAACCGAAAAAGTAGTCCACCTTTTGTTGGCCATCTTAATGTAAAGAGAAGTGTGTACCAAGCATTACACGAACCATTGTGAGAAAAAGGAAGAGGAATAAGTGGAGTTCCTCCTTTCTTCTGATGTCCAGGCAACATACCACATACCCAACAATTGGAGGTATTTGTCATATTATGTGTGTGGTGTAAAATTTGAATGAAACTATTATTCAAATAAGTCTGTCTATGTCTCTCTTCATGATAGGGCAAAGTAAAATGGAAATGTTCAGATGGAATTGGAGTGGTAGGCAGTAAATAGACCCGTGCAGGAAATAGTCTTTCTATAGTCCAAGCTATTACTGCTATTACCACTATTGTCGTAACAAAAAGAACCGCACCCAGAATTCTTTTGTTTCTCAATGTCATAGGTGCCATAGTACAAAGAACAAAGTCTAAAAAAAAACAAAATAAAAAATAAAAATATAGTGCTGAGAACCGAGGCTGCCGCTGATTTCTTCTCCGAGATTCAAGACGGGTGTCGCTACACTGGACAGAACTGATCCCCCCCCCCCATGATATTCCCGGCTTCCGTTTTCACAAACCTCGGAACGGTTACTAACCAGTCACGAAAAATACAAGAACATTATTTCCTTGGCCGCAGATTGTACTTCACTCCACCAGAAACAGTGTGGTCCGGGAAGGCTCCCTCCGACTCGTGAGGCGTAACAGCTGGGCTCTTCTCCGCGTCCAAGATGTCTCGGTAGTCAGACAGCACAGTAGGGTTCACCAGATCCGGAGAGACACGTCGGCAGTGCGTTGAATGTATCCACCGCTTCTTATTCGTGACGCGCACAGCCGTTCGCATTGCCAGCAGCACTTGTTCAGGGCCACGCCACCTCGGCTCCAAACTGCTGGATCTCTCAAACACTGGAATCATGACATAATCGCCAGGACGAAGATTGTGAGCCTCTCCAATGGAATTGTCGGGGAGCGCTTCTCGAACCTGTTGGTGAATAGAAAGTAAATCATTTGTTAATCGTGCCAAATAATCGTTCATCATTATACAAGGCACATCATGTATCAAACGAGGCTTTGGAACTCCCCAGATATTCATGGGCCTTCCGAACACCACTTCATAGGGTGTGAGGCCAGATCGGGAATGTGGCACTGATCTAATAGACAGTAATGCCAATGGCAAAGCGTCCGGCCATTTCATAGACGTGGATGCCACGATCTTCGCTAACTTCAGCTTCAGAGTCGCATTGTGCCTCACTACCAGACCTGCTGACTGCGGATGGAATACAGCATGAAATTTTTGCTTTATTCCCAATCCTTTCAGGACATGCTCCACTACCTTCCCAACGAAATGAGGACCATTATCATTCCACAAAAATTTACAAACACCATAACGTGGGAAGTACTCTTTGAGTAACACCTTAGCTGTTGTCAATGCTGTATTATCCTTCGTGGGGTAGGCTTCAACCCATTTACTGAAAGCACACACCACCACCAGGACATACTTGAGGTTATTACAGCGCTCCAGCTGGATGTAATCCATTTGCAGTACTTCGAATGGTGCAGTAGGTGGAACGAACCCTCCTTTAGGAGTATAGGTCCCTTTAGCAGGATTGTACTGTAGGCATATCAGACAGGTCTGCACTACTCTCCTAGCCGTGCTGGTAATCTCAGGATGCTCCCAAACTCGTGTAAGCAATTTAGTAATTGCAAGAGCTCCAATATGTGCCAGCCCATGCGTCATTTGAACCATTGCTTGCAAGTAAGCAGCAGGTAATTTCCATTTTTTCATGTCTTTGCTTCTCCAACAACCCTCATCATCCAATACCCCTTCTACTGCCCAGTTTGCTAGTTCTGCTTCAGACGCTGACTTCTGTATGTCTAGAATTTCTTCTCTAGCATCATGCCATCGCTCAGCTTGTGATCTCACCACATACATAGGGGAGTAATTTTGCAACATAGCAGTCTCTCTCGCTATGCGGTCTGCAAAAGCGTTTCCTTGCCCTATTTTGTCTGTCACTTTCTTATGTGCACTACATTTTATTATCGCAACCTTCTTTGGACATAATAGTGCATTCAGGAGGTCACATACCAACTCTCCGTACATGATGTGTGTTCCGTGTGAGGTCATAAACCCTCGTTCCCTCCAGAGTAGGCCAAAATCGTGCACTACTCCAAAGGCGTAACGACTATCAGTATAGTTATTCACACATAGACCAGCACTTAACTCACATGCTTTCGTTAAGGCTATCAATTCAGCTGCTTGGGCAGATTTTTGCGGTATTCGTGCTGTTTCTACCACTGTTTTGAGTGTGGTGATCGCATAGGCTGCGGAAGCCGTACCATCTGGCAATCTCACACACGATCCATCAACCCACAGTTCCCCATCTACATCTGGAAGTGGCGTGTCCTGTAAATCGACACGACCCTTTGTTTGTTCGTCAGTCAGAAAAACACAGTCATGTTGTTCTTCCTCCTGGGTCTCAGTAACAGGATATGGCAATAAAGTAGCAGGGTTCAAAGTGGCGCACCTCTTCAATGTAATGTGTGGCGCCAACAGTGTTAACTCATTTCCCGTTAAACGGGCACTGGTTAGATGCTGCGTTTTCGTTTGGTTCAATAGCGCATCTACTGCATGGGGAACTAACACCAGCAATTTGTGTGACAAAACTATTCCCTCACTCTGCCGTATAGCTACTGCTGTTGCTGCAACTGCTCGGAGGCATCCAGGCAGTCCTCGAGCCACAGGATCGAGTACCGCTGAAAAATATGCACAAGGTCTTTGTTTATCTCTGTGTAATTGTACTAAGACTGACAATGCGCACCCATCCTTCTCGTGTACATACAGTGTAAAGAGCTTTGTATAATCTGGTGTACCTAACACTGGTGCAGAACAAAGAGCTTGTCTCAATTGTTCAAAAGCACTCTGACATTCATCCGTCCATTCAAGGGGAGTTGGTGCAGTTTTGGACAGCAATGCTAACAAAGGTTTTACAATGTACGAAAATCCTAGTATCCATTGCCTACAAAAGGACGTCAAACCTATGAAAGCGCGAACATCCTTCTGCGTGCAAGGGACTGGTGTATCTAAAATTGCTTGAATTCGATCTGATGTTAATGCACGTCCCTCCTTAGACAAAAGATGACCTAGGTAGGTCACCTTTGGTCTACAATATTGTAGCTTCTTTCGCGAAACCTTGTGATTGTGTTCAGCAAGAAAAGAAAGCAGGGAGAGTGTACTCTCTTCACATTGCTCCTGTGTATCTGCCGCGAGCAAAATGTCGTCAACATATTGGATAAGCGCCACCCCAGACTGCAAATCAAAGGAGTCAAGCTGTCTTTTCAAAGCCTGGCTGTAAATGCTAGGACTTTCTGAGTAACCTTGAGGAACTCGACAAAATCTATAAGATTTATTATTTAATGTAAAGCCGAACAAATATCGGCTATCAGAATGAATGGGGATCGAAAAGAAAGCGTTTTTCAAATCGATCACCGTAAATGTAGTAGATGTGGGTGGAACCAAAGTAAGTAATGTGGTAATGTCGGACACTAATGGATACTGGGGTACAACTATCTTATTCATTTCCCTCAAATCAATAATAAAATGATAGATCTTAGTATCTGTATCTTTCTTTAAGATCGGAAGAATTGGACTGTTGCAAACATTGTAGGGAACTTCCTCCACCACCCCTACCGTTATCAAGTCATTCACAATATGTGTCAAAGCTATTTCGCCTTCTCTAGAGATCTTGTACTGAGGAACACGAGGTAAAATCGCTCCCTCCTTCACAGTAATGCGCACAGGAGGAATAATCATTTGACCCACATCAGTATCGGAAGTAGCCCATAACGTGCTTGGAAGGGAAGCTAATGCATCGGCCTCTTGCATGAGGCACGATCTCTCAATTTCTGGGTAGTTCTCATTCAAAATAACCCGCACCCCTTCAGGGGCACAGCGTATTGTTGCACGAAAATGCTTTAGCATATCATGTCCCATAATATTATCTGGTGTATTTGGAGATAATAGAAACGGACATGGGGCAATGAATTTATCAACATGAAATGTAAGGGGTTGAGACAATGGGCTTAGAGAAGGTGTTCCATCGAACCCTATTGCTGTAATTGTTTCGCCAGACAGGGGAGTCCTTGGAACCAAGTGTTTGGACATAGCGCTACGAGTAGCTCCTGTGTCAACCAGAAACTGATCAGTAGAACCCAAAACATGTGCTGATATATATGGACCCCTTTGATCGACTGGTACCTCAACCGATTCCACACCCCATCCTACGCAAGCCTATGCATATCTATTGTCCTGAGACTCAGTATTCTCTCCTTCAGCTATCTGATATTGATTCCGCTGATCAAAAGTATTATGTTTAACCTGACCACGACCCCTCTCTTCAAACCTACCACGATCATTCGCTCCACCTCTCGGTCCTGAATAACTATTCCGTGACCTTCCACTTCCTCGACCCCTCTGACTACGCTGTTCACGAAGTACCGGACAATCTGCAATCCAATGTCCAAACTGCTTACAGTATGCACACTGATCCTCAGAAATGTCGGAACGAGGGGGAGACGTAACGTACGATCCTCGTCTACCCCTATCATTCCCTCTCGATTGCTAGCATGAACCTGTGCCAACATCACCTTCGTCTTTAAGTCCTTCGCTTTCTTATCACTACTTTCTTTAGCCTCTAATTCCTGTCGTTCATAATACTGAGCCATAGTTAATAAAGAAGCGGGTGTTGCAGTGGTCCATGAACTTTCGCTAGCCTTTAATCGTTTTGCAATCTCCAGTAGGAGATTAGCCACATACTTGTCTACGAATAAGTGCCGGCCCGTGTCCTCTGTTAATGATTGACCACTGTAATCATGGAATGCTTCCTCAAAACGGGAAAAGAAATCAGACACCGATTCATCCGACTTCTGTTTACAAGACGCCAATACTGTCCAATCAATTTTCTTAGGGGGGACAAGCGTTTTTAATTTATTCAAAATAGCCGTCGGTAGATCCAAAATCAATTGACACGGCTTACAAGCAGGTTCCCTATCTAAATCAGCTCTCACTATGTCCCTCCACTCTGCACCTAAAATCGCTTGATCATCAAATTTACGAATCGCCCTCCACATATCAGGAGGCAATATCAATCCAAAGGAAAGATCAATATCAACTAACGTCATAATACACGAAGAAATAGCGCCCTCCACACCTTCATAGAAAGCTGCTGGATTTTTACGGGGGTCAGGCAAAGCATTCTTAAGTGCCATAACATCTGCTCTATTCCATGGCGTATAAACCCAATTATACACAAAATAGCCCTTTGAATCTTTAGACATCTTATCATCATCCGTACCATCCCCTTTAGGAGGGACATACAAAGGTGCAGCTTCCCGCATAGGCATAACATTAATCGCAACACTCTTATCTGATCCATAGATAGGGCACACTCTGGAATTTTCCGTCGATCCAGACGCTGATGGATCCGATGCCTTTTTCGCCGCTCGCAATCGTGTCGCCTCATCCCGTAGCAGAATCAACCGCCGGAGAAAGTCATCCGCCTCTGAAAGAACAAAAATACCTTTACGAAAATTCTCACGACCAACTGATATCTCTTTAGGTTCCAACACAGATGAATGTTTCCTAAACCGCTCAACAACTTCCCCTGCAAAATGATCCAAAAAATACAACCGTTCCTTGTCAGACCACTTACTCATAAGATCATTAACCCCTGAAATAGTTATAGTATCATTGTTAAGTTTACGAGCAATCGAACGCAATTCCGTCATACGCTCGGTATGTAACCTGGTACGCTGTTTATCCTGATTATCCTCGTCTGAGTCCTCATCCGGAGCCGTAGGCTGAACATACGGAGGTGGGCAACGATCTAACAATGAGAAATCATCTAACTCATTAGTAAGGACAGGATAAAGAGGACGTCGAATAGGAAACTGACCATTAACTTGTAAATTACGTTCTCGACTCTCTTTCTCTTCCTGCAATTCCTTCTCCTGCAGCTGTAAAGCTTTATCCCGAGCAGCCTTTCGCTGCTCTTTGTCCGCCAAGGCTTCTGCACGCTTCATTCGTTCGCGCACCGCTTTCTCCCACATACGCACACAATCAAACATATCCTGTCTAGACCTGCGCTGAAACAAACATTGTTCCACATACTGGACTTTTCGCAAGTCGAATGACCCATGTAGTGGCCATTGCAATTCACGATCAGTTTTGGTGTATTTGTGCCATAATGTGCTATACATTATGGGAGGGAGGCCAAATTTAATGTACATTTCGCGATTAGGAGTTCCCTCTGGGGGAGCCGGCTAGGATTCATTTAATCGATAATTGGTAACATTTCCAAAGCAGCACATTCCTTGTAGTGTGCTGAGAACAGGCATGTTCAAAATATCACAAAAACGCGATATTACAACAAATAGCACTTAAATGTACTTACGCACGATGTGCCGTTCAAACAAATTCAAAATCAGAGAAATGTCCCTACATGCCTGCCTATGTGAGGTGCACTCCACATATAATTCAAATCATAGGTCCAAACGTTAGCTAACTCATACAAATTCAAATTCAAAAAGCCACAGTAAGTGTCAGTAGACTACCTTACCAAACATAAGCTTACCAAGTATTTTCAAAAGTGTCCAGATTCCAACTGCCAAGTTCCGTAGCCGAATCAGCCAAAACAGGCACTACACGACAGGCCAAACGATCAGGATCTCAGTCGAAGACCGGCGCCACCTGGAAGGTCAGATCAGAAGGAAAGGAAAAAACACCATGGGTGCCAAGACTCGGGTCACTCAGTGGCAGCGTACGCGTCCATAGCGAGTTTCCAGTCCTCCGTCGCGACCTCTCCTTCGGGCATCCGAGTCGCCGATGAGTCGCTTCGTGGTCGCCAATTTGAGGTATCGGGTTCTGTCAGGCCTACATACTCTGCAAGAACTCTCAAACACCATAGAATAAAAGTTGGCACGGAAACTGAAAATGCAAAAGACAAGTTTATTAAGACCCCATGGGGTGGTGGTACATTCCTACAGCACCCTTCGGCAATGCAAGAAGTATCACACCGAACATCGGTGCGCGACCTCTTTTATACAGTTTAACAGCAATAAAAAGGTAGGCGGTATACATTTGAACAGTTTTAGGTACATATAAGGACATTTTTGGAGCACAGCCAGCATGTGGGAGGGGCTTAATACTACTGGTCAGTTGGGGGAACATTCCTAAGGAGTGACCACTCGTTAGTCAAAAGATCGTGTGTACGCATGCGCGAGACTGACCATCGCTAAAAATAGCCTGTTGCTGGGCAGGGTAAAGGTTCATTGGCATGGAGGAAGGACGAAAGGGCACGCTGACCACGAGGCCGCATGTTCATACAAAATGGAAGCCACCAAATACAAAATGGCCCCCGCACGTTTAGGTCAAGTTAACAGAAAAGCTCGTGTAGCTGAGCTAAACGCTAACTCAGGTACTGCCAAATTACGACAACATGTGTAGAGCGACAAAGATCGGCAAATCAAATAGCAGGTTAAATTCATACAGCGGGTTAATCCAGAAGACAAGCAACCCATATCCACTCCTCAAGAGCACAGGTTGAACCATTTGCCCCATATCTCTTGAAATAGTTCAGGGCAGCCCCGGGCTTCGAAAAGGCGCTCCTCTGGAGTCCCACACCAGTCCAACCCCCACCCCCACCTCTGCACAATGGGGGGCTTGGCCTGGGACCACAGCGCCGTCATGTCTTGCTTCGCCACTGCCACCGCTGTCCCGAGGAAACGCTTGTCGGCCCGAGAGCCGCCCAGGCCATTGAACACACCTAAAATCAGGCGCAAAGGGTCGTGGGGAATGGTCCACCCCAGGGTCTGTGAGCGCTCCAATTCCACACCCACCCAGAATGGAGCAAGGGCAGGGCACTGCCACACCATATGATAGAAATCCACGGGGGAATGGTTGCAACGCCCGCAGGCCTTGGAGGGACCCAATTGGGCTTTATGTAGGCGTTTTAGGGTGAGATAAGCCCCGTGCAAGTAGTAAAGTTGGACTAAGCGCAGCTTCGACGAGGTAGTCAGGGTCTTAGGTGCCTTACGGGCGTCCCTCCAATCCCCTTCTTCCAAGGGGCCCAGCCAACCCTCCCAACATGCTTGCAGCGCGTCTAAGGTCGCAGCTGTATTGTTCACAAGGGAACGGTATATCCGGGAGACCCCGTCCCTGCCCAGATTCCCCATCATAACCTGTAACTCAAGGGGACTAAACTCGGGAAGGGAGGAGGGAGAGGCTAGGTGCACCCCCAGGGCGTGCCTTAGCTGCAGGTATTTGTAGAACTGGGAGGAGTGGAGAGAGTAGTGCTGTTGCAGGTCTGCGAAGGTTCTGATATGGTCCCCCACCCAAACGTCCCCAAGAAGCAAGATCCCTATTCAGTGCCATAGGTGGAAATCCCATAGGGACGAGGTCTCCTGCAGCCATGTGCCACACCACAGGGGGGTCTGCCTGGTAAGTGTCCGATCCCACCTCGTGTGGCGCAAGGTGGTGCGCCAAGCCAGGAAGACCGACCGAGTAATGGGGGCAGTTCGCGCAGCACAGGGGATCCATATAAGTAGGCCTGGAGTCACGGAAAGTCCATCACCTGAAATTCCACTTGGTATGCCGAGTCGAACCTGCCGTCCGTGAACCAGTCGTGAACCACAATAAGTTTTGTGGCAAGGTAGTAGAGATGAAGATTGGTGACTCCCATACCGCCGTCATAAGGAGGTATTCGGCAGAGTGCCAAGGACATCCGCAATCTCCCGACCCCCACAAAAAACGGGTGAGAACACAGTTGAACTCGCGAAACCAGGTCGCCGGTAGGTGAAAGGAAATATTCTGCAGAATGTACAAGAAACGGGGGAGGACCATCATCTTGAAAAGGGCACTTCTGCTGAGGGGGTTAAGGGAAGAGACTGCCATTTCTTAAGGTCCGCCCTGACCTTGGTGAGTAGAGGTGTGATGTTCAAGGCGCACGCAAGCTCTGAAAGCAGGGCAACCCAAATCCCCAGGTATTTGAAGGATTACCTGCGCAAGAGGATGGTTGTCTGCCTGTCGAAACAGGCACGGGATGGGTGGAGGGGGACCAGGGTGGACTTTGCCGGGTTGAGTTGAAGGCCCGAGGCCCGTTCGAAAGCGGAGAGAACCTCCAAACAGCAGGGCCGGAGGTCTCGGGGTCCGCCAGAAAGAGGAGGACATACTCAGCGTATAGGCTGATCTTGTCCACCCGCAGTGGGTCCCACGTCCAGCCCCGGATGTTGGGTCATGGCGAATAAGGGAGGCCAGGGGTTCCATCGCCAGCGCAAATAGGAGTGGCGAGAGCGGACAACCCTGGCGAGTGCCCCTTCAAATAGGAAAGGCATCCAATAGCACTCTGTTGACCAGGACCCTCGCTTTAGGGCTGGAGTATAGAACGCGAGTGAGGTGCCGGAAAGGTAAGCCGAACCCTATCACCTCCATCACCTCTTCCAAGTAGGTCCAATCCATTGTATCAAAGGCTTTCTCAAAGTCGATTAAAAGTAGGGCAAGATATGGAGTGAGATGGTAGCGATGCGCAAGTGCGAGGTGGAGGCGGCGGATACAGTGCTGTGTACCCCGGGCAGGCATGAAGCCGCATAGATCCAAATGGACCAAATCACGTAAGAAGGGACGGAGTCCCTGGGCTACAATAATAGCAAAGATTTTCACCTTGGTGTTAATGAGGGAAATAGGGTGATAGTCCACGCAATCAACAGAAGGGGGCTGTGTCTTTGGAAGCACCACAATAGTGGCCACGTCCGTTTCGGGGCGAAAGGACCCTTTGTCCACCACGTGGCGAAATAGTTCTACCAAGTATGTGTTAGATTTGGGGGGTCCCTAGTTTGCACAGGTAGGTACTTGTGACTAATAGGGACCCTTGCCTCTAATCAGGGTAAGGGGGTACACTCCTAAAATAACCCCTGCTCACCCTCTTGGTAGCTTGGCACGAGCAGACAGGCTTATCTCAGAGGCAGTGTGTAAAGCATTTGTGACCACATACAGTAACCCAGTGACAACACTACAGATGGACACTACACAGTTGTATATTAAAAATAAGTATTCTTTATATAGACTTAAAACAAGACCACAAACGACAAAAATCCACAATACTATACTTAAAAATTGTAGTTTTAGCTTAGTTCAGTTCTTAAGATGCGACACTTTGTGTCAATGTACCTTACGATGTGTTGCGCTTCCACAACAAAAGTGTTGCAGTGATGGAAATGCGGCAAAGTTCTGGTGCAAAGAAATAAAGACGTGAAGATCTTCCAGATGCGGCATGCTCCTCCGAGGATGCGAGAAGTCTCGATTCGATGCGTCAGCTGAAGCAGCAACACTCTTGTTCAGCGATGCGACGGCAACAGCCTCGGCTGCGGCACTCTTCTCCGACGTTGCGAGAGGCTTCTGCACAATGCGACAACTACAGCGGCGACATCCAAGAAGCGATGGCAGCAGCTCCGACGGTGGTGAGCTTCTCCGTGGATGCGAGGCGCTTTTCTTGATGCGGTGCAATACGACAGCCCCGACATTCCTGATGCAACAGCAGCGACGGCGACATACTTCTCCTTCGTTGCGAGACACTTCTCTCGATGCAGTGCAATATGACAGCTACAGCGCCGACATTCACGATGTGACGGCAGCAGCAGCGACGTCGACACGCCTCCTCTTAGTTGCGTGACGCTTTTCTCGATGCGGTGCAATACGACAGCTACAGCGGCGACATTCAAGATGCGACGGCAGCAGCGACGGTGACACGATTCTTCTTCGTTGAGTCGCGCTTCCAGCTCCTTGCGACACGCATTCCCTCAGAAGGCCTCAAAACAGCAGCAGGCACTTCCAAAGAACTCTGGGGAGCTGGGGGTTGAAGTCTGTTGTCCCTGAGACTTCAGCAGCAGACAAGCTCTTTTCCAAGCCCTTGAAGATCCTTCACAAGTTGAAAATAAAGTACACAAAGTTCCTTTCTCCTCCTTTGGCAGTCAGGCAACCACTGCAGGCTAATACCCCAAGCAGCACTTCAGCTTAGGGATACTTTCTCCTCAGTTTCTTCAGGTTTTTCTCCTCAGCAAACGTTTCTTCTTGTAGTCCAAAAGTGATCTAATTTCTTGGGATCAGGGTCCCAATATTTATACCCCAAAATCCTTTGTCCTCTGAGGGCAGAGCGGCCTTTGCCCAGTCCAAACCAGTTCTGGAGCACTCTGTTTACATGACTCCTTCTTTCCTTTCACAGTGCAGGGCAGAAACATCAGACGCCCTACAGGAGGTGGAGCCAACATTGTGGAGGGAAAGCAGAGCCCTGGAGCACTTTGTTGACATGATTCCTTCTCTTCTTTCACTGTGCAGGGCAGAGACATCAGACGCACTGCAGGGGGTGGAGACAGCACTGTGGGGGGCAGGCACAGTCCTATTCAGGTCCCTCCCATCTAGATGCAGATCTCTCTATTCACCACTGGGCTGACTCATTCTGTCTCCTGGAATCCCCCAGCCCTGTCACTCAAACTCCAGACAAGGAATACACAACCTAGCAGAGGCAGGCTTGGAAGGCTGGACAAGAAAATACCTACTTTCTAAAAGTGGTATTTTCAAACACAGAATGTTAAAATCAACTTCACTAAAAGATGTATTTTATCATTCTGAGATCAGGCATACTATACTCAAACTCTACCATGTTCCCTGAGTAGGATTATAAAATGAAATAATCTAATTGCTTATTCTGGCCTATGGAGAAAAGGTAGCCTTGCAATAGTGAAAAACGAAAATGGCTGTAATTCACTATTAGGACATGCCACACACACCAGGGCATGTCCTACCTTATACTTACAATGCACCCTGCCATTGGGCCTACCATAGGGGTGTCTGATATGAGGAAAAGGGAAGGTTTAGGGACTGGCAAGTGGGTGCACTTGCCCAGTCAGCATGCAAGTACAAGACTGCACACAGGCTCTGCAATGGCAGGCCTTAGACACATTTTACAAGGCTGCTTCTGTGGGTGGCACAACCAGTGCTGCAAGTCTACCAGCAGCATTTGGATTTACAAGCCCTGAGCACACTCAGTGCACGGTACTAGGGACTGACAAGTAAACCAAACAAGTCAATCATGGAATCACTAATCCATACATCAATTTACAATAGGGAGCACTTGCACTGTGGCACTGAACAGCAGTGGCACAGTGCCCAAAGCATCTAACACCAGCAAAAACACATGAGGCAACAGCAAAAATGGAAGGGAGACCCACGCCAATGGTGCCAGGTCTAACAGTATGGGACCAGCGATTCGCGATAAGTCCTGTTGAATTCTTGCGGGTACCCGTCCGGTCCCGGCGTCTTACCAGAGTGTAGGTGAGAGATGGCTTCATGGACATCGTCCGGAGTAATGGGGAGATCCATGGTCTCCGAGACCTTTTGGGGCAGACGCTGCAGGTGGGTCCCCGTCTCCGCCAACAGCGCAGTCAGTGAGGCCTTGGGAGGGCGGGACGTGTAGAGAGTGGCATAGTATGCTTCGAAGGCATGGGCAGTAGCTCGTGAGGTGCAATGGTGGGTAACATGTCCATCGCAGACCTCGGGAATGATGCGTGCGGCCATGGGGTAGGAAATGAGATTATGGAGTAGTTTGCGGATTTTATCTCCCCAGCCATATATCCGAGCCACCGAAGAGTGCCACAGCATTTTGGCGGCCTCCAGAGAGACCTGACAGATCTCTTCCACAGCGGTGCGAGCTGCCGAGCGGACTCATCACCCACAGTCGACCCCGGAGCAGACTCAAGCTGGGCGGCCTGGGCCTCCAACTCTGCAAGGTGGGCGACCTGAGCCTTGCGCTTCGTATGGACCAAGCCCCTAGCCACCCCCCTTATGGTGGCCTTACCGGCCTCCCACAGAGTACCTGGTGATGAGACCAACTCTGTGTTGAGCACAAAGTAGCTCTTCAATTCTCGGCCAAGCGATTCAACAAAGTCCTTGTCTAGCAAAGTCCAGGCATTCATTCTCCAGGTCGTGCGAACACCATCAGGGGCGTTCCCAAGCCGGAGGGAGACAGGGGGGGGGGGATCTGATATGCCCCTGGGCAGAATAGCGGCCCCGGACACCAAAGAGCAATCAAGGGCAAGCAACAAAAGCAAGTCATTACGAGAGTGGGTGTGGTGGGCTGCAGAAGTGTGGGTATACTGCTGTCGCCTGGGATTCCACACCCTCCACATACCGCAGAGACCCAGGGCGGAGGACCAATCAGAAAGGCGCTTAGCAGAGGCAAGGCGGGGTGCAGAGGGAACACCTGTTGAGTCATGGGAGGGGTGCATGACAGCATTAAAGTCTCCTTCGATGACCGTCAGGCCCTCAGGAATGGTCGAGAGCAGGAGCTTGAGTCACCGGAGCGCGTCAGTCATGGCAGCGGGGGGAATGTAGAGAGATACAAAACTAAGAGGGTGTCCCTCAGTCTTACCAGTCAGGGCCACATAGTAGCCTTGTGAGTCGTTCTCAACCCGGGACAGACTAAAGGGAAGACCCCTACGGAGCAGTATGGCCACCCCCCTGGAGCCCAGAGTGAAGCCAGAGTGCCAGACCCTATCGAACCCATACCGTGCAAGGAAGGCACATTGGGTGCCCAAAAGGTGTGTTTCCTGTAAAAGGAGGATATCGGGAGCATGGCATTGGGAGCTTCGGAGAACTGCAGATCGCTTGACACGGTCCAACAGACCGTTAACATTCCATGATAGAATGAGTAGGGGTCTGTGTAGAGTGGACATCATATGGGCGGGTATTGTATGTGGAGCATTACTACTGCTGTGCCTATATCCCAAGGGAGGCCACCTCTGGCCGCGGCAATGGGATACATTGCGCATGGTATGAGAATCGCTGTGTCGCGAGCTGTGGCGCGTGTTCAGTGCTGGATGCCAAATAAAACAAAAAACAGCGGCCCGTAGGCGGCCAAAAACAACTAACCATCGGGCAACAACGGTCTGCCCACCCTCCCTCTCCCCCCAACACCCCCCACCCGACATTTCGGAACATGAAGCATCTGTCGCCCTGAAAAACAACAAGAAGTCAGCAACGCAGCTGAACCGGGAGGCTAATCTAAAACGGTTAGCAAAACCTAAGCCTGACATTGATGATGAACCCCTCCATGTAGACAGTAAAAATCGTTAACAGCTAGAAAAGAAAGAACAGATAACCAAGAAGACCAAGTCCTGCAGTGAGCTCAGACTGTTCAGGTATTGTAAGTGGCAGAGCTTGGTCTTATGGTGGCGGACCCTTACATGTGTGCGAGCCGAGGAAGGGGCACACCACCACAGGGGATGTTGATAGAGCAGCATATGATCGTCAGGTAGCAGCCACTCACGGTCAGTTCCCATCATCGCCCCCAGTACTTCGGAGCACAGGACTCCGTGACAAGTCAGACTCAGAGATGGCCTGGCACGAGGCCCCTGGGGGGTCCGGGACGTGGTCCAGGTCGATCCGGGAACCAGTGGAGTTTGGAGACCCAGATCTTCTGGGCGTCGCAGAAGGAGGAGACAGCTGAGGCGCATCTTCCGGGGAGCGGGAGGCCGATCCCCGGCGGGCACCCATCCTGCGAGACCTGTTGCGGCGCCCCCGGGACGTAGGTGGAGTCAGGTGGGGTTGCGTGGACACCTTCAGAGCAGGGGAGGAGGCCAGGGTGGTTCGGAGAGGGCGCTTCTCTGTGAGCCAGGTCCAAGCCACCTGGGGACTGTCAAAGAAAAACGCCTTGTCCTGAAAGATGACTCGAAGGTGGGCTGGAAAGAGGAGGCCATACCGGAGTCCCAGACTACAGAGTTTCTGCTTAACTTTGGCGTAGGTGCGACGCTGGGTATGCACCTCCCTGGTTTAGTCTGGGAAAATCATGATCTTGCTTTTCTGGAAGGTCAGAGGGCCCTTCCTCCGGGCCTCCCTAAGGATAGCGTCTCTGTCCCGGAAGTTGAGGATCCGCAGGATGATGGGCAGGGCGGGAGCCCCCGATGGAGGCCGGGGAGCCAGAGAGCGGTGGGCACGCTCAATAGCAAACCATGGGGAGAGGGAGTCTTTAGTCATCCATGTGCGCACCCAGGTCTCCACCAACGTATCTGTGTGTCCTTGCTCCACTCCTTTGGGAAACCCAATAAGGTGCAGATTGTTCCTTTGCGCCCTGTTTTCAGCGTCCTTGGCCCGACGGTGAAGCTTCGAGGTCTGGGTCTGGAGACGGGTCACCTGGGTCTTGAGCTGGCCTATATCATCCTCAGCCGTGGAGAGACATGACTCCGCCTCCGAGATCCACGCCGTGGCTATTGCACAAGGTCCTGTTGAAAATGGGCCATGTCCACCCGCACCTCACCAATCTTGTTCTCTACCGATGTCTGCGACGCACCAATAGCTTGGAGGATAGTGGATACATCTCCCCCATGGAGACTGATCGGCAGGTTAACCCCCCCCCCCGGCTCCCGGTCGCCCATGGTGAATTTGTCCATCGTTGTTTGGGTGGGGAGGCTGGGGTCTGTAGGGCACGAGTCCTACCCATCGTGTCAACCGTCACACGGGCGAGAAGAGCCGGCGAGCACCCGGACAGGAGGGGGGTCCACGGCACCCACACCGTCAATACTCTGGCCCGGGCATCTGGGTCAGCCCCCTAGGTCACCGTCCTCTTCTAAAGAGAGCCCATAGACAACCAAGATAATCACCCCAAGCAGGAGGAGTACCAAGCAGCGGACAGCCAAATAGGCCCCGGAAGGTAAGTCTCTCAGATGTTGCACAGTGGGTGAAAGGCAGTTCCAGGAAGTCGGGCAGCTCCAGGCAGCAGCATCAGCAAACAAGGTCCATTAGGGTGCAGAGGAGCCTAGACGAGCGGCAGAGGCGACGGGCAGGGGGCTCGGCAGCGCCCCTCCATCCCCCACTGGCAGAGACAAGTCCGGGGGGAGGGGCGTGACCCCACGCAGCCAACTCCCTCCGGCGGCCCCACCAGAGAGCACGCACCTCCACTACCCGCTACTGACAATGGTAGCGGAGGCCACTGGGTCCGGGGAAGCCAAGAGGGCCAACACACCCCAAAAGCCAGCAAACGCAGAGAGGCACCTCCAAAGGACACCGTGGCGCCAGGAGGAGAGGGGACAGCAAGAAGGAGGGAGGGCGGGGGTGGTGCCACCACCACACTGCCCGCCACCCGACATGATGGCTGAACCCCAGCCCCACGCACTGGCAGTTGAGCCCCCAAGGCCACCAGGGAGTCCAAATGCCCCGGAGGACCAGCCGGCCCAGAGGCAAGAGGGGACCGCCACCACCGCACCGGTCCAGAGCGGTCATGGGGGGTGGTGTGAGCCAGGTGAGGGAGAGGCCAGGCAGGTCCAGTGCCCCCCACGGGCCGGCAGACTCAGGAGGCACCCCCAGAGGTGAAGTGTGGCACGGGAGGGGGGGCTGGAGCAGCGATCCTAACACTCCACCCTCCACCCAATACAGTGGCCGATCCCTGGCCCCCTGACAGTCCAGGGCTCAAGGCCACCACACGGACACGGCCCCCCCTGAGGCCCTGCAGCAAAGAGGAGGCCGCCGCCCCAACACAGATCCAAAACAGCAGAGGAGCTGGGGCGAGACAGCCGGGGTAGAAGAAGCCAGGCAGAACCAGTGTACCCACCAGTCAGCCAACACAGGGGGCACCCTGAAAGTAGAAATGAGGCACGGGGGCGGGAGTGCCAATGTCCCCACACCGCCCGCCACCCGACACAGTGGCCTAGTCCCGGCCCCACTCACCAGCGGTCCATGGCCTGCAGTCACCCACGTGGCTCAGGTGCCTCCGCAGATCCGGCGCTGCAGGTGAGATCAAGGCAGGCTGGAAGAAGGATGTTCTCAGCCCCGGCAGGCCTCAGGGGGGCTCAAGGGCTGCACCCCCGCGAGATGCAGTGATGGATGGCATCCGGGCCGCAGACGGCAGCCAGAGAAGGCCTCACCCCCACCGACCCGCCAGACAGCGCAACCAACGCTGGGCCGGAGGAAGAACACCAGAGGCAGTCCGAGGAGATCACCGCTCCCTGCACCACTGCCCGACACTGGCAGTCGAGGCTCGGCGGTTCGCACACGGCCACAGGGCCGCTCCGGTGGGGTTCCGATATGAGCCCCCTGTGCAGCAGGCCAGGCTTCGATCACCTGGAAGCCAGGCCGCTCCCGGCGATCGCCGCACACCACCCCCAGCGCCGGGGCTCCCACCGGAGCATCCTCACACCAGGACGTGTCCGCTGCACGGACGTGTAAACAGGAGCAGGCAGGCACAATCACCAGCGCTGCCAGGGTAGACGAACCCCCATGAAGGTGCCGAGCTTCGGGATGAAGGGCCGCCGGGGTCGTCATTTTGAGGACCCAGGGGCGGCTGCTCTCAACGGCAGGGACGCCGGTCTGCCCGCAAGAGGGATCAGAAGAGAGCCGACGGTGTAGGGAAGCCAAGCAGATAGTCTGAGGAGGTGAGCAGCAGCTGGTAACGGGGGGATGGAAGGCGGATGACGGAGGGGTCCGGAGCACTCTTAGAGTGCGTTCGCCATCTTGACGCCTCAAGTCACGCCTCTCCGTTCCATTTTAAGTCGAGGTGCTACGTTTTTAAAATTGTTCTTTAAAACAACCTAATTATGAGTGTGCTTTAAAATCACACTTTCCAGGTGTTTCATCTTGAATGACAAGTTAAATGTGATTTAAAACATGTAAACCTGAGACTTGAGCCAAATTTGTGTTGAAGAATACATCAAGTACCTTTCAGAATATGAGGCATATCCAGAAGGGAATCCGCAACACACCTTAGCAGAATACTAGGTACTTTGCCCATAGGGAACCAAAGTGCTGCACCTCAGCAGATGCCTTTGAATATGTCTAGAGGATTCTGACCACCACAATGTAGCAGAATCTAACCACGTAAAGTAATGTTTTGCTCAGCACATAATGAAGATGTTGCTCCTGTGACAAAACAGTAAGTATGCATCTAGTATCACAAAAGGACATGATGATAGCACGCACCACCGGTTTCCAAAAGTGCCTGGGAAACACGTTAAATCATTTTTCAACAAAGGTATGGATGTCACTCCATCCAATCAGTAAAGGAGAAGTGAGTTGATTTTATTTATGAACTAGAAGTTTGTAATCGATCCTACATTCCAGGTTAATCCCCATGAATTCTTCACCTGCTGACATTACTATAACCAAGGCCCCTACTTTGGACCTCATTACATTTGCCTCTATGCAGTGTAACGATTTACTCAGCTGCCCAAAGTTACCAATACTGAGTATTTACTGGTAACTCAAGCATGTATGATGTACCCAGTATTACTAGATAGACCCTGAGGGCCCCCTTAGAAATGATGAATTTTCCTGGGAATCAGTAATTATCTTTAGCTGCATCCAGCAGATTAAGTCTTCTGGTGATGTGCACTAGGACAGCAGTGCTTCTGCCGACCTTGTTGTAATTATGATGTGTCCAGTAAATCCCGTTACAGACCCCATCAGAATTATTATAAAACTGATACTGATGGCCATATCGTGTTACACTATTGGAGTTCCTTTCTTGCATAAGTGAGTGAGTTAATGATGGCACAACACTGAACATTTTACTCTTCTAAGGTGACAATCCCTTGTTGCAAAATAATTTTAATTTGAAAGTGCAAAGAGGCAGAGTAATCCAGAAATTGTTAGTTTCAAGATTGGTTCCTTGGGAAGCTGGCTCCATATAAACTATACCAAAGTAAGGTATAGTGTGCACAGAGTCCAGGGAGTCCCCAGGGGTATAGCACTGGCTAAATTAGATAAGTACTAATACCTCTCTTTGTGGTAGTGTGGGCGAGCAGTTAGGCTTATCCAGATGATGTGTTAAGCATTTATTGTACTCATTTACTCAAAGACGGATACACACACTCGGAAGCAGAATCCAGACCAATTAGGTAATTATAAAAAAAATACTCATGTTTTATTTTAAAACCAAGCAGGACTTAGCACAGGTGAGTAATGGATATTTTCAAAATGCAAGACTGTTCAAGGTAATTCAGTTGTGCTTGAAATTACAATTGGTACGGGTTTGTATCACTTTTAAATGCAATTTGTATCTTACAGTAAATACTTTTAGATTACTTTTGAGTTACTTTGAATTACTTGGAGTACTGAGGGTGGTAAGCCTAGATACCCCACCCTAAGATTTCTACATACAAGGTAAGTACAACTTTTTATACTGAGCAATTGAATTCACTTTTCTCCACACATAGCAGTTCAACACTTAGAATAAGTTTAAGCCCAAAATGTTGTAACAAGGGTTCTTATGGGAGAAAAATGGTTATCGGTTTTGGAGGTAAGTACTCTACTCACAAGGGTGAGCTTTTGGGGGTTAGGACCAAAGTTCTCCAAGGTCTAGGGGGGGCACTCAAAGTGCACCACCAGTGGCACCGGGCGGCTGGGTGCAGAGTACAGGGGCCCAATGTCAGCCAATGGGGATAACGGGGCCTTCAGTTATGGTCTGCTGACGAGCAGGCTACTTGGTTGTGGGATCCAAACTCCTGGAGTTAAGGTCAGCACTGCAGGGCCAATGACCAACACAGGAGCTGCACCACCAGCGACCAGGTCCAGGTTGCAAAATGGACGTCTGGGACCCTGTGCTTTCCAATAGAGACCTTCGGTTTTGGAAAGATGCTGCAGGTTTAGGCAGGGAGACTTCCTGAAGGCAACCACCGGCTGGAGAGGTAAGTTGGGATCTTGGGAGATGCCTGGACACGGTCAGTTGGGCCACCCAAGGGCGTGGGGCATCTGGTGCAGTGTTGTCTTCTGGCATCGGGATTTTGTTACCCACTCCGGTCGCGGGGACACTTTTGGTTGAGGCTGCAGGTGTCGTTGGGAGTCTTGAGGGAGGACAAGGGTCACCAGATCCCAGGTCAAAATCACTGGGGAGACCTCCTTGGGATGTTTGGCCACTCTAACTCGGGCCATGGCTGTCAGGTGCAGAGTGGTGCAGAATCGCAGAGTCAACGGAATCCGGATCCCGGAGGTAGGTCTTTGGTTGAGCAAATCCGGTGGTTACGGGAGGCAAAGTCTGTGGGAAGGTTGCAGGGCAGGTGCTTTGAGCTCTGATGGTTGCTGGCTGCTGGACTTCCTGGTGTTCTTGCTGTAGACAGGTCATGAATGGGACAGGCCAGTAGGGCTGAGGCCAAGGCAGTTGGTGTCCTCTTCTTCTTCCTGGGTCAGCTCAGCTCTTCAGCCCTTCTTCTTTCTCCCGTGAATCTGAGGAGGCAAGGTTCAGGGTTTCTCCTAAATACTAAATTTAGGGGTGTTAAAGGGGTGTGCAGGTGGGGACCAATGGGTCCCTTCCTTGGGGTGGGTACACTCTCTATCATGCCACCTTCTAGTGGGAGGGAGTATGAGCCTCTTCCTGATTGACTGAGTCCGCTCATCTTCAAGATGGAGGGGGCTAAGATGTGTGCTGCACCTCGCCTCCCCACGTGAGGGGTAGGGTTGGCAAAGGTGGGCGCACTCTTCTTCTTAGCTCGTGTTTCCCGCCAATTCCCCTGCCCAAAGTGGGGGCCAGAACCGTTAGGAGTCAGTTGCTGGGGCAGAAAAAGGCAGGGACAGCGTCCAAAGGCGGCAGGCCTTTGACGCTTCCCCTTTCATGGACCCAGCCCATCCTGGGGAAGGAGGCATGACACCTCTTCCTAAGATGAACTTTTTTTGTGGACTCAGAGTGGAGGCTCTCTACCCAGGGGTCCAGAAACCTGCATGGTGGTGGCAAATGTCGGGCAGTAATTCAGGAACCACACCAGGTCTGGCTGATTTTCATTTGGCATCTCTAAGATGCCCTCTGAGTGCTTTTTACATTCAATCCCACGCTGGCATCAGTGTGAGTTTATTTTTCTGAGAAGTTTGCTACCACCAAACTTACCAGTTTTTAGTAAAGCCATTTTGGAGCTGTGGAGTTCGCAATGACCAACTCCCAGACCATGTACTCTTTATGGCTTTACTACACTTACATTGTCTAAGAATGCACTGTAGGGGTACAGGGCTCATGCCTTTGTACCTTCACCTTAGGGCTACTGTACCCTGCTAGAGGGATGACTTACCTAGGCCTTAGGCAGTGGATTGCAGGCATGGCACACAGGGATGTGCGCCATGTTGACGCTTCACTTTTCTCTGCACCAAAACACACAGCCTGCAGTGGCAGTATGTGTGTGTTACGGTGCAGGGCCTCTAAGGGTGGCACAATAGGTGATGCAGCCCTTAGAGCCCTTCCCTGGTCACAGTGCCCTTGGTACCCATGCTACCTTTTACAAGGGGCTTACCTGTGGCCAGGGATGAGCCAATTGTGGATACAAAGGTACATACAGTCTTAAGAAAGAACACAGGCCCTGGGAACCTGGTTGGTAGGGAGCTAGGGCACATCAAGTCAGGTTGCATTAGATATCAGGCAAAAGGTGTGGGGTAACCATGCACAAATAGGCACTTTCCTACAGTTCCTTACAGTGAGATACATGCAAGCCAAGGAGGACCTCAAACGGGAACTTCACAATTATAAGGTCTTTGTAAAAGTGGAAGAGAAATCTCATTTTGACGGGCACTGTGTACTTGCTGTGTTGCACTACAAGATGGAGATGCCAACAAACCCATCTTCCAGGCACTGTTTTCCTCACATAATTAAATTATGAAGTAGCACCACACATAGTTGTGAGGGTTCTCGCAGATGACAACTATACTTAGACTCCATCCTTATGGCATACTTGGCATACATTTTCAACCTCACTGGATAGTTCTTCCACGAACCTTCTGTGGCACTTAGCACCTTTTCGCTCTAATTTGCCAGAATATAGTACATCACTGGAATATAGTACATCACTGGGAGTGGAGAACAGAAATGACCCAATACTTGTAAAATCTCACTGAGACCCACGGAGAGATGTGGAGCTTGACTCCTACAGTGTGTCGGAGGGAGGGTCGGAAATGAAAGCTAGGAGGCCGTATAGGGTGAATACTTGTGTCCAAGTCTTTATTGCAATATCTTTAATACAGGATCGTTGACCAAGTATGACCAAAAAAAAATGGGGTCTCGTTCTGTAGGTACAGTTTTGTTGAGTGGATTGCGCCGTCAATAGCACGCAGTCTCCTCCCTTGCTTCTTGTGCTCTTTCTTGTCGGCAGTGGTGGTTCCCCCAGAATACTCGGAAGGAAAACAAACAATAGTGGTGGTGAGTATTCCGAGATATTCTGGTCACTCTGTACTACCCTTCACCTTCCTTTAGTGGTGTTTTGTGCTGTACAAAAAACTATAGTGAAACTGGGAGGGAGGGACATGCAGGGATGGAGAAATAGGGAAAAAAACTATTGAGTTATTGTTCCAGGCTCGCTCCAGTGATTAAGGCTTTAATTATTTGCCCCCTACAAGAAAAAAAAGAATAACAAGCCTATTTGGAAAAGAACACGGTTCCTACTAACAAAACAAAACCAAATGCCAGGAGCAGTTTGCACACGGCTGGCTAAACATACAGTCCTGAAATGCCTTTGGGTTACAGGAACGCAGTGCGATTAAATCAGGGCCCCGCTTGTAACTTACTTGGCGATTATGAGTCGCAGAGTGCCCCGCTTCTAATGCCTGTTCCCTTTTGGTCCCTCCCCCTTCCCTCCTTGTGGACACGTCCCCAGTACCCTGGTCACTCACCGCCAGAGCCGTAACTCTCCAGAGTTACGGCGGTAAGCACTCGTCTCCCGGGGGTGTCCACCACTCTTCACTCCACGTCTCCGGTTCTTCTACGGTCGCGTTGGCGGAATGGTCAATCCTCAGATTTCCTTCTTCCAGCTCCGACTGCAGCCTCTTCTCCTCCCTGAGGTCCTTCGCTTCGGCGTCCTCCTCTTTGGCGTCTTCGGCTTCGGTGTCTTCCGCTTTCCCCGTTTCCGGACTCTCCCCACCTTCTCGTGATAGGCTCGTTTTCTCTACCTCCTGCGGTCGTGATTGGTCATCCTCAATGACGCTTCCCGCGTTGTCCTGCAGGGGAGAGGGCGTGAGTTGGGTGTTAACCCAGTCGTGACCAAATCCTGTCCTTTCTCTGGGTGCGAGCCAAGCACCAGGGTAGGTGGTGCTGGCCCCCCCTGGATTCTCCCTGACATTCCCCTACCCTAACTTTCCTGCTAACAGAATACTGTTCAAGAGGATGTTTCGAGAGGAAATCAGCATTCGCCTGGTCTTTGCCTTTTCTATGTCTGGTGGTGAAATGAAATGGTAGAAGGGCTAAGAACCATCGTAGAATGCGGTCATTGCGTCCCTTGTTTCTGGCAAGCCACTCTAGAGGAGCGTGGTCTGTGTACAGAATAAATTTGTTTGCTTCTAGATAGTATTTCAGGGATTCCACAGCCCATTTTATGGCAAGGGCTTCCTTTTCTATTACCGCATATTTACTCTCTCTAGGGAACAGTTTCCTGCTGATAAATATCACTGGTTTTTCTTGGCCTTGTGAATCTTCTTGTGATAATACTGACCCTAGTCCCTTTACGGAGGCATCTGTTTGTAGGATAAATGGGCGGGTATAGTCAGGACTTGAGAGAACTGGCTTTGTAATAAGCAGAGTTTTCAGATGGGCGAAAGCCTGTAGGATACCTGGCGAGGGTTTTTAAAATTCTTTTTCTGTATTCACAACCTTCTTTAAAAGGTCGGTCAAAGGAGATGCTATTTCAGAAAAGTCAGGGATGAATCTCTGGTAATATCCTAGCCCGTAAATCTCTACGGGTTGCAGGGAATGGTAAATTGCCGCTGCCTTCTCTTTCTGCAGTTTGATGTACCCCTCTCCTAGGAGGTGCCCCAGATATTTAACTGACTTAGCAGCCAGATGGCTTTTAGCAGGGTTTATGGTGAGCCCCCCTTTTTTCAGTACCTGGATGGTGTTTTCTGGATGGAGTAAGTGGAGGTCCCATGTATTGCTGTAAATGACAATGTCATCAATATAGGCCGATGCATAGTCCTGATGAGGTTTGAGGATTAGATTTATCAGGCATTGGAAAGTGGCCGGTGCCCCATGTAGACCAAACGGTAACACTTTAAAATGGAACAACCCTCCTGGAGTGGAGAAGGCGGTCTTTTCTTTATCACATTCTCTAAGGGGAACCTGCCAGTACCCCTTACATAGATCTAAGGTGCTAATATACTTGGCCTTCCCTAATTTTTCAATCAGCTCATCTACACGGGGTAAAGAGTATGCGTCGAAGCGGGAGATCTTGTTCACCTCTCTAAAATTAATGCAAAAACTAATGGGCCCGTCAGGCTTAGGCACGATGACAAACGGGGAGTTCCATTCGCTTTTGGAGGGCTCAATAATACCCATCTGAAGCATTTGCTGGACCTCTGCTTCAATAGCCCCCCTTCTGGCTTCCGGGATTCGGTAGGGTCTCAATCGTACTGTTTTTGTGGGCTCTGTGTGGATGGCATGTTCAATGAGGGATGTTTTCCCAGTAGTTAGGGAGAACACTTCCTTAAGAGACAGTAATCTGTTTTCCAGCTCTTCCCTTTGGGTATGGGATAGGTCGTGATCTATACTCTGAATGAACAGGGGACTGCTCTCACCCTGATTGATCATGAGAGCCGGTCGTGGTCCCTCCCATCTTTTTAAAAGGTTTATATGATAGATTTGTGTGTTTCTCTTCTCTTTTGGGTCTAGCTCCAATCGACATGTTACCGGAGTGACTTGCTCGATGACTCTGAATGGTCCCTGCCATTGGCCTAACATTTTCTGTTCTGAGGTAGGTCTCATCACTAGTACCAAGTCATCTACGCTTCACTTCCTTTCTTTTGTTTTTTATCATATTGTCTTTTTTGTTCCTCTTGAGTTTGTTCCATATGGGCTTTTACGATATCTCTAATTTTGTACAGTCTGGTTTTTAACCCCAAAACATAATCAGGTAGTGGTTTGGCCAGGAATTTGAAGGATTACCTGCGCAAGAGGATGGTTGTCTGCCTGTCGAAACAGGCATGGGATGGGTGGAGGGGGACCAGGGTGGACTTTGCCGGGTTGAGTTGAAGGCCCGAGGCCCGTTCGAAAGCGGAGAGAACCTCCAAACAGCAGGGCCGGAGGTCTCGGGGTCCGCCAGAAAGAGGAGGACATACTCAGCGTATAGGCTGATCTTGTCCACCTGCAGTGGGTCCCACGTCCAGCCCCGGATGTTGGGTCATGGCGAATAAGGGAGGCCAGGGGTTCCATCGCCAGCGCAAATAGGAGTGGCGAGAGCGGACAACCCTGGCGAGTGCCCCTTCAAATAGGAAAGGCATCCAATAGCACTCTGTTGACCAGGACCCTCGCTTTAGGGCTGGAGTATAGAACGCGAGTGAGGTGCCGGAAAGGTAAGCCGAACCCTATCACCTCCATCACCTCATCCAAGTAGGTCCAATCCATTGTATCAAAGGCTTTCTCAAAGTCGATTAAAAGTAGGGCAAGATATGGAGTGAGATGGTAGCGATGCGCAAGTGCGAGGTGGAGGCGGCGGATACAGTGCTGTGTACCCCGGGCAGGCATGAAGCCGCATAGATCCAAATGGACCAAATCACGTAAGAAGGGACGGAGTCCCTGGGCTACAATAATAGCAAAGATTTTCACCTTGGTGTTAATGAGGGAAATAGGGTGATAGTCCACGCAATCAACAGAAGGGGGCTGTGTCTTTGGAAGCACCACAATAGTGGCCACGTCCGTTTCGGGGCGAAAGGACCCTTTGTCCACCACGTGGCGAAATAGTTCTACCAAGTATGTGTTAGATTTGGGTGGTCCCTAGTTTGCACAGGTAGGTACTTGTGACTAATAGGGACCCTTGCCTCTAATCAGGGTAAGGGGGTACACTCCTAAAATAACCCCTGCTCACCCTCTTGGTAGCTTGGCACGAGCAGACAGGCTTATCTCAGAGGCAGTGTGTAAAGCATTTGTGACCACATACAGTAACCCAGTGACAACACTACAGATGGACACTACACAGTTGTATATTAAAAATAAGTATTCTTTATATAGACTTAAAACAAGACCACAAACGACAAAAATCCACAATACTATACTTAAAAATTGTAGTTTTAGCTTAGTTCAGTTCTTAAGATGCGACACTTTGTGTCAATGTACCTTACGATGTGTTGCGCTTCCACAACAAAAGTGTTGCAGTGATGGAAATGCGGCAAAGTTCTGGTGCAAAGAAATAAAGACGTGAAGATCTTCCAGATGCGGCATGCTCCTCCGAGGATGCGAGAAGTCTCGATTCGATGCGTCAGCTGAAGCAGCAACACCCTTGTTCAGCGATGCGACGGCAACAGCCTCGGCTGCGGCACTCTTCTCCGACGTTGCGAGAGGCTTCTGCACAATGCGACAACTACAGCGGCGACATCCAAGAAGCGATGGCAGCAGCTCCGACGGTGGTGAGCTTCTCCGTGGATGCGAGGCGCTTTTCTTGATGCGGTGCAATACGACAGCCCCGACATTCCTGATGCAACAGCAGCGACGGCGACATACTTCTCCTTCGTTGCGAGACACTTCTCTCGATGCAGTGCAATATGACAGCTACAGCGCCGACATTCACGATGTGACGGCAGCAGCAGCGACGTCGACACGCCTCCTCTTAGTTGCGTGACGCTTTTCTCGATGCGGTGCAATACGACAGCTACAGCGGCGACATTCAAGATGCGACGGCAGCAGCGACGGTGACACGATTCTTCTTCGTTGAGTCGCGCTTCCAGCTCCTTGCGACACGCATTCCCTCAGAAGGCCTCAAAACAGCAGCAGGCACTTCCAAAGAACTCTGGGGAGCTGGGGGTTGAAGTCTGTTGTCCCTGAGACTTCAGCAGCAGACAAGCTCTTTTCCAAGCCCTTGAAGATCCTTCACAAGTTGAAAATAAAGTACACAAAGTTCCTTTCTCCTCATTTGGCAGTCAGGCAACCACTGCAGGCTAATACCCCAAGCAGCACTTCAGCTTAGGGATACTTTCTCCTCAGTTTCTTCAGGTTTTTCTCCTCAGCAAACGTTTCTTCTTGTAGTCCAAAAGTGATCTAATTTCTTGGGATCAGGGTCCCAATATTTATACCCCAAAATCCTTTGTCCTCTGAGGGCAGAGCGGCCTTTGCCCAGTCCAAACCAGTTCTGGAGCACTCTGTTTACATGACTCCTTCTTTCCTTTCACAGTGCAGGGCAGAAACATCAGACGCCCTACAGGAGGTGGAGCCAACATTGTGGAGGGAAAGCAGAGCCCTGGAGCACTTTGTTGACATGATTCCTTCTCTTCTTTCACTGTGCAGGGCAGAGACATCAGACGCACTGCAGGGGGTGGAGACAGCACTGTGGGGGGCAGGCACAGTCCTATTCAGGTCCCTCCCATCTAGATGCAGATCTCTCTATTCACCACTGGGCTGACTCATTCTGTCTCCTGGAATCCCCCAGCCCTGTCACTCAAACTCCAGACAAGGAATACACAACCTAGCAGAGGCAGGCTTGGAAGGCTGGACAAGAAAATACCTACTTTCTAAAAGTGGTATTTTCAAACACAGAATGTTAAAATCAACTTCACTAAAAGATGTATTTTATCATTCTGAGATCAGGCATACTATACTCAAACTCTACCATGTTCCCTGAGTAGGATTATAAAATGAAATAATCTAATTGCTTATTCTGGCCTATGGAGAAAAGGTAGTCTTGCAATAGTGAAAAACGAAAATGGCTGTAATTCACTATTAGGACATGCCACACACACCAGGGCATGTCCTACCTTATACTTACAATGCACCCTGCCATTGGGCCTACCATAGGGGTGTCTGATATGAGGAAAAGGGAAGGTTTAGGGACTGGCAAGTGGGTGCACTTGCCCAGTCAGCATGCAAGTACAAGACTGCACACAGGCTCTGCAATGGCAGGCCTTAGACACATTTTACAAGGCTGCTTCTGTGGGTGGCACAACCAGTGCTGCAAGTCTACCAGCAGCATTTGGATTTACAAGCCCTGAGCACACTCAGTGCACGGTACTAGGGACTGACAAGTAAACCAAACAAGTCAATCATGGAATCACTAATCCATACATCAATTTACAATAGGGAGCACTTGCACTGTGGCACTGAACAGCAGTGGCACAGTGCCCAAAGCATCTAACACCAGCAAAAACACATGAGGCAACAGCAAAAATGGAAGGGAGACCCACGCCAATGGTGCCAGGTCTAACAGTATGGGACCAGCGATTCGCGATAAGTCCTGTTGAATTCTTGCGGGTACCCGTCCGGTCCCGGCGTCTTACCAGAGTGTAGGTGAGAGATGGCTTCATGGACATCGTCCGGAGTAATGGGGAGATCCATGGTCTCCGAGACCTTTTGGGGCAGACGCTGCAGGTGGGTCCCCGTCTCCGCCAACAGCGCAGTCAGTGAGGCCTTGGGAGGGCGGGACGTGTAGAGAGTGGCATAGTATGCTGCGAAGGCATGGGCAGTAGCTCGTGAGGTGCAATGGTGGGTAACATGTCCATCGCAGACCTCGGGAATGATGCGTGCGGCCATGGGGTAGGAAATGAGATTATGGAGTAGTTTGCGGATTTTATCTCCCCAGCCATATATCCGAGCCACCGAAGAGTGCCACAGCATTTTGGCGGCCTCCAGAGAGACCTGACAGATCTCTTCCACAGCGGTGCGAGCTGCCGAGCGGACTCATCACCCACAGTCGACCCCGGAGCCGACTCAAGCTGGGCGGCCTGGGCCTCCAACTCTGCAAGGTGGGCGACCTGAGCCTTGCGCTTCGTATGGACCAAGCCCCTAGCCACCCCCCTTATGGTGGCCTTACCGGCCTCCCACAGAGTACCTGGTGATGAGACCAACTCTGTGTTGAGCACAAAGTAGCTCTTCAATTCTCGGCCAAGCGATTCAACAAAGTCCTTGTCTAGCAAAGTCCAGGCATTCATTCTCCAGGTCGTGCAAACACCATCAGGGGCGTTCCCAAGCCGGAGGGAGACAGGGGGGGGGGGATCTGATATGCCCCTGGGCAGAATAGCGGCCCCGGACACCAAAGAGCAATCAAGGGCAAGCAACAAAAGCAAGTCATTACGAGAGTGGGTGTGGTGGGCTGCAGAAGTGTGGGTGTACTGCTGTCGCCTGGGATTCCACACCTTCCACATACCGCAGAGACCCAGGGCGGAGGACCAATCAGAAAGGCGCTTAGCAGAGGCAAGGCGGGGTGCAGAGGGAACACCTGTTGAGTCATGGGAGGGGTGCATGACAGCATTAAAGTCTCCTTCGATGACCGTCAGGCCCTCAGGAATGGTCGAGAGCAGGAGCTTGAGTCACCGGAGCGCGTCAGTCATGGCAGCGGGGGGAATGTAGAGAGATACAAAACTAAGAGGGTGTCCCTCAGTCTTACCAGTCAGGGCCACATAGTAGCCTTGTGAGTCGTTCTCAACCCGGGACAGACTAAAGGGAAGACCCCTACGGAGCAGTATGGCCACCCCCCTGGAGCCCAGAGTAAAGCCAGAGTGCCAGACCCTATCGAACCCATACCGTGCAAGGAAGGCACATTGGGTGCCCAAAAGGTGTGTTTCCTGTAAAAGGAGGATATCGGGAGCATGGCATTGGGAGCTTCGGAGAACTGCAGATCGCTTGACACGGTCCAACAGACCGTTAACATTCCATGATAGAATGAGTAGGGGTCTGTGTAGAGTGGACATCATATGGGCGGGTATTGTATGTGGAGCATTACTACTGCTGTGCCTATATCCCAAGGGAGGCCACCTCTGGCCGCGGCAATGGGATACATTGCGCATGGTATGAGAATCGCTGTGTCGCGAGCTGTGGCGCGTGTTCAGTGCTGGATGCCAAATAAAACAAAAAACAGCGGCCCGTAGGCGGCCAAAAACAACTAACCATCGGGCGACAACGGTCTGCCCACCCTCCCTCTCCCCCCAACACCCCCCACCCGACATTTCGGAACATGAAGCATCTGTCGCCCTGAAAAACAACAAGAAGTCAGCAACGCAGCTGAACCGGGAGGCTAATCTAAAACGGTTAGCAAAACCTAAGCCTGACATTGATGATGAACCCCTCCATGTAGACAGTAAAAATCGTTAACAGCTAGAAAAGAAAGAACAGATAACCAAGAAGACCAAGTCCTGCAGTGAGCTCAGACTGTTCAGGTATTGTAAGTGGCAGAGCTTGGTCTTATGGTGGCAGACCCTTACATGTGTGCGAGCCGAGGAAGGGGCACACCACCACAGGGGATGTTGATAGAGCAGCATATGATCGTCAGGTAGCAGCCACTCACGGTCAGTTCCCATCATCGCCCCCAGTACTTCGGAGCACAGGACTCCGTGACAAGTCAGACTCAGAGATGGCCTGGCACGAGGCCCCTGGGGGGTCCGGGACGTGGTCCAGGTCGATCCGGGAACCAGTGGAGTTTGGAGACCCAGATCTTCTGGGCGTCGCAGAAGGAGGAGACAGCTGAGGCGCATCTTCCGGGGAGCGGGAGGCCGATCCCCGGCGGGCACCCATCCTGCGAGACCTGTTGCGGCGCCCCCGGGACGTAGGTGGAGTCAGGTGGGGTTGCGTGGACACCTTCAGAGCAGGGGAGGAGGCCAGGGTGGTTCGGAGAGGGCGCTTCTCTGTGAGCCAGGTCCAAGCCACCTGGGAACTGTCAAAGAAAAACGCCTTGTCCTGAAAGATGACTCGAAGGTGGGCTGGAAAGAGGAGGCCATACCGGAGTCCCAGACTACAGAGTTTCTGCTTAACTTTGGCGTAGGTGCGACGCTGGGTATGCACCTCCTGGTTTAGTCTGGGAAAATCATGATCTTGCTTTTCTGGAAGGTCAGAGGGCCCTTCCTCCGGGCCTCCCTAAGGATAGCGTCTCTGTCCCGGAAGTTGAGGATCCGCAGGATGATGGGCAGGGCGGGAGCCCCCGATGGAGGCCGGGGAGCCAGAGAGCGGTAGGCACGCTCAATAGCAAACCATGGGGAGAGGGAGTCTTTAGTCATCCATGTGCGCACCCAGGTCTCCACCAACGTATCTGTGTGTCCTTGCTCCACTCCTTTGGGAAACCCAATAAGGTGCAGATTGTTCCTTTGCGCCCTGTTTTCAGCGTCCTTGGCCCGACGGTGAAGCTTCGACGTCTGGGTCTGGAGACGGGTCACCTGGGTCTTGAGCTGGCCTATATCATCCTCAGCCGTGGAGAGACACGACTCCGCCTCCGAGATCCACGCCGTGGCTATTGCACAAGGTCCTGTTGAAAATGGGCCATGTCCACCCGCACCTCACCAATCTTTTTCTCTACCGATGTCTGCGACGCACCAATAGCTTGGAGGATAGTGGATACATCTCCCCCAGGGAGACTGATCGGCAGGTTAACCCCCCCCCGGCTCCCGGTCGCCCATGGTGAATTTGTCCATCGTTGTTTGGGTGGGGAGGCTGGGGTCTGTAGGGCACGAGTCCTACCCATCGTGTCAACCGTCACACGGGCGAGAAGAGCCGGCGAGCACCCGGACAGGAGGGGGGTCCACGGCACCCACACCGTCAATACTCTGGCCCGGGCATCTGGGTCAGCCCCCTAGGTCACCGTCCTCTTCTAAAGAGAGCCCATAGACAACCAAGATAATCACCCCAAGCAGGAGGAGTACCAAGCAGCGGACAGCCAAATAGGCCCCGGAAGGTAAGTCTCTCAGATGTTGCACAGTGGGTGAAAGGCAGTTCCAGGAAGTCGGGCAGCTCCAGGCAGCAGCATCAGCAAACAAGGTCCATTAGGGTGCAGAGGAGCCTAGACGAGCGGCAGAGGCGACGGGCAGGGGGCTCGGCAGCGCCCCTCCATCCCCCACTGGCAGAGACAAGTCCGGGGGGAGGGGGGTGACCCCACGCAGCCAACTCCCTCCGGCGGCCCCACCAGAGAGCACGCACCTCCACTACCCGCTACTGACAATGGTAGCGGAGGCCACTGGGGCCGGGGAAGCCAAGAGGGCCAACACACCCCAAAAGCCAGCAAACGCAGAGAGGCACCTCCAAAGGACACCGTGGCGCCAGGAGGAGAGGGGACAGCAAGAAGGAGGGAGGGCGGGGGTGGTGCCACCACCACACTGCCCGCCACCCGACATGATGGCTGAACCCCAGCCCCACGCACTGGCAGTTGAGCCCCCAAGGCCACCAGGGAGTCCAAATGCCCCGGAGGACCAGCCGGCCCAGAGGCAAGAGGGGACCGCCACCACCGCACCGGTCCAGAGCGGTCATGGGGGGTGGTGTGAGCCAGGTGAGGGAGGTCCAGTGCCCCCCACGGGCCGGCAGACTCAGGAGGCACCCCCAGAGGTGAAGTGTGGCACGAGAGGGGGGGCTGGAGCAGCGATCCTAACACTCCACCCTCCACCCAATACAGTGGCCGATCCCTGGCCCCCTGACAGTCCAGGGCTCAAGGCCACCACACGGACACGGACACGGCCCCCCCTGAGGCCCTGCAGCAAAGAGGAGGCCGCCGCCCCAACACAGATCCAAAACAGCAGAGGAGCTGGGGCGAGACAGCCGGGGTAGAAGAAGCCAGGCAGAACCAGTGTACCCACCAGTCAGCCAACACAGGGGGCACCCTGAAAGTAGAAATGAGGCACGGGGGCGGGAGTGCCAATGTCCCCACACCGCCCGCCACCCGACACAGTGGCCTAGCCCCGGCCCCACTCACCAGCGGTCCATGGCCTGCAGTCACCCACGTGGCTCAGGTGCCTCCGCAGATCCGGCGCTGCAGGTGAGATCAAGGCAGGCTGGAAGAAGGATGTTCTCAGCCCCGGCAGGCCTCAGGGGGGCTCAAGGGCTGCACCCCCGCGAGATGCAGTGATGGATGGCATCCGGGCCGCAGACGGCAGCCAGAGAAGGCCTCACCCCCACCGACCCGCCAGACAGCGCAACCAACGCTGGGCCGGAGGAAGAACACCAGAGGCAGTCCGAGGAGATCACCGCTCCCTGCACCACTGCCCGACACTGGCAGTCGAGGCTCGGCGGTTCGCACACGGCCACAGGGCCGCTCCGGTGGGGTTCCGATATGAGCCCCCTGTGCAGCAGGCCAGGCTTCGATCACCTGGAAGCCAGGCCGCTCCCGGCGATCGCCGCACACCACCCCCAGCGCCGGGGCTCCCACCGGAGCATCCTCACACCAGGACGTGTCCGCTGCACGGACGTGTAAACAGGAGCAGGCAGGCACAATCACCAGCGCTGCCAGGGTAGACGAACCCCCATGAAGGTGCCGAGCTTCGGGATGAAGGGCCGCCGGGGTCGTCATTTTGAGGACCCAGGGGCGGCTGCTCTCAACGGCAGGGACGCCGGTCTGCCCGCAAGAGGGATCAGAAGAGAGCCGACGGTGTAGGGAAGCCAAGCAGATAGTCTGAGGAGGTGAGCAGCAGCTGGTAACGGGGGGATGGAAGGCGGATGACGGAGGGTTCCGGAGCACTCTTAGAGTGCGTTCGCCATCTTGACGCCTCAAGTCACGCCTCTCCGTTCCATTTTAAGTCAAAGTGCTATGTTTTTAAAATTGTTCTTTAAAACAACCTAATTATGAGTGTGCTTTAAAATCACACTTTCCAGGTGTTTCATCTTGAATGACAAGTTAAATGTGATTTAAAACATGTAAACCTGAGACTTGAGCCAAATTTGTGTTGAAGAATACATCAAGTACCTTTCAGAATATGAGGCATATCCAGAAGGGAATCCGCAACACACCTTAGCAGAATACTAGGTACTTTGCCCATAGGGAACCAAAGTGCTGCACCTCAGCAGATGCCTTTGAATATGTCTAGAGGATTCTGACCACCACAATGTAGCAGAATCTAACCACGTAAAGTAATGTTTTGCCCAGCACATAATGAAGATGTTGCTCCTGTGACAAAACAGTAAGTATGCATCTAGTATCACAAAAGGACATGATGATAGCACGCACCACCGGTTTCCAAAAGTGCCTGGGAAACACGTTAAATCATTTTTCAACAAAGGTATGGATGTCACTCCATCCAATCAGTAAAGGAGAAGTGAGTTGATTTTATTTATGAACTAGAAGTTTGTAATCGATCCTACATTCCAGGTTAATCCCCATGAATTCTTCACCTGCTGACATTACTATAACCAAGGCCCCTACTTTGGACCTCATTACATTTGCCTCTATGCAGTGTAACGATTTACTCAGCTGACCAAAGTTACCAATACTGAGTATTTACTGGTAACTCAAGCATGTATGATGTACCCAGTATTACTAGATAGACCCTGAGGGCCCCCTTAGAAATGATGAATTTTCCTGGGAATCAGTAATTATCTTTAGCTGCATCCAGCAGATTAAGTCTTCTGGTGATGTGCACTAGGACAGCAGTGCTTCTGCAGACCTTGTTGTAATTATGATGTGTCCAGTAAATCCCGTTACAGACCCCATCAGAATTACTATAAAACTGATACTGATGGCCATATCGTGTTACACTATTGGAGTTCCTTTCTTGCATAAGTGAGTGAGTTAATGATGGCACAACACTGAACATTTTACTCTTCTAAGGTGACAATCCCTTGTTGCAAAATAATTTTAATTTGAAAGTGCAAAGAGGCAGAGTAATCCAGAAATTGTTAGTTTCAAGATTGGTTCCTTGGGAAGCTGGCTCCATATAAACTATACCAAAGTAAGGTATAGTGTGCACAGAGTCCAGGGAGTCCCCAGGGGTATAGCACTGGCTAAATTAGATAAGTACTAATACCTCTCTTTGTGGTAGTGTGGGCGAGCAGTTAGGCTTATCCAGATGATGTGTTAAGCATTTATTGTACTCATTTACTCAAAGACGGATACACACACTCGGAAGCAGAATCCAGACCAATTAGGTAATTATAAAAAAAATACTCATGTTTTATTTTAAAACCAAGCAGGACTTAGCACAGGTGAGTAATGGATATTTTCAAAATGCAAGACTGTTCAAGGTAATTCAGTTGTGCTTGAAATTACAATTGGTACGGGTTTGTATCACTTTTAAATGCAATTTGTATCTTACAGTAAATACTTTTAGATTACTTTTGAGTTACTTTGAATTACTTGGAGTACTGAGGGTGGTAAGCCTAGATACCCCACCCTAAGATTTCTACATACAAGGTAAGTACAACTTTTTATACTGAGCAATTGAATTCACTTTTCTCCACACATAGCAGTTCAACACTTAGAATAAGTTTAAGCCCAAAATGTTGTAACAAGGGTTCTTATGGGAGAAAAATGGTTATCGGTTTGGGAGGTAAGTACTCTACTCACAAGGGTGAGCTTTTGGGGGTTAGGACCAAAGTTCTCCAAGGTCTAGGGGGGGCACTCAAAGTGCACCACCAGTGGCACCGGGCGGCTGGGTGCAGAGTACAGGGGCCCAATGTCAGCCAATGGGGATAACGGGGCCTTCAGTTATGGTCTGCTGACGAGCAGGCTACTTGGTTGTGGGATCCAAACTCCTGGAGTTAAGGTCAGCACTGCAGGGCCAATGACCAACACAGGAGCTGCACCACCAGCGACCAGGTCCAGGTTGCAAAATGGACGTCTGGGACCCTGTGCTTTCCAATAGAGACCTTCGGTTTTGGAAAGATGCTGCAGGTTTAGGCAGGGAGACTTCCTGAAGGCAACCACCGGCTGGAGAGGTAAGTTGGGATCTTGGGAGATGCCTGGACACGGTCAGTTGGGCCACCCAAGGGCGTGGGGCATCTGGTGCAGTGTTGTCTTCTGGCATCGGGATTTTGTTACCCACTCCGGTCGCGGGGACACTTTTGGTTGAGGCTGCAGGTGTCGTTGGGAGTCTTGAGGGAGGACAAGGGTCACCAGATCCCAGGTCAAAATCACTGGGGAGACCTCCTTGGGATGTTTGGCCACTCTAACTCGGGCCATGGCTGTCAGGTGCAGAGTGGTGCAGAATCGCAGAGTCAACGGAATCCGGATCCCGGAGGTAGGTCTTTGGTTGAGCAAATCCGGTGGTTACGGGAGGCAAAGTCTGTGGGAAGGTTGCAGGGCAGGTGCTTTGAGCTCTGATGGTTGCTGGCTGCTGGACTTCCTGGTGTTCTTGCTGTAGACAGGTCATGAATGGGACAGGCCAGTAGGGCTGAGGCCAAGGCAGTTGGTGTCCTCTTCTTCTTCCTGGGTCAGCTCAGCTCTTCAGCCCTTCTTCTTTCTCCCGTGAATCTGAGGAGGCAAGGTTCAGGGTTTCTCCTAAATACTAAATTTAGGGGTGTTAAAGGGGTGTGCAGGTGGGGATCAATGGGTCCCTTCCTTGGGGTGGGTACACTCTCTATCATGCCACCTTCTAGTGGGAGGGAGTATGAGCCTCTTCCTGATTGACTGAGTCCGCTCATCTTCAAGATGGAGGGGGCTAAGATGTGTGCTGCACCTCGCCTCCCCACGTGAGGGGTAGGGTTGGCAAAGGTGGGCGCACTCTTCTTCTTAGCTCGTGTTTCCCGCCAATTCCCCTGCCCAAAGTGGGGGCCAGAACCGTTAGGAGTCAGTTGCTGGGGCAGAAAAAGGCAGGGACAGCGTCCAAAGGCGGCAGGCCTTTGACGCTTCCCCTTTCATGGACCCAGCCCATCCTGGGGAAGGAGGCATGACACCTCTTCCTAAGATGAACTTTTTTTGTGGACTCAGAGTGGAGGCTCTCTACCCAGGGGTCCAGAAACCTGCATGGTGGTGGCAAATGTCGGGCAGTAATTCAGGAACCACACCAGGTCTGGCTGATTTTCATTTGGCATCTCTAAGATGCCCTCTGAGTGCTTTTTACATTCAATCCCACGCTGGCATCAGTGTGAGTTTATTTTTCTGAGAAGTTTGCTACCACCAAACTTACCAGTTTTTAGTAAAGCCATTTTGGAGCTGTGGAGTTCGCAATGACCAACTCCCAGACCATGTACTCTTTATGGCTTTACTACACTTACATTGTCTAAGAATGCACTGTAGGGGTACAGGGCTCATGCCTTTGTACCTTCACCTTAGGGCTACTGTACCCTGCTAGAGGGATGACTTACCTAGGCCTTAGGCAGTGGATTGCAGGCATGGCACACAGGGATGTGCGCCATGTTGACGCTTCACTTTTCTCTGCACCAAAACACACAGCCTGCAGTGGCAGTATGTGTGTGTTACGGTGCAGGGCCTCTAAGGGTGGCACAATAGGTGATGCAGCCCTTAGAGCCCTTCCCTGGTCACAGTGCCCTTGGTACCCATGCTACCTTTTACAAGGGGCTTACCTGTGGCCAGGGATGAGCCAATTGTGGATACAAAGGTACATACAGTCTTAAGAAAGAACACAGGCCCTGGGAACCTGGTTGGTAGGGAGCTAGGGCACATCAAGTCAGGTTGCATTAGATATCAGGCAAAAGGTGTGGGGTAACCATGCACAAATAGGCACTTTCCTACAGTTCCTTACAGTGAGATACATGCAAGCCAAGGAGGACCTCAAACGGGAACTTCACAATTATAAGGTCTTTGTAAAAGTGGAAGAGAAATCTCATTTTGACGGGCACTGTGTACTTGCTGTGTTGCACTACAAGATGGAGATGCCAACAAACCCATCTTCCAGGCACTGTTTTCCTCACATAATTAAATTATGAAGTAGCACCACACATAGTTGTGAGGGTTCTCGCAGATGACAACTATACTTAGACTCCATCCTTATGGCATACTTGGCATACATTTTCAACCTCACTGGATAGTTCTTCCACGAACCTTCTGTGGCACTTAGCACCTTTTCGCTCTAATTTGCCAGAATATAGTACATCACTGGAATATAGTACATCACTGGGAGTGGAGAACAGAAATGACCCAATACTTGTAAAATCTCACTGAGACCCACGGAGAGATGTGGAGCTTGACTCCTACAGTGTGTCGGAGGGAGGGTCGGAAATGAAAGCTAGGAGGCCGTATAGGGTGAATACTTGTGTCCAAGTCTTTATTGCAATATCTTTAATACAGGATCGTTGACCAAGTATGACCAAAAAAAAATGGGGTCTCGTTCTGTAGGTACAGTTTTGTTGAGTGGATTGCGCCGTCAATAGCACGCAGTCTCCTCCCTTGCTTCTTGTGCTCTTTCTTGTCGGCAGTGGTGGTTCCCCCAGAATACTCGGAAGGAAAACAAACAATAGTGGTGGTGAGTATTCCGAGATATTCTGGTCACTCTGTACTACCCTTCACCTTCCTTTAGTGGTGTTTTGTGCTGTACAAAAAACTATAGTGAAACTGGGAGGGAGGGACATGCAGGGATGGAGAAATAGGGAAAAAAACTATTGAGTTATTGTTCCAGGCTCGCTCCAGTGATTAAGGCTTTAATTATTTGCCCCCTACAAGAAAAAAAAGAATAACAAGCCTATTTGGAAAAGAACACGGTTCCTACTAACAAAACAAAACCAAATGCCAGGAGCAGTTTGCACACGGCTGGCTAAACATACAGTCCTGAAATGCCTTTGGGTTACAGGAACGCAGTGCGATTAAATCAGGGCCCCGCTTGTAACTTACTTGGCGATTATGAGTCGCAGAGTGCCCCGCTTCTAATGCCTGTTCCCTTTTGGTCCCTCCCCCTTCCCTCCTTGTGGACACGTCCCCAGTACCCTGGTCACTCACCGCCAGAGCCGTAACTCTCCAGAGTTACGGCGGTAAGCACTCGTCTCCCGGGGGTGTCCACCACTCTTCACTCCACGTCTCCGGTTCTTCTACGGTCGCGTTGGCGGAATGGTCAATCCTCAGATTTCCTTCTTCCAGCTCCGACTGCAGCCTCTTCTCCTCCCTGAGGTCCTTCGCTTCGGCGTCCTCCTCTTTGGCGTCTTCGGCTTCGGTGTCTTCCGCTTTCCCCGTTTCCGGACTCTCCCCACCTTCTCGTGATAGGCTCGTTTTCTCTACCTCCTGCGGTCGTGATTGGTCATCCTCAATGACGCTTCCCGCGTTGTCCTGCAGGGGAGAGGGCGTGAGTTGGGTGTTAACCCAGTCGTGACCAAATCCTGTCCTTTCTCTGGGTGCGAGCCAAGCACCAGGGTAGGTGGTGCTGGCCCCCCCTGGATTCTCCCTGACATTCCCCTACCCTAACTTTCCTGCTAACAGAATACTGTTCAAGAGGATGTTTCGAGAGGAAATCAGCATTCGCCTGGTCTTTGCCTTTTCTATGTCTGGTGGTGAAATGAAATGGTAGAAGGGCTAAGAACCATCGTAGAATGCGGTCATTGCGTCCCTTGTTTCTGGCAAGCCACTCTAGAGGAGCGTGGTCTGTGTACAGAATAAATTTGTTTGCTTCTAGATAGTATTTCAGGGATTCCACAGCCCATTTTATGGCAAGGGCTTCCTTTTCTATTACCGCATATTTACTCTCTCTAGGGAACAGTTTCCTGCTGATAAATATCACTGGTTTTTCTTGGCCTTGTGAATCTTCTTGTGATAATACTGACCCTAGTCCCTTTACGGAGGCATCTGTTTGTAGGATAAATGGGCGGGTATAGTCAGGACTTGAGAGAACTGGCTTTGTAATAAGCAGAGTTTTCAGATGGGCGAAAGCCTGTAGGATACCTGGCGAGGGTTTTTAAAATTCTTTTTCTGTATTCACAACCTTCTTTAAAAGGTCGGTCAAAGGAGATGCTATTTCAGAAAAGTCAGGGATGAATCTCTGGTAATATCCTAGCCCGTAAATCTCTACGGGTTGCAGGGAATGGTAAATTGCCGCTGCCTTCTCTTTCTGCAGTTTGATGTACCCCTCTCCTAGGAGGTGCCCCAGATATTTAACTGACTTAGCAGCCAGATGGCTTTTAGCAGGGTTTATGGTGAGCCCCCCTTTTTTCAGTACCTGGATGGTGTTTTCTGGATGGAGTAAGTGGAGGTCCCATGTATTGCTGTAAATGACAATGTCATCAATATAGGCCGATGCATAGTCCTGATGAGGTTTGAGGATTAGATTCATCAGGCATTGGAAAGTGGCCGGTGCCCCATGTAGACCAAACGGTAACACTTTAAAATGGAACAACCCTCCTGGAGTGGAGAAGGCGGTCTTTTCTTTATCACATTCTCTAAGGGGAACCTGCCAGTACCCCTTACATAGATCTAAGGTGCTAATATACTTGGCCTTCCCTAATTTTTCAATCAGCTCATCTACACGGGGTAAAGAGTATGCGTCGAAGCGGGAGATCTTGTTCACCTCTCTAAAATTAATGCAAAAACTAATGGGCCCGTCAGGCTTAGGCACGATGACAAACGGGGAGTTCCATTCGCTTTTGGAGGGCTCAATAATACCCATCTGAAGCATTTGCTGGACCTCTGCTTCAATAGCCCCCCTTCTGGCTTCCGGGATTCGGTAGGGTCTCAATCGTACTGTTTTTGTGGGCTCTGTGTGGATGGCATGTTCAATGAGGGATGTTTTCCCAGTAGTTAGGGAGAACACTTCCTTAAGAGACAGTAATCTGTTTTCCAGCTCTTCCCTTTGGGTATGGGATAGGTCGTGATCTATACTCTGAATGAACAGGGGACTGCTCTCACCCTGATTGATCATGAGAGCCGGTCGTGGTCCCTCCCATCTTTTTAAAAGGTTTATATGATAGATTTGTGTGTTTCTCTTCTCTTTTGGGTCTAGCTCCAATCGACATGTTACCGGAGTGACTTGCTCGATGACTCTGAATGGTCCCTGCAATTGGCCTAACATTTTCTGTTCTGAGGTAGGTCTCATCACTAGTACCAAGTCATCTACGCTTCACTTCCTTTCTTTTGTTTTTTATCATATTGTCTTTTTTGTTCCTCTTGAGTTTGTTCCATATGGGCTTTTACGATATCTCTAATTTTGTACAGTCTGGTTTTTAACCCCAAAACATAATCAGGTAGTGGTTTGGCCAGGAATTTGAAGGATTACCTGCGCAAGAGGATGGTTGTCTGCCTGTCGAAACAGGCACGGGATGGGTGGAGGGGGACCAGGGTGGACTTTGCCGGGTTGAGTTGAAGGCCCGAGGCCCGTTCGAAAGCGGAGAGAACCTCCAAACAGCAGGGCCGGAGGTCTCGGGGTCCGCCAGAAAGAGGAGGACATACTCAGCGTATAGGCTGATCTTGTCCACCTGCAGTGGGTCCCACGTCCAGCCCCGGATGTTGGGTCATGGCGAATAAGGGAGGCCAGGGGTTCCATCGCCAGCGCAAATAGGAGTGGCGAGAGCGGACAACCCTGGCGAGTGCCCCTTCAAATAGGAAAGGCATCCAATAGCACTCTGTTGACCAGGACCCTCGCTTTAGGGCTGGAGTATAGAACGCGAGTGAGGTGCCGGAAAGGTAAGCCGAACCCTATCACCTCCATCACCTCATCCAAGTAGGTCCAATCCATTGTATCAAAGGCTTTCTCAAAGTCGATTAAAAGTAGGGCAAGATATGGAGTGAGATGGTAGCGATGCGCAAGTGCGAGGTGGAGGCGGCGGATACAGTGCTGTGTACCCCGGGCAGGCATGAAGCCGCATAGATCCAAATGGACCAAATCACGTAAGAAGGGACGGAGTCCCTGGGCTACAATAATAGCAAAGATTTTCACCTTGGTGTTAATGAGGGAAATAGGGTGATAGTCCACGCAATCAACAGAAGGGGGCTGTGTCTTTGGAAGCACCACAATAGTGGCCACGTCCGTTTCGGGGCGAAAGGACCCTTTGTCCACCACGTGGCGAAATAGTTCTACCAAGTATGTGTTAGATTTGGGTGGTCCCTAGTTTGCACAGGTAGGTACTTGTGACTAATAGGGACCCTTGCCTCTAATCAGGGTAAGGGGGTACACTCCTAAAATAACCCCTGCTCACCCTCTTGGTAGCTTGGCACGAGCAGACAGGCTTATCTCAGAGGCAGTGTGTAAAGCATTTGTGACCACATACAGTAACCCAGTGACAACACTACAGATGGACACTACACAGTTGTATATTAAAAATAAGTATTCTTTATATAGACTTAAAACAAGACCACAAACGACAAAAATCCACAATACTATACTTAAAAATTGTAGTTTTAGCTTAGTTCAGTTCTTAAGATGCGACACTTTGTGTCAATGTACCTTACGATGTGTTGCGCTTCCACAACAAAAGTGTTGCAGTGATGGAAATGCGGCAAAGTTCTGGTGCAAAGAAATAAAGACGTGAAGATCTTCCAGATGCGGCATGCTCCTCCGAGGATGCGAGAAGTCTCGATTCGATGCGTCAGCTGAAGCAGCAACACCCTTGTTCAGCGATGCGACGGCAACAGCCTCGGCTGCGGCACTCTTCTCCGACGTTGCGAGAGGCTTCTGCACAATGCGACAACTACAGCGGCGACATCCAAGAAGCGATGGCAGCAGCTCCGACGGTGGTGAGCTTCTCCGTGGATGCGAGGCGCTTTTCTTGATGCGGTGCAATACGACAGCCCCGACATTCCTGATGCAACAGCAGCGACGGCGACATACTTCTCCTTCGTTGCGAGACACTTCTCTCGATGCAGTGCAATATGACAGCTACAGCGCCGACATTCACGATGTGACGGCAGCAGCAGCGACGTCGACACGCCTCCTCTTAGTTGCGTGACGCTTTTCTCGATGCGGTGCAATACGACAGCTACAGCGGCGACATTCAAGATGCGACGGCAGCAGCGACGGTGACACGATTCTTCTTCGTTGAGTCGCGCTTCCAGCTCCTTGCGACACGCATTCCCTCAGAAGGCCTCAAAACAGCAGCAGGCACTTCCAAAGAACTCTGGGGAGCTGGGGGTTGAAGTCTGTTGTCCCTGAGACTTCAGCAGCAGACAAGCTCTTTTCCAAGCCCTTGAAGATCCTTCACAAGTTGAAAATAAAGTACACAAAGTTCCTTTCTCCTCATTTGGCAGTCAGGCAACCACTGCAGGCTAATACCCCAAGCAGCACTTCAGCTTAGGGATACTTTCTCCTCAGTTTCTTCAGGTTTTTCTCCTCAGCAAACGTTTCTTCTTGTAGTCCAAAAGTGATCTAATTTCTTGGGATCAGGGTCCCAATATTTATACCCCAAAATCCTTTGTCCTCTGAGGGCAGAGCGGCCTTTGCCCAGTCCAAACCAGTTCTGGAGCACTCTGTTTACATGACTCCTTCTTTCCTTTCACAGTGCAGGGCAGAAACATCAGACGCCCTACAGGAGGTGGAGCCAACATTGTGGAGGGAAAGCAGAGCCCTGGAGCACTTTGTTGACATGATTCCTTCTCTTCTTTCACTGTGCAGGGCAGAGACATCAGACGCACTGCAGGGGGTGGAGACAGCACTGTGGGGGGCAGGCACAGTCCTATTCAGGTCCCTCCCATCTAGATGCAGATCTCTCTATTCACCACTGGGCTGACTCATTCTGTCTCCTGGAATCCCCCAGCCCTGTCACTCAAACTCCAGACAAGGAATACACAACCTAGCAGAGGCAGGCTTGGAAGGCTGGACAAGAAAATACCTACTTTCTAAAAGTGGTATTTTCAAACACAGAATGTTAAAATCAACTTCACTAAAAGATGTATTTTATCATTCTGAGATCAGGCATACTATACTCAAACTCTACCATGTTCCCTGAGTAGGATTATAAAATGAAATAATCTAATTGCTTATTCTGGCCTATGGAGAAAAGGTAGTCTTGCAATAGTGAAAAACGAAAATGGCTGTAATTCACTATTAGGACATGCCACACACACCAGGGCATGTCCTACCTTATACTTACAATGCACCCTGCCATTGGGCCTACCATAGGGGTGTCTGATATGAGGAAAAGGGAAGGTTTAGGGACTGGCAAGTGGGTGCACTTGCCCAGTCAGCATGCAAGTACAAGACTGCACACAGGCTCTGCAATGGCAGGCCTTAGACACATTTTACAAGGCTGCTTCTGTGGGTGGCACAACCAGTGCTGCAAGTCTACCAGCAGCATTTGGATTTACAAGCCCTGAGCACACTCAGTGCACGGTACTAGGGACTGACAAGTAAACCAAACAAGTCAATCATGGAATCACTAATCCATACATCAATTTACAATAGGGAGCACTTGCACTGTGGCACTGAACAGCAGTGGCACAGTGCCCAAAGCATCTAACACCAGCAAAAACACATGAGGCAACAGCAAAAATGGAAGGGAGACCCACGCCAATGGTGCCAGGTCTAACAGTATGGGACCAGCGATTCGCGATAAGTCCTGTTGAATTCTTGCGGGTACCCGTCCGGTCCCGGCGTCTTACCAGAGTGTAGGTGAGAGATGGCTTCATGGACATCGTCCGGAGTAATGGGGAGATCCATGGTCTCCGAGACCTTTTGGGGCAGACGCTGCAGGTGGGTCCCCGTCTCCGCCAACAGCGCAGTCAGTGAGGCCTTGGGAGGGCGGGACGTGTAGAGAGTGGCATAGTATGCTGCGAAGGCATGGGCAGTAGCTCGTGAGGTGCAATGGTGGGTAACATGTCCATCGCAGACCTCGGGAATGATGCGTGCGGCCATGGGGTAGGAAATGAGATTATGGAGTAGTTTGCGGATTTTATCTCCCCAGCCATATATCCGAGCCACCGAAGAGTGCCACAGCATTTTGGCGGCCTCCAGAGAGACCTGACAGATCTCTTCCACAGCGGTGCGAGCTGCCGAGCGGACTCATCACCCACAGTCGACCCCGGAGCCGACTCAAGCTGGGCGGCCTGGGCCTCCAACTCTACAAGGTGGGCGACCTGAGCCTTGCGCTTCGTATGGACCAAGCCCCTAGCCACCCCCCTTATGGTGGCCTTACCGGCCTCCCACAGAGTACCTGGTGATGAGACTAACTCTGTGTTGAGCACAAAGTAGCTCTTCAATTCTCGGCCAAGCGATTCAACAAAGTCCTTGTCTAGCAAAGTCCAGGCATTCATTCTCCAGGTCGTGCAAACACCATCAGGGGCGTTCCCAAGCCGGAGGGAGACAGGGGGGGGGGATCTGATATGCCCCTGGGCAGAATAGCGGCCCCGGACACCAAAGAGCAATCAAGGGCAAGCAACAAAAGCAAGTCATTACGAGAGTGGGTGTGGTGGGCTGCAGAAGTGTGGGTGTACTGCTGTCGCCTGGGATTCCACACCTTCCACATACCGCAGAGACCCAGGGCGGAGGACCAATCAGAAAGGCGCTTAGCAGAGGCAAGGCGGGGTGCAGAGGGAACACCTGTTGAGTCATGGGAGGGGTGCATGACAGCATTAAAGTCTCCTTCGATGACCGTCAGGCCCTCAGGAATGGTCGAGAGCAGGAGCTTGAGTCACCGGAGCGCGTCAGTCATGGCAGCGGGGGGAATGTAGAGAGATACAAAACTAAGAGGGTGTCCCTCAGTCTTACCAGTCAGGGCCACATAGTAGCCTTGTGAGTCGTTCTCAACCCGGGACAGACTAAAGGGAAGACCCCTACGGAGCAGTATGGCCACCCCCCTGGAGCCCAGAGTAAAGCCAGAGTGCCAGACCCTATCGAACCCATACCGTGCAAGGAAGGCACATTGGGTGCCCAAAAGGTGTGTTTCCTGTAAAAGGAGGATATCGGGAGCATGGCATTGGGAGCTTCGGAGAACTGCAGATCGCTTGACACGGTCCAACAGACCGTTAACATTCCATGATAGAATGAGTAGGGGTCTGTGTAGAGTGGACATCATATGGGCGGGTATTGTATGTGGAGCATTACTACTGCTGTGCCTATATCCCAAGGGAGGCCACCTCTGGCCGCGGCAATGGGATACATTGCGCATGGTATGAGAATCGCTGTGTCGCGAGCTGTGGCGCGTGTTCAGTGCTGGATGCCAAATAAAACAAAAAACAGCGGCCCGTAGGCGGCCAAAAACAACTAACCATCGGGCGACAACGGTCTGCCCACCCTCCCTCTCCCCCCAACACCCCCCACCCGACATTTCGGAACATGAAGCATCTGTCGCCCTGAAAAACAACAAGAAGTCAGCAACGCAGCTGAACCGGGAGGCTAATCTAAAACGGTTAGCAAAACCTAAGCCTGACATTGATGATGAACCCCTCCATGTAGACAGTAAAAATCGTTAACAGCTAGAAAAGAAAGAACAGATAACCAAGAAGACCAAGTCCTGCAGTGAGCTCAGACTGTTCAGGTATTGTAAGTGGCAGAGCTTGGTCTTATGGTGGCAGACCCTTACATGTGTGCGAGCCGAGGAAGGGGCACACCACCACAGGGGATGTTGATAGAGCAGCATATGATCGTCAGGTAGCAGCCACTCACGGTCAGTTCCCATCATCGCCCCCAGTACTTCGGAGCACAGGACTCCGTGACAAGTCAGACTCAGAGATGGCCTGGCACGAGGCCCCTGGGGGGTCCGGGACGTGGTCCAGGTCGATCCGGGAACCAGTGGAGTTTGGAGACCCAGATCTTCTGGGCGTCGCAGAAGGAGGAGACAGCTGAGGCGCATCTTCCGGGGAGCGGGAGGCCGATCCCCGGCGGGCACCCATCCTGCGAGACCTGTTGCGGCGCCCCCGGGACGTAGGTGGAGTCAGGTGGGGTTGCGTGGACACCTTCAGAGCAGGGGAGGAGGCCAGGGTGGTTCGGAGAGGGCGCTTCTCTGTGAGCCAGGTCCAAGCCACCTGGGAACTGTCAAAGAAAAACGCCTTGTCCTGAAAGATGACTCGAAGGTGGGCTGGAAAGAGGAGGCCATACCGGAGTCCCAGACTACAGAGTTTCTGCTTAACTTTGGCGTAGGTGCGACGCTGGGTATGCACCTCCTGGTTTAGTCTGGGAAAATCATGATCTTGCTTTTCTGGAAGGTCAGAGGGCCCTTCCTCCGGGCCTCCCTAAGGATAGCGTCTCTGTCCCGGAAGTTGAGGATCCGCAGGATGATGGGCAGGGCGGGAGCCCCCGATGGAGGCCGGGGAGCCAGAGAGCGGTGGGCACGCTCAATAGCAAACCATGGGGAGAGGGAGTCTTTAGTCATCCATGTGCGCACCCAGGTCTCCACCAACGTATCTGTGTGTCCTTGCTCCACTCCTTTTGGAAACCCAATAAGGTGCAGATTGTTCCTTTGCGCCCTGTTTTCAGCGTCCTTGGCCCGACGGTGAAGCTTCGACGTCTGGGTCTGGAGACGGGTCACCTGGGTCTTGAGCTGGCCTATATCATCCTCAGCCGTGGAGAGACACGACTCCGCCTCCGAGATCCACGCCGTGGCTATTGCACAAGGTCCTGTTGAAAATGGGCCATGTCCACCCGCACCTCACCAATCTTTTTCTCTACCGATGTCTGCGACGCACCAATAGCTTGGAGGATAGTGGATACATCTCCCCCAGGGAGACTGATCGGCAGGTTAACCCCCCCCCGGCTCCCGGTCGCCCATGGTGAATTTGTCCATCGTTGTTTGGGTGGGGAGGCTGGGGTCTGTAGGGCACGAGTCCTACCCATCGTGTCAACCGTCACACGGGCGAGAAGAGCCGGCGAGCACCCGGACAGGAGGGGGGTCCACGGCACCCACACCGTCAATACTCTGGCCCGGGCATCTGGGTCAGCCCCCTAGGTCACCGTCCTCTTCTAAAGAGAGCCCATAGACAACCAAGATAATCACCCCAAGCAGGAGGAGTACCAAGCAGCGGACAGCCAAATAGGCCCCGGAAGGTAAGTCTCTCAGATGTTGCACAGTGGGTGAAAGGCAGTTCCAGGAAGTCGGGCAGCTCCAGGCAGCAGCATCAGCAAACAAGGTCCATTAGGGTGCAGAGGAGCCTAGACGAGCGGCAGAGGCGACGGGCAGGGGGCTCGGCAGCGCCCCTCCATCCCCCACTGGCAGAGACAAGTCCGGGGGGAGGGGGGTGACCCCACGCAGCCAACTCCCTCCGGCGGCCCCACCAGAGAGCACGCACCTCCACTACCCGCTACTGACAATGGTAGCGGAGGCCACTGGGGCCGGGGAAGCCAAGAGGGCCAACACACCCCAAAAGCCAGCAAACGCAGAGAGGCACCTCCAAAGGACACCGTGGCGCCAGGAGGAGAGGGGACAGCAAGAAGGAGGGAGGGCGGGGGTGGTGCCACCACCACACTGCCCGCCACCCGACATGATGGCTGAACCCCAGCCCCACGCACTGGCAGTTGAGCCCCCAAGGCCACCAGGGAGTCCAAATGCCCCGGAGGACCAGCCGGCCCAGAGGCAAGAGGGGACCGCCACCACCGCACCGGTCCAGAGCGGTCATGGGGGGTGGTGTGAGCCAGGTGAGGGAGGTCCAGTGCCCCCCACGGGCCGGCAGACTCAGGAGGCACCCCCAGAGGTGAAGTGTGGCACGAGAGGGGGGGCTGGAGCAGCGATCCTAACACTCCACCCTCCACCCAATACAGTGGCCGATCCCTGGCCCCCTGACAGTCCAGGGCTCAAGGCCACCACACGGACACGGACACGGCCCCCCCTGAGGCCCTGCAGCAAAGAGGAGGCCGCCGCCCCAACACAGATCCAAAACAGCAGAGGAGCTGGGGCGAGACAGCCGGGGTAGAAGAAGCCAGGCAGAACCAGTGTACCCACCAGTCAGCCAACACAGGGGGCACCCTGAAAGTAGAAATGAGGCACGGGGGCGGGAGTGCCAATGTCCCCACACCGCCCGCCACCCGACACAGTGGCCTAGCCCCGGCCCCACTCACCAGCGGTCCATGGCCTGCAGTCACCCACGTGGCTCAGGTGCCTCCGCAGATCCGGCGCTGCAGGTGAGATCAAGGCAGGCTGGAAGAAGGATGTTCTCAGCCCCGGCAGGCCTCAGGGGGGCTCAAGGGCTGCACCCCCGCGAGATGCAGTGATGGATGGCATCCGGGCCGCAGACGGCAGCCAGAGAAGGCCTCACCCCCACCGACCCGCCAGACAGCGCAACCAACGCTGGGCCGGAGGAAGAACACCAGAGGCAGTCCGAGGAGATCACCGCTCCCTGCACCACTGCCCGACACTGGCAGTCGAGGCTCGGCGGTTCGCACACGGCCACAGGGCCGCTCCGGTGGGGTTCCGATATGAGCCCCCTGTGCAGCAGGCCAGGCTTCGATCACCTGGAAGCCAGGCCGCTCCCGGCGATCGCCGCACACCACCCCCAGCGCCGGGGCTCCCACCGGAGCATCCTCACACCAGGACGTGTCCGCTGCACGGACGTGTAAACAGGAGCAGGCAGGCACAATCACCAGCGCTGCCAGGGTAGACGAACCCCCATGAAGGTGCCGAGCTTCGGGATGAAGGGCCGCCGGGGTCGTCATTTTGAGGACCCAGGGGCGGCTGCTCTCAACGGCAGGGACGCCGGTCTGCCCGCAAGAGGGATCAGAAGAGAGCCGACGGTGTAGGGAAGCCAAGCAGATAGTCTGAGGAGGTGAGCAGCAGCTGGTAACGGGGGGATGGAAGGCGGATGACGGAGGGTTCCGGAGCACTCTTAGAGTGCGTTCGCCATCTTGACGCCTCAAGTCACGCCTCTCCGTTCCATTTTAAGTCAAAGTGCTATGTTTTTAAAATTGTTCTTTAAAACAACCTAATTATGAGTGTGCTTTAAAATCACACTTTCCAGGTGTTTCATCTTGAATGACAAGTTAAATGTGATTTAAAACATGTAAACCTGAGACTTGAGCCAAATTTGTGTTGAAGAATACATCAAGTACCTTTCAGAATATGAGGCATATCCAGAAGGGAATCCGCAACACACCTTAGCAGAATACTAGGTACTTTGCCCATAGGGAACCAAAGTGCTGCACCTCAGCAGATGCCTTTGAATATGTCTAGAGGATTCTGACCACCACAATGTAGCAGAATCTAACCACGTAAAGTAATGTTTTGCCCAGCACATAATGAAGATGTTGCTCCTGTGACAAAACAGTAAGTATGCATCTAGTATCACAAAAGGACATGATGATAGCACGCACCACCGGTTTCCAAAAGTGCCTGGGAAACACGTTAAATCATTTTTCAACAAAGGTATGGATGTCACTCCATCCAATCAGTAAAGGAGAAGTGAGTTGATTTTATTTATGAACTAGAAGTTTGTAATCGATCCTACATTCCAGGTTAATCCCCATGAATTCTTCACCTGCTGACATTACTATAACCAAGGCCCCTACTTTGGACCTCATTACATTTGCCTCTATGCAGTGTAACGATTTACTCAGCTGCCCAAAGTTACCAATACTGAGTATTTACTGGTAACTCAAGCATGTATGATGTACCCAGTATTACTAGATAGACCCTGAGGGCCCCCTTAGAAATGATGAATTTTCCTGGGAATCAGTAATTATCTTTAGCTGCATCCAGCAGATTAAGTCTTCTGGTGATGTGCACTAGGACAGCAGTGCTTCTGCAGACCTTGTTGTAATTATGATGTGTCCAGTAAATCCCGTTACAGACCCCATCAGAATTACTATAAAACTGATACTGATGGCCATATCGTGTTACACTATTGGAGTTCCTTTCTTGCATAAGTGAGTGAGTTAATGATGGCACAACACTGAACATTTTACTCTTCTAAGGTGACAATCCCTTGTTGCAAAATAATTTTAATTTGAAAGTGCAAAGAGGCAGAGTAATCCAGAAATTGTTAGTTTCAAGATTGGTTCCTTGGGAAGCTGGCTCCATATAAACTATACCAAAGTAAGGTATAGTGTGCACAGAGTCCAGGGAGTCCCCAGGGGTATAGCACTGGCTAAATTAGATAAGTACTAATACCTCTCTTTGTGGTAGTGTGGGAGAGCAGTTAGGCTTATCCAGATGATGTGTTAAGCATTTATTGTACTCATTTACTCAAAGACGGATACACACACTCGGAAGCAGAATCCAGACCAATTAGGTAATTATAAAAAAAATACTCATGTTTTATTTTAAAACCAAGCAGGACTTAGCACAGGTGAGTAATGGATATTTTCAAAATGCAAGACTGTTCAAGGTAATTCAGTTGTGCTTGAAATTACAATTGGTACGGGTTTGTATCACTTTTAAATGCAATTTGTATCTTACAGTAAATACTTTTAGATTACTTTTGAGTTACTTTGAATTACTTGGAGTACTGAGGGTGGTAAGCCTAGATACCCCACCCTAAGATTTCTACATACAAGGTAAGTACAACTTTTTATACTGAGCAATTGAATTCACTTTTCTCCACACATAGCAGTTCAACACTTAGAATAAGTTTAAGCCCAAAATGTTGTAACAAGGGTTCTTATGGGAGAAAAATGGTTATCGGTTTTGGAGGTAAGTACTCTACTCACAAGGGTGAGCTTTTGGGGGTTAGGACCAAAGTTCTCCAAGGTCTAGGGGGGGCACTCAAAGTGCACCACCAGTGGCACCAGGCGGCTGGGTGCAGAGTACAGGGGCCCAATGTCAGCCAATGGGGATAACGGGGCCTTCAGTTATGGTCTGCTGACGAGCAGGCTACTTGGTTGTGGGATCCAAACTCCTGGAGTTAAGGTCAGCACTGCAGGGCCAATGACCAACACAGGAGCTGCACCACCAGCGACCAGGTCCAGGTTGCAAAATGGACGTCTGGGACCCTGTGCTTTCCAATAGAGACCTTCGGTTTTGGAAAGATGCTGCAGGTTTAGGCAGGGAGACTTCCTGAAGGCAACCACCGGCTGGAGAGGTAAGTTGGGATCTTGGGAGATGCCTGGACACGGTCAGTTGGGCCACCCAAGGGCGTGGGGCATCTGGTGCAGTGTTGTCTTCTGGCATCGGGATTTTGTTACCCACTCCGGTCGCGGGGACACTTTTGGTTGAGGCTGCAGGTGTCGTTGGGAGTCTTGAGGGAGGACAAGGGTCACCAGATCCCAGGTCAAAATCACTGGGGAGACCTCCTTGGGATGTTTGGCCACTCTTACTCGGGCCATGGCTGTCAGGTGCAGAGTGGTGCAGAATCGCAGAGTCAACGGAATCCGGATCCCGAAGGTAGGTCTTTGGTTGAGCAAATCCGGTGGTTACGGGAGGCAAAGTCTGTGGGAAGGTTGCAGGGCAGGTGCTTTGAGCTCTGATGGTTGCTGGCTGCTGGACTTCCTGATGTTCTTGCTGTAGACAGGTCATGAATGGGACAGGCCAGTAGGGCTGAGGCCAAGGCAGTTGGTGTCCTCTTCTTCTTCCTGGGTCAGCTCAGCTCTTCAGCCCTTCTTCTTTCTCCCGTGAATCTGAGGTGGCAAGGTTCAGGGTTTCTCCTAAATACTAAATTTAGGGGTGTTAAAGGGGTGTGCAGGTGGGGACCAATGGGTCCCTTCCTTGGGGTGGGTACACTCTCTATCATGCCACCTTCTAGTGGGAGGGAGTATGAGCCTCTTCCTAATTGACTGAGTCCGCTCATCTTCAAGATGGAGGGGGCTAAGATGTGTGCTGCACCTCGCCTCCCCACGTGAGGGGTAGGGTTGGCAAAGGTGGGCGCACTCTTCTTCTTAGCTCGTGTTTCCCGCCAATTCCCCTGCCCAAAGTGGGGGCCAGAACCGTTAGGAGTCAGTTGCTGGGGCAGAAAAAGGCAGGGACAGCGTCCAAAGGCGGCAGGCCTTTGACGCTTCCCCTTTCATGCACCCAGCCCATCCTGGGGAAGGACAAAAACAACAAGTGATGGACTGAATGTGGATCAATGTCACACACTCCCCCAGTCAAAAGATCTGGGCCCAAATCCATCGTTTTTTTGCACTCCACACCACCCTGGGTTAGACAATGGCGATATGCAAATCAGCTCTGACCCTGTTGCCCCATGGGAACAGTCCAGTCCGAACTACAAAAGCCATGTCCTTCCCAGAACGGAATCAAGCATCCGAGGACCGGACCGGTTTCGAGGTAACGCCTCTCTTCAGCCCGGCTTGCTTGACTCCAAGTGGTGTGGAGTGCCTGGGACCCACGTCTGGGCATCCCCAGCGCACTTAGGGCGGCAATTGCAAAAACAACAAGTGATGGACTGAATGTGGATCAATGTCACACACTCCCCCAGTCAAAAGATCTGGGCCCAAATCCATCGTTTTTTTGCACTCCACACCACCCTGGGTTAGACAATGGCGATATGCAAATCAGCTCTGACCCTGTTGCCCCATGGGAACAGTCCAGTCCGAACTACAAAAGCCATGTCCTTCCCAGAACGGAATCAAGCATCCGAGGACCGGACCGGTTTCGAGGTAACACCTCTCTTCAGCCCGGCTAGCTTGACTCCAAGTGGTGTGGAGTGCCTGGGACCCACGTCTGGGCATCCCCAGCGCACTTAGGGCGGCAATTGCATAAAACAACAAGTGATGGACTGAATGTGGATCAATGTCACACACTCCCCCAGTCAAAAGATCTGGGCCCAAATCCATCGTTTTTTTGCACTCCACACCACCCTGGGTTAGACAATGGCGATATGCAAATCAGCTCTGACCCTGTTGCCCCATGGGAACAGTCCAATCCGAACTACAAAAGCCATGTCCTTCCCAGAACGGAATCAAGCATCCGAGGACCGGACCGGTTTCGAGGTAACACCTCTCTTCAGCCCGGCTAGCTTGACTCCAAGTGGTGTGGAGTGCCTGGGACCCACGTCTGGGCATCCCCAGCGCACTTAGGGCGGCAATTGCAAAAACAACAAGTGATGGACTGAATGTGGATCAATGTCACACACTCCCCCAGTCAAAAGATCTGGGCCCAAATCCATCGTTTTTTTGCACTCCACACCACCCTGGGTTAGACAATGGCGATATGCAAATCAGCTCTGACCCTGTTGCCCCATGGGAACAGTCCAGTCCGAACTACAAAAGCCATGTCCTTCCCAGAACGGAATCAAGCATCCGAGGACCGGACCGGTTTCGAGGTAACACCTCTCTTCAGCCCGGCTAGCTTGACTCCAAGTGGTGTGGAGTGCCTGGGACCCACGTCTGGGCATCCCCAGCGCACTTAGGGCGGCAATTGCAAAAACAACAAGTGATGGACTGAATGTGGATCAATGTCACACACTCCCCCAGTCAAAAGATCTGGGCCCAAATCCATCATTTTTTTGCACCCCACACCACCCTGGGTTAGACAATGGCGGTATGCAAATCAGCTCTGACCCTGTTGCCCCATGGGAACAGTCCAGTCCGAACTACAAAAGCCATGTCCTTCCCAGAACGGAATCAAGCATCCGAGGACCGGACCGGTTTCGAGGTAACACCTCTCTTCAGCCCGGCTAGCTTGACTCCAAGTGGTGTGGAGTGCCTGGGACCCACGTCTGGGCATCCCCAGCGCACTTAGGGCGGCAATTGCAAAAACAACAAGTGATGGACTGAATGTGGATCAATGTCACACACTCCCCCAGTCAAAAGATCTGGGCCCAAATCCATCGTTTTTTTGCACTCCACACCACCCTGGGTTAGACAATGGCGATATGCAAATCAGCTCTGACCCTGTTGCCCCATGGGAACAGTCCAGTCCGAACTACAAAAGCCATGTCCTTCCCAGAACGGAATCAAGCATCCGAGGACCGGACCGGTTTCGAGGTAACACCTCTCTTCAGCCCGGCTAGCTTGACTCCAAGTGGTGTGGAGTGCCTGGGACCCACGTCTGGGCATCCCCAGCGCACTTAGGGCGGCAATTGCAAAAACAACAACCGGGCCGGTCCTCGGATGCTTGTTTCCGTTCTGGGAAGGACATGGCTTTTGTAGTTCGGACTGGACTGTTCCCATGGGGCACACGGTCAGCGCTGATTTGCATATCGCCATTGTCTAACCCAGGGTGGTGTGGAGTGGAAAAACGATGGATTTGGGCCCAGATCTTTTGACTGGGGTGAATGTGTGACATTGATCCACATTCTGTCCATCACTGTTGTGTTTGCAATTACCGCTCTAAGTGTACTGGGGATGCTCAGACGTGAGTCCCAGGCACTCCACACCACTGGAGTCAAGCTAGCCGGGCTGATGAGAGGTGTTACCTCGAAACCGGGCCGGTCCTCGGATGCTTGTTTCCGTTCTGGGAAGGACATGGCTTTTGTAGTTCGGACTGGACTGTTCCCATGGGGCACAGGGTCAGCGCTGATTTGCATATCGCCATTGTCTAACCCAGGGTGGTGTGGAGTGGAAAAACGATGGATTTGGGCCCAGATCTTTTGACTGGGGTGAATGTGTGACATTGATCCACATTCTGTCCATCACTGTTGTGTTTGCAATTACCGCTCTAAGTGTACTGGGGATGCTCAGACGTGAGTCCCAGGCACTCCACACCACTGGAGTCAAGGTAGCCGGGCTGATGAGAGGTGTTACCTCGAAACCGGGCCGGTCCTCGGATGCTTGTTTCCGTTCTGGGAAGGACATGGCTTTTGTAGTTCGGACTGGACTGTTCCCATGGGGCACAGGGTCAGCGCTGATTTGCATATCGCCATTGTCTAACCCAGGGTGGTGTGGAGTGGAAAAACGATGGATTTGGGCCCAGATCTTTTGACTGGGGTGAATGTGTGACATTGATCCACATTCTGTCCATCACTGTTGTGTTTGCAATTACCGCTCTAAGTGTACTGGGGATGCTCAGACGTGAGTCCCAGGCACTCCACACCACTGGAGTCAAGCTAGCCGGGCTGATGAGAGGTGTTACCTCGAAACCGGGCCGGTCCTCGGATGCTTGTTTCCGTTCTGGGAAGGACATGGCTTTTGTAGTTCGGACTGGACTGTTCCCACGGGGCACAGGGTCAGCGCTGATTTGCATATCGCCATTGTCTAACCCAGGGTGGTGTGGAGTGGAAAAACGATGGATTTGGGCCCAGATCTTTTGACTGGGGTGAATGTGTGACATTGATCCACATTCTGTCCATCACTGTTGTGTTTGCAATTACCGCTCTAAGTGTACTGGGGATGCTCAGACGTGAGTCCCAGGCACTCCACACCACTGGAGTCAAGCTAGCCGGGCTGATGAGAGGTGTTACCTCGAAACCGGGCCGGTCCTCGGATGCTTGTTTCCGTTCTGGGAAGGACATGGCTTTTGTAGTTCGGACTGGACTGTTCCCATGGGGCACAGGGTCAGCGCTGATTTGCATATCGCCATTGTCTAACCCAGGGTGGTGTGGAGTGGAAAAACGATGGATTTGGGCCCAGATCTTTTGACTGGGGTGAATGTGTGACATTGATCCACATTCTGTCCATCACTGTTGTGTTTGCAATTACCGCTCTAAGTGTACTGGGGATGCTCAGACGTGAGTCCCAGGCACTCCACACCACTGGAGTCAAGCTAGCCGGGCTGATGAGAGGTGTTACCTCGAAACCGGGCCGGTCCTCAGATGCTTGTTTCCGTTCTGGGAAGGACATGGCTTTTGTAGTTCGGACTGGACTTTTCCCATGGGGCACAGGGTCAGCGCTGATTTGCATATCGCCATTGTCTAACCCAGGGTGGTGTGGAGTGGAAAAACGATGGATTTGGGCCCAGATCTTTTGACTGGGGTGAATGTGTGACATTGATCCACATTCTGTCCATCAGTGTTGTGTTTGCAATTACCATCCTGGGGAAGGAGGCATGACACCTCTTCCTAAGATGAACTTTTTTTGTGGACTCAGAGTGGAGGCTCTCTACCCAGGGGTCCAGAAACCTGCATGGTGGTGGCAAATGTCGGGCAGTAATTCAGGAACCACACCAGGTCTGGCTGATTTTCATTTGGCATCTCTAAGATGCCCTCTGAGTGCTTTTTACATTCAATCCCACGCTGGCATCAGTATGAGTTTATTTTTCTGAGAAGTTTGCTACCACCAAACTTACCAGTTTTTAGTAAAGCCATTTTGGAGCTGTGGAGTTCGCAATGACCAACTCCCAGACCATGTACTCTTTATGGCTTTACTACACTTACATTGTCTAAGAATGCACTGTAGGGGTACAGGGCTCATGCCTTTGTACCTTCACCTTAGGGCTACTGTACCCTGCTAGAGGGATGACTTACCTAGGCCTTAGGCAGTGGATTGCAGGCATGGCACACAGGGATGTGCGCCATGTTGACGCTTCACTTTTCTCTGCACCAAAACACACAGCCTGCAGTGGCAGTATGTGTGTGTTACGGTGCAGGGCCTCTAAGGGTGGCACAATAGGTGATGCAGCCCTTAGAGCCCTTCCCTGGTCACAGTGCCCTTGGTACCCATGCTACCTTTTACAAGGGGCTTACCTGTGGCCAGGGATGAGCCAATTGTGGATACAAAGGTACATACAGTCTTAAGAAAGAACACAGGCCCTGGGAACCTGGTTGGTAGGGAGCTAGGGCACATCAAGTCAGGTTGCATTAGATATCAGGCAAAAGGTGTGGGGTAACCATGCACAAATAGGCACTTTCCTACAGTTCCTTACAGTGAGATACATGCAAGCCAAGGAGGACCTCAAACGGGAACTTCACAATTATAAGGTCTTTGTAAAAGTGGAAGAGAAATCTCATTTTGACGGGCACTGTGTACTTGCTGTGTTGCACTACAAGATGGAGATGCCAACAAACCCATCTTCCAGGCACTGTTTTCCTCACATAATTAAATTATGAAGTAGCACCACACATAGTTGTGAGGGTTCTCGCAGATGACAACTATACTTAGAATCCATCCTTATGGCATACTTGGCATACATTTTCAACCTCACTGGATAGTTCTTCCACGAACCTTCTGTGGCACTTAGCACCTTTTCGCTCTAATTTGCCAGAATATAGCACATCACTGGAATATAGTACATCACTGGGAGTGGAGAACAGAAATGACCCAATACTTGTAAAATCTCACTGAGACCCACGGAGAGATGTGGAGCTTGACTCCTACAGTGTGTCGGAGGGAGGGTCGGAAATGAAAGCTAGGAGGCCGTATAGGGTGAATACTTGTGTCCAAGTCTTTATTGCAATATCTTTAATACAGGATCGTTGACCAAGTATGACCAAAAAAAAATGGGGTCTCGTTCTGTAGGTACAGTTTTGTTGAGTGGATTGCGCCGTCATTAGCACGCAGTCTCCTCCCTTGCTTCTTGTGCTCTTTCTTGTCGGCAGTGGTGGTTCCCCCAGAATACTCGGAAGGAAAACAAACAATAGTGGTGGTGAGTATTCCGAGATATTCTGGTCACTCTGTACTACCCTTCACCTTCCTTTAGTGGTGTTTTGTGCTGTACAAAAAACTATAGTGAAACTGGGAGGGAGGGACATGCAGGGATGGAGAAATAGGGAAAAAAACTATTGAGTTATTGTTCCAGGCTCGCTCCAGTGATTAAGGCTTTAATTATTTGCCCCCTACAAGAAAAAAAAGAATAACAAGCCTATTTGGAAAAGAACACGGTTCCTACTAACAAAACAAAACCAAATGCCAGGAGCAGTTTGCACACGGCTGGCTAAACATACAGTCCTGAAATGCCTTTGGGTTACAGGAACGCAGTGCGATTAAATCAGGGCCCCGCTTGTAACTTACTTGGCGATTATGAGTCGCAGAGTGCCCCGCTTCTAATGCCTGTTCCCTTTTGGTCCCTCCCCCTTCCCTCCTTGTGGACACGTCCCCGGTACCCTGGTCACTCACCGCCAGAGCCGTAACTCTCCAGAGTTACGGCGGTAAGCACTCGTCTCCCGGGGGTGTCCACCACTCCTCACTCCACGTCTCCGGTTCTTCTACGGTCGCGTTGGCGGAATGGTCAATCCTCAGATTTCCTTCTTCCAGCTCCGACTGCAGCCTCTTCTCCTCCCTGAGGTCCTTCGCTTCGGCGTCCTCCTCTTTGGCGTCTTCGGCTTCGGTGTCTTCCGCTTTCCCCGTTTCCGGACTCTCCCCACCTTCTTGTGATAGGCTCGTTTTCTCTACCTCCTGCGGTCGTGATTGGTCATCCTCAATGACGCTTCCCGCGTTGTCCTGCAGGGGAGAGGGCGTGAGTTGGGTGTTAACCCAGTCGTGACCAAATCCTGTCCTTTCTCTGGGTGCGAGCCAAGCACCAGGGTAGGTGGTGCTGGCCCCCCCTGGATTCTCCCTGACATTCCCCTACCCTAACTTTCCTGCTAACAGAATACTGTTCAAGAGGATGTCTCAAGAGGAAATCAGCATTCGCCTGGTCTTTGCCTTTTCTATGTCTGGTGGTGAAATGAAATGGTTGAAGGGCTAAGAACCATCGTAGAATGCGGTCATTGCGTCCCTTGTTTCTGGCAAGCCACTCTAGAGGAGCGTGGTCTGTGTACAGAATAAATTTGTTTGCTTTAGTATTTCAGGGATTCCACAGCCCATTTTATGGCAAGGGCTTCTTTTTCTATTACCGCATATTTACTCTCTCTAGGGAACAGTTTCCTGCTGATAAATATCACTGGTTTTTCTTGGCCTTGTGAATCTTCTTGTGATAATACTGACCCTAGTCCCTTTTCGGAGGCATCTGTTTGTAGGATAAATGGGCGGGTATAGTCAGGACTTGAGAGAACTTGCTTTGTAATAAGCAGAGTTTTCAGATGGGCGAAAGCCTGTAGGATACCTGGCGAGGGTTTTTAAAATTCTTTTTCTGTATTCACAACCTTCTTTAAAAGGTCGGTCAAAGGAGATGCTATTTCAGAAAAGTCAGGGATGAATCTCTGGTAATATCCTAGCCCGTAAATCTCTACGGGTTGCAGGGAATGGTAAATTGCCGCTGCCTTCTCTTTCTGCAGTTTGATGTACCCCTCTCCTAGGAGGTGCCCCAGATATTTAACTGACTTAGCAGCCAGATGGCTTTTAGCAGGGTTTATGGTGAGCCCCCCTTTTTTCAGTACCTGGATGGTGTTTTCTGGATGGAGTAAGTGGAGGTCCCATGTATTGCTGTAAATGACAATGTCATCAATATAGGCCGATGCATAGTCCTGATGAGGTTTGAGGATTAGATTCATCAGGCATTGGAAAGTGGCCGGTGCCCCATGTAGACCAAACGGTAACACTTTAAAATGGAACAACCCTCCTGGAGTGGAGAAGGCGGTCTTTTCTTTATCACATTCTCTAAGGGGAACCTGCCAGTACCCCTTACATAGATCTAAGGTGCTAATATACTTGGCCTTCCCTAATTTTTCAATCAGCTCATCTACACGGGGTAAAGGGTATGCGTCGAAGCGGGAGATCTTGTTCACCTCTCTAAAATTAATGCAAAAACTAATGGGCCCGTCAGGCTTAGGCACGATGACAAACGGGGAGTTCCATTCGCTTTTGGAGGGCTCAATAATACCCATCTGAAGCATTTGCTGGACCTCTGCTTCAATAGCCCCCCTTCTGGCTTCCGGGATTCGGTAGGGTCTCAATCGTACTGTTTTTGTGGGCTCTGTGTGGATGGCATGTTCAATGAGGGATGTTTTCCCAGTGGTTAGGGAGAACACTTCCTTAAGAGACAGTAATCTGTTTTCCAGCTCTTCCCTTTGGGTATGGGATAGGTCGTGATCTATACTCTGAATGAACAGGGGACTGCTCTCACCCTGATTGATCATGAGAGCCGGTCGTGGTCCCTCCCATCTTTTTAAAAGGTTTATATGACAGATTTGTGTGTTTCTCTTCTCTTTTGGGTCTAGCTCCAATCGACATGTTACCGGAGTGACTTGCTCGATGATTTTGAATGGTCCCTGCCATTGGCCTAACATTTTCTGTTCTGAGGTAGGTCTCATCACTAGTACCAAGTCATCTACGCTTCACTTCCTTTCTTTTGTTTTTTTATCATATTGTCTTTTTTGTTCCTCTTGAGTTTGTTCCATATGGGCTTTTACGATATCTCTAATTTTGTACAGTCTGGTTTTTAACCCCAAAACATAATCAGGTAGTGGTTTGGCTCCTTCTGGTTCCTCTTCCCATTCTTCTTTCAGCATATCCAGAAGGGTTCTAGGTTGCCGACCATACAATAACTCGAATGGGGAGTAACCAGTGCTCTTCTGTTGTTTACAGCAAAGAGCGAAAAGAGCCAAGGGCAACATTTCCTCCCATTTTCGCGCCTCAAGTTCCAACAGCTTTTTTAGGGTAGCCTTTAAGGTAGCATTGTATCTTTCACAAAGACCGCCTGTTTGAGGATGGTATGCCGCCGTTCTAATCTGTTTTATATTCAACGGTTGGAAGACTTGTTTCATTAAATTTGATATGAAGGGGGTGCCTTGGTCGGTTATGATCTCTTTAGGGAACCCGACCCGGGAAAAAATATTGATCATGGCCTTTGCTATCTGGGTTGCATTTGGTTATCTCAATGCTACAGCCTCTGGGAACCGGGTGGCATAATCGACTACTACCAAAGCATATCTGCACCCACTACGGGAGGGCAAAAGGGGCCCTATAATATTCATCCCTATTCGAGAGAACGGTTCTTCAATTAACGGAAGGAAACGTAAAGGGACCCGTGGAGGCATGACCTGGCTGTTTTATTGGCATATAGGGCATTCCCTACAATATTTACGAACCTGTTGGTACACCCCTGGCCAATAGTATCGCCTTTTTGGTCTTTCCCCCCCCGAAATGGCCGCCTAGGAGATGACTGAGGGGCAGATATAAAACCTTTTCTCTATGGGACCGCGGGACCAGTAACTGAGATCTTGCTTCCTTCCCTGCTTTTCTATACAGTAGACCCTTGCTCTTAAATAACTGGGGACTGGCTTGATTTGGGTCTTCTTGCTCTAGGGATCTATTCCAGGCTTCATACAATGTGGGATCCTCTCTTTGTGCTACTACAAAGTCTCGGTCATGTTCCCATACTTTAATGGTGGCGGCATGTGTCAGCGCGACTGGGGCCCCTTGGTGTTTCTCTCTTCTTCTCTGTTTCCTGCTTTTACGGGATTTCCCAGGACATGGTTCGTGATCAGGTACTTGTGAGAAGGGAGCAGTTTGTCTCCATTCCCCTTTCTTGGGGATTGTGTCTAGGAGAAGTTGGTGCATGTGGGGATAGTCGGTCCCTAAGATAAATGGTTTTGGTAGTTTGGGAATGAGACCCACTTTGAGAGGAATTGGCTTTAGAGCAGGATCATGTTGAACAAATACTTCAGTGGTTTTGTAGGGTTTCTGATCCCCGTGTACGCATTGTAAGTTAACCATACCCGTATCCGACTGTACTCCCCCTGGAATAATCTGAGGTTGAATAATGCTCTGTAAGCATCCTGTATCTATGAGAGCTCCCCTTTTTTCCCCATTAACCCTCACGGTTTTGTGAAAGGGATTCGCATTACTTAGGATGGGGTTACAAACAAATGTTCTGGCAAGTCCAATGTCCATGGGCTCCTCCTTTTGGGGACATACTCGCGCAATATGCCCCACAATTAAAACATTGAGGGCCCAATACTGTTGGTGGCCGAGCCGAAGGTGGTGGGGGTCCCAGTAACATAGTTACAGTGTCTGCTTTTCTCACAGGTGGTGGTTTAGGAGTACGGGGATTAGAGCTCCCACTCCCCGGTTTTCAATGGCGCTCATCACGTCCTTTCTGGATGTCTTGGGCACGGTAATAGGCGCTTGCAATTTCCACAGCTTTTTCTAAGGTGAGGTCAGTATGCTGTCTGACCCATCGTTGTATGGGAGGGTGAAGAGAGTTTAAGTACTGCTCAAGGTATACACTTTCCATGATTTCTACTTTTGTAGCAAGGTCGGGTTTTAACCATCTTTCCGTCACATCGTGAACCCTATAATATAGTGCGCATGGTGTCTATTGGGGTCCTTCTTTTATTTGGCGTAACCGACCCCGATAGGTTTCCTGGTCTAACCCCATGCGTTCCAGGATGGTCTTCTTGACATCAGGATAGGGGGTGATCCCTAGTTGGTTCGCGGCCTGATAGGCGGCTTGGAGCTCTCCTGAAAGCAGGGGACCCAGATACTGGCCCCATTTGTATTCAGGCCAAGCAGCCACCCGGGCCATTCGTTCGAAGTTTGCAACAAAAAAAATCTGGGTCCTCCCCACTGAAGTATTTCTGGAGTACCACCGAGGGTAGGGTGGGGTTTCCTTTCTGTTGTGTCAGGGTTTCGGCCAGTCTAGTGATTGCATTTTCCTGGGTTTGGCTCTGCTCTGTAAGGGATCTGTGAAGTTTCTCACAATCTTCTTCAGCTACGATGAGAAACCTCTCCATAGCCTGACCCAGTTTTTCCTGGTTCTCAGCCATTTTCTTTAGTACGGCCTCCTTTTCCGACGATCCCACTTCTGACACCACCTGTCGGAGGGAGGGTTCGGAAATGAAAGCTAGGAGGCCGAATAGGGTGAATACTTGTGTCCAAGTCTTTATTGCAATATCTTTAATACAGGATAGTTGACCAAGTATAACCCAAAAAAAAATGGAGTCTCGTTCTGTTGGTACAGTTTTGTTGAGTGGATTGCGCCGTCGTTAGCACGCAGTCTCCTCCCTTGATTCTTGTGCTCTTTCTTGTCGGCAGTGGTGGTTCCCCCAGGATACTCGGAAGGAAAACAAACAATAGTGGCGGTGAGTATTCTGAGATATTCTTGTCACTCTATACTACCCTTCACCTTCCTTTGGTGGTGTTTTGTCGCATTGGCGGAATGGTCAATCCGCGGATTTCCCTACTCCAGCTCCGACTGCAGCCTCTTCTCCTCCCTGAGGTCCTTCGCTTCGGCATCCTCCTCTTTGGCGTCTTTGGCTTCGGTGTCTTCCGCTTTCCCCATTTCCGGACTCTCCTCGCCTTCTTTTGTTAGGCTCGTTTTCTCTACCTCCTGCGGTCGTGATTGGTCATCCTCAATGACGCTTCCCGTGTCGTCCTGCAGGGGAGAGGGCGTGAGTTGGGTGTTAACCCCCTCGTGACCGAATCCTGTCCTTTCTCTGTGCGTGAACCAAGCACCAGAGTAGGTGGCGCTGCGCCCCCCCCCCCTGGATTCTCCCTGACACAGTGCTTTCGGAAATATTAATTTTCTGCTATTGTTTATCACTGCCAGCAGTTTTCTGCGTATTTGGAATTTCACAAATCACCTCAGTAATTCATATGTGGGGTCCCTGGAGAGCCTTTAGAGGACACAATGGAATGTTATTTGGTGTGGTATTACTGCACCCAGTAAATACTAGGACCATAGGTTGTTGTATTATCATGTTTGGCATTCCTTCCCCATTCCACACCTGACAACAGTGGCAGCTGGTGACATTTGAAAGTGGTGAGGCGTAAAATGATAATCATACATACATAATGAATTTTGTAGTGGCACTGACATATTTTTGGTAAGGTGAACTCACTTTGAGCGTTTATACTCAATTTATAGAAAATATGAACGCAACATTGTCCAGAAATATCTGCCACGCTGTGTGTATGCATCTTTTTTACCCTTTTCAGAGGCCAGTTTCATATAATACAAGCAGTTACTAGAGTGGCAACCTTGCATGAACCATATCGATCAATAAAATGCTAGTGTAGCAGCAAGCAAGATTGGGGGGCCCGCCTAGCTAGCCTAGTAGCAACATTTGGAAAAAAAACGATAACTCTAATCACCAGTCTCTTCTCTTTGTGTGTGACTTTACATCTTGTACATTTGCAATTTTTTCTGTTTGTATCTTTTAACGCATGTAATAATCCTTATTCCTTATGTTTTGCAACTGGTTCTTATGTAAAGCACTCAGTCTCTACCTGCTGGCAAACCTGCCTGATGTAATGCGATGGCACTGCTGGTAATATTGCACCGTAATCTTTTCAGAAGTGGTCACTGTTACAAAACTATTACAAGCAGTTCAGGATGATTTAAATTGAACACAAGTACCTCGTATTACAGGAAAGTGGGAGTCCCCAGGTACACAAGACTTATAAGCAGTATAATGAAAAATTCCACCATAGCAGAAGGCCAGCAGATACACAGTTTAGTTAAGAAGGTGCACAAAAACTTTGAAAACTACAAACAGGCAAAGCAAAAGGCTGCCATTGTAACTTCTAATACACTAGTTTATTTAGATTTCGAAACAGTTTTAATGCGGGTTTTTGCAGCTTATTTCTTAAATCTGTTCTATTTTCTGACTACAAAAGATCAGTTGTGTCTTTCTTCCTTCAAATGCAGGAAAACCTGCAACGTATAGCAAAGTTGAACTGCATCGATCTGTCCGCTTATCTGAAAGCAAGGTCACAAGTTATCTATGTTCCCAAGGAGACGGCTTCTAATTTGCATTTTCTAGCCCAATCTGCCACGTTTCCCTGATCTATACATGACCAGCTACTGCACTCACAAGTTTTCTGACGTTCTGGCATGTCGAACTGCATTAAAAATACAATGAATATAAATATAAAAAACTTACCTTGGCTTCCCGCGCTGACTCCCGACTCGAGTCCCGAGACTGCATGCAGACTCCCGCCGTCCTGGATTTTGAATGTGGGCTCTCGTCATTGAAGGCTGCAGGCAGCCTCCCTCCCCTCCATGGCAGCCGGCGCTGATTGGTTCGGCCGGCTGCCCTAACTGCGTCATTTCTCATAGTCTGCATCCTGCAGAACGGGGAGTGGGAGGAGGCTTGGGGGAGCGGCTTGCCCACTGTTGCTAATACTGTCTGTTGGACAGCCTCTCAGGCTGTCCAAACAGTCAGTATTAACAACAGTGGGCAAGCCACTCCCCCAAGCCACCCCCCCTGCCCTGAGGCTCGAGAAACCAGGAAGTTCGGCTGACTGCTTTCTCGCCGTGCGAGAAGGGCAGGCAGAAACAAATGGTAGTTATAAATAAATAACTACCATTTGTTTCTGCCTTCTCGCACGGCGAAAAAGCAGGGGGGGGCGGCGCCCAAACGCCCCCATGGGAGAACCGCCACTGCCTGACAATTATGCACAGGGATTACACAGCCTGTGTTTTTTGGGCTAAAGCTGAAAGGAATTGTGAGAAGTTGGCCTGATATATGATGTTTCCAGTTCTGGAACCACCTTGTATCAGTCCAAATATCCCCTTATGGTGTCTGGTTGTAAGTCAACCTTATAGATAAGCTATCTTAAGGGTAGCATAGACTAAGCAGCCTTAAAGGCTTAACTCAAGAGGTCGTGTTAAGCAAGCTGTTTTACCAACCACAATCCTGTAATATCAAATGAAAAGACACCACACAAGTATATATTATAAAACTATATGTATTTATTACTCACAATAATCCCCAGTACTCTTTATGAATAAAGGGGCACAAGCGTTAAATCAAAAGCACAGTATAACATACAAAGTTGCACAATTATGGATGAGGGCGAGGGGCCACTCAGACCATATACTAAACAAGTGGTATAAGAGATACCAATCGAACAGTGGTTAGGCCTAGGGCCTAGGGAATCGCTGGGAGCAGTCGGGACAAGCAATGCTGAAGTCGGGAAAAGCCCGCGGGATTCAGGTGCAGCGCTGAAAGCGCACGCATGCACCAATGTTAGTCAATGGTGCGTAAAAGTTACACAAATAGAGTTTAAGGACACTTCCGCTGAACCTAGAGGGACAAAACTTAAGACACAGACCCTAGAGGTGTGTACCAGTGTGGGAACACCGGCGTTGCAATGTTACCTCACCCACAGGAAGCGGGTGCACAGGGTCGAAGTAGTGTCGGGTTTCGTCACGCGGATTCTTGGTGCTTGGAGCTGAAGAGGCTGCAGGCGCTGTGAAGGAGAAGTGTCCGGTGGGATCCAAGGGTGGATCGAAGTCGAAAAGTCCCTGAAAGCAGAGGGGACAGAGTCTGGGTCACTCAGCAGTGACCAGGGTTGAACCAGGACGGAACCAGGCAATGTCGGGCGCAATCAGGTGGTTGTCGAGGCGCTTCTCTCCGCTGTCACGTGGGCTCTGGGGCATCTGCGACGTCCAGGAGCGGGTCACGATTTGTCCCACGTAGGCTCTCGCCGTCGGCTTCAAGATTGGAGCAAACAACACTTGGCAAAAGCAATCCACGCGAAACCGGGAGATTGCGTCTCACTCGAACCAGGAGGGTCAGAGTGGGGGCTCCTTTTCAGGGGAGCTGTTGCAAATCTGGAGCAACCAGAATCGCAAGTCGTATTTCAAGTTTCGTCGGCACAGGGGCCACAAGCCGGCTGGCAAGTGACCGGGCCAACGCGTTGAGCCAAAAGAAGCAGAAGGGCCCCACGCAGCACTCGTCGAGTGTGGAGGGCTGAACTTCGGTGCAAGAGTGGCTCAGGGTTGAGGCTTCTCAAACCCCGGTGTACAGCTTCGAGGGTCACTCGTGGGCTGCACGGTCAGCGTCTCGTGGTCTTTCCAAGATGGCGTGCCCCACGCTTCCGGTCGCCTCCACGGGTCTCAGCTCTGCAGGGACTGTGGATCGGGCTGTTAGAAGGCAGGCAAGCTTGATCTCGTCGATCTCTGTCACTCGAGTTCCGGCGGGAACTGCAACAAAGCAGACGTCGAGGTGCTGGATGGTGCCTGTTTGCACAGGGTGGTCACTCCTTGACCACAAGGGAGATTCTTCAGTCTTCTACGTTGAGTAGGATGTCGAAGGGTCCAGAGTTTCGTTTCTTATGTTTCATCAGGATAATCTGAAGTGCTTTGGCACTGCTCCCAGTCTTATACCAATCTAGGGGGCTGGATTACCTGCTAGGTCCCCTCCTATGGGTGGGACCCAGGAAGTGGGTGGATACACCCCCTTCCTTTGATCCAGGCCGCGCTGGCACGAGGGCTGGAGTGCCCCAGAACCGGTTTGGCCGGATTATGCAAGGGGCAGCCTTGTGCTCCCCATGCAGTGTCTGGTTTCTTTCAAACTTCCCTGCTACAATCCACTACTCCTGTCTGGGGGGGTGTAACACCTCCCTGCGACAGGAAACCTTTTGTCCAGGCCCCCTTGGCTGAGTTTCGGTCAGCTTCAGGGGGTCAGACTTGTGTCTGTGGCAGAAGCATCCATTTTGTGGATCCAAGGTCCTTTTAGAAATTAACCGCATTTAAGTAAAGTAACATGTCTTACCCCTCTAGAGGGATGGAATGCTATCCCCGTCGCCAGAACTGGCGAGGGGATAGTATTCCAAATCGTATGACACCTTACACGACATGTTTTGATAAAGCCAAACCAAAGTTGCTATATAACCGCGAGGATTATAATGCACTTAAGAGTATATGGTATGGCATTATCCTGAAACAGCTTAGGGATTTGTTCCCGACGGCTGCCGACAGGCTCAGCTCATGCTAGAGCTCCATCTCACATTAAACCACGCACTCTGCCTCCAGGATTGATGAGGCCTTCCGAAGGAGTGGCTCACAGGTTTATATGTGTCCAGATATAGGTTTAGATATAGGTATACTATATCTAACCAAGGGGTGATTACACCACCTTGCCCCAGCTGAGTGATCAGCCAGTTGTGTCAATTTAAGAACCAGCCAGGGGTGGCAAAAGATATGCTGCAGCCCCTGGTAGGCCTTGGTGGCACCTATGCCCTGGGCACCTATAGTGCATGGTACAGGGGCTGACAAGGAGTCCATTTCCAATTGTGGTATGTACCTAGGGTACATGGAATCCATTTTACAGAGAGAGCAGATGGCCTGGGGCCCTGATTAGCAGGGAACCAGGTCAACTAAGTCAAAAACCAGCTAAACACAGGGCAAAAAATCTGGGGTAACCATAGTCAGGTAGCCACCTTCCTACAGGAATATTTCCAATAATAAAAATACGCTAAGAGCCAGATGTAAACCACTTGGTGAAGCACTCCAACTGCATACTCTTGTTTTTGTACTCGAATCAGGAATTCTGGTCGATTGGAGGACATTTAACAAAGTTACAAAGATCGATGTTGAAACACAATTATTAATAAACACTGCAGACTATTCTCAGTCAGGAAGGTTAACAAAAATTATGTAGATAACTCTCCAGATTAGCTTAAACATGACTTTTAGAAGCTGCAATATTCTTTAATCAACCATCTTTTCTTGACATAAATATACTCTTCGGGGGAGACCAGGAGCTACTCAAATTGTTTGTGGGCAGTTTACAGAATTTCTATAACTTCAGGCGCAGATTTACAAGAAACTGATGCATCTCTGCATTAGAACAGAGATGTGTCAGTTTCCTTGCGCCGGGCAAAAAAACCCTTGCGCCACCATGGATGCGTTGTATTTACAATACGGCGCACCATGGCACAAGGAGAAACAGATGCGTCAGAAATTCTGATGCATCTGTTGGTGCAAAAGTAACGCATTGCTGGAGTAGTGTCACAAGCCCGAAGCATCTCCAGCAATGCATGGGAGGCCGATACCTAATACACTGCATCACTCTTTACGCCTGCTTGGAGCAGGCATAAGGTTTTGAAGCAGTGGCGTCCTCAAAGTGGCGCAGTGAAATCTTGTAGATTTCACTGCGTCACTTTCACGAGGCTTTCCTGCGTGGGAACACCCACTCTGCATACATTATACCTGACGCAAGTATAATGTGATGCAGGGCTTTACAACGCGACGCATCTCCCTAGATCCGTCACGTTGTAAATAGGCCACAACGTGGCACATTGTTTGCGCTGCCTCACTAAAAGTGACACAACAACGGGGCAAAGTGTTGCAAAGGGTTTGTAAATCTGCCCCTCAGACCGTAAGATTTGGCGGGGTGAAGATGTAGTAGATTTTGTAGCCAAATGCCAAAGTCTAAAACTGGAAATTCTAGACTTGAGCAAGAAACAAAGATTACAATTAGAAGGATTTGAGGAGCAATCACACAGCTTCTTTCCGAGTAAGCACAGGGGCCTAACTGGTTTCCCTTAAAATTCTATAAAAGAATTACTGGAGCTATCTCAGGTCCTTTATTGAGTATACTTTTGTGTCTATATTTGAGAGCAAGCACCCCAAAGATCTGAGAAAAGCAGAGGTAACATTAATTTATAAGGACTGGATGTGAGGAACAATTGCTCTTCTTTTTCTCTCCACAAAAACAAAAATAGTTTATCAAATATCCTATAGAACAGGCTACTCCTGGTTATAGCAGAACTGATCCGCCTAGACCACATTGAAGGTATACCACAACGACCCACTGGCCTCAATTTGCATGAACTGTACATCTGTCTCTTCTATCCAGATGGTGCCAGGGAACTCACAGACTTGTTGTCAATTGATGCTCAGAAGGCCTTAGGCTCCATCAAATGGCTCTTTTAGTTGTTCATATTGGAAAACGTAGATTTGGTCCAAACTTCACGACCTGAGTGAAACTCTTACATGTTAACCTGTTGGTTACAATGTAAGTCAACAATACTCACTTGAGAACGTTTCCTATTGGCAGAAGAACATAGCAGAGGTTCCCATTCCTATTGTAAATGTTTGTGTGACACTTAGCTTGTAGGATATGCAGCGACGCTAATCAGAGGCCAAGACAAACCACTTTTGAGTGGAAGATGGCCATTTTAAATACAAAGATAAGTGGATCTCACTAGATCCAGGCACATTCTATAAAGAGAGCATACTGCATACATTTAGTGTTGACATATTACATTGGCTGTGTATCCTTATTTATAATAATCACTCTCCCTCAATGTCTTCACGTATTGCAGAATATGCCACAGACAGTTTTTTAAACAGTGGACAAACTGACCACCGTCCTTTGATGGCATGGGGAGAACACCCTGAATTGCAATACCTAATATCAGAAGTAGACCACCTTTCGAGCTTGAATGGATGGGTCATTGCTTCAAAAGATGAAGCAGCATCAAGGACAGACAGGCACACACTAGGAACAAAAGGATATAGACACGTCCTTAATGGGGGCAAACCGCCACACATACTCCTGATACCTAAGCCAATGGTAATTAGCATGTGGGGAAAAGCCAACAGGGAAATTAAGCAATAAGGCTGATTAAATCAGAAGGTACCTGTTAGGCCTGTCATTGTTAGGGTGGCCTCGCCCCATACCTTTTGCCTGTTTATCTCCTCTGTTTGCTGTATCTTTTTGTTAGCCCATGTCGAGTGATATTTTTGGCAGAGCAGAAATATAAAAAATTGGATTGTTATAGTCGGAATTCAAGCTCAAATAGTTATATTTTTTTAATACTGGCAACCTAAACATGCTCTAGGTGTCTCTTCCCTAAATACCTTAATATTCAGAGGAATTACCACTACAGCATAAACATTTAGAGGCACAACTAATCCAAAGAGCAATATCCCTTACATAAACGATGCTGATTAATAACATATCCACATACTGGGCACCCTAATACTATGATGGAAACAAACAGGTGAAGTAGAGAATGGGAAGAGATACTAGACGATCCAGGGCAAATGTCAGCTACAACAGATTTTTACTTGTTGCAATTAAACATTATACATCGAATTTACTACACAAGAACACATCTCCAACAGTTTGGGTGAGCAAAGATTGAAGGATATAGAAAAAAGAGTAAAATCTATCCTAAAAATGTGGGAATGTCCTAACATTTAGTAATTCTAGGTTCAGTTAGAAAGAATAAGGAATGATGTACTGCTACGCTTGGAAATATCCAAAAAGTGAATGTGTGTGTGTATGTGGGGGGGTTACCAAGATATTGCACAGCACCAAAAAGTAATGTGAAAGTATGCTTAGTGGTGAGAAGAAGAGATGTAGCACATAGCAAGGGAAAGTACAAGTTGCCAGGTGTCCAAGAACGGTGTCATAACATGGACTGATGCATGGTAATCAACACAAGTGGGAGCTCCAAAATTTTGGTTAATGAAGAATATCACAACCCTGGATTGAAAAACAGCGGCATGCTGAACATGTGCATTATTATACAACGTCTTATAAAGTTTTTTTCGGTATCTTTACGTGTCCTCCACTTACAAATATGGCTAACTGCATAAGATTGTAAATGAATAATAGTTTCTATACAATTCATTATCAGTTGTAATTAAAATAAAATTAACCAAAAAATGAGTTATAAACATATAGACAGTGTAAGAGTAGTGAAGAAGCTAAAGTGCTGGAAAAATGCAGCAAAAATAAATGTGTGTGACGTAAAATATCCTTTATTTTCAGCAAAAAGTTTGATTCCATGCTACAATACCTTGGTGTCGCATCATCGTTGTCATTGATATTACATGTTTGGTCATGGCACATATGATGTCATTGTTGATGTCATTTGTGATGTCATCTCTACGGTATTTTTGCAGTGCACTGGGGAATGTTACACACACACTTTGCCCACTTAGGGACGCGCACCGCTCAGCGACACCTCCAGCGGTAAGACCCCTCCTTACTAGTCACGGCAGGGCCTGCTTCTTGTTGGAGGGCTGGTGGTACAGCATAGAGGTTCTAGGGTCTGCACACGCTCCAGAATTCCGGGTCTGCACACGCTCCAGAATTCCATTCCGGCTCACGGCCCGATTCGCACGCTGTTGGCATGATGAATGGATTACAATTCCCATGAGGCAAAGCAGAAGTACCGCGTTTGCCTTAGGGAAAAAACATCTGCGAATCCGAAGAGGAGGTTAGTTCAAAGGAGCCTCCGGAACCGGGGTCATTGCTGATTACTCCTCTGCCGAAGCAGCACGTCACTGGGCAATTTCCTGCCCTTGTTGGTAAACGGTAAGGGTGCACTTGCACCCACGTGGTCGAGATCCCGCTATCAGCTAATATCTTTATTGAACAACGGCTGGGACAAAACAAGACTATACTTTCACTGTCTTTGACTGCCATTGAGGTTTTGGATTGCCAGAAAATTGCAATTATGTCCTATGTTTGAAAACTGGAGAATACAAACCTAAGAGTTCACCATTTGGTTATTTAGGTGATTAGGAGAACTTCAGAGTTACGAAGTATTTACTGGATTGCGCATTTACTTTATGGCATGTTACAAAACGACCATTGCAGTATATCAAAATAAGTATTTTGGTGATTGTTGTTTGTGTAACCTTAACAGGGGGTTCAAGAGGCAGTATTCTGCTCTTCCCCTCTGAAGCGGACCCTGTTATGTGTGCTAGTGTGCATGGTTCTATATTGCATGTGTATCATAAATGTGACAAGTATTAAGAGTGTGGCAAAATATTTCATGTGGAAAGAAGGCATTTGAATACCCTTCTGTTTTGACCCCTTTCTTAGCGCAACCCCCAAATCCTTGCTGACCTAGTGGCAGGGTCGTTTATTCATTCCTCTCATTTGGAACGAGGAAATTGTTATTTATTTTACAGGTACGAAAGGCTTACTAGGTAGTCATAGGAAGCAGATAGCGTCAACCAGTACTTACCAATATTGTTTTGCTTTACAGATCTCCCTCCCTGCTGACCCCTTCCTTTCCATCCTCCGCTTGATCATCCCATTTACCTGTGCTAATATAGCATTCAGGGTTGGAACTGTCGAGAGGTGGACCACTTATTGGCATCAAACCTTTTCAAGGAATCATTGAGCTGACAGAATAATCAGCCCACGTATTTAATTCCTCCTGGGCGGCTCGATACATAGATGGCCATGTTAGAGGACGTCATAGGAGTCCTGGCTGCGGTACAACATGATTTAACTGCCTCTCGAGGGGAGACTGAAAATCTTAAACTAAAGATAGAACAAATGCAGCAAAACTCCTTTGACGTGGGTATAGGGTGATACACTGGAGGGGGTTTCTCCAATCCTACAGTCCCTTTTAGCGTAAAGATGCCCACACATATCCCACTTGCTGCACCAGAAAGATTCTCAGGAGATCCCAATAAGGTTCAAGTGTTGCTTACACAAACATTGTTGCACTTCCATTGTAAACCTAAGGCCTTTTCTACAAATCAGTCAAGAAAAGCATTCACAATTTCCTACCTAGCTGGAGACGCTGCACAAAGGGCTGTTCCATTGGTTCATAGAGATAACCCATTAATGCATGATTGGTCAGCCTTCCGTACCGAATTCGAGAAGGTGTTTGACCGAAGAGCTGCCGCCTTGACCGCAGACCGTCAACTGCTCTAACTAAAGCAAGGAAATAAAGATTTGGCCTTTAACATCATACGAGGCCCCGCGATATGGCATAATTTTGGGAATTCCTTGGTTAGGGAAACACAACCCCTCAATTAATAATGAGGTCCTGAAGATGATTTGTACAGCATTACAAACTGAGCAAAGAAGACAATGCAGCTATTTACCAGAAGCTTCTGGCATAGTTGAGCAGATGAATGGGACTATTAAGTCTTGGTTGGCAAAGGTTTGTGCTTCAACGTAACTTCACCTTTAGTGCTGATGAGTATTTGAAGTATCCTTGAAAGAAATACTGATCTTTCTCCACATTAAATACTGATGGGAAGGGCAATGAGGTTGCCTGCTGTACCTGCAAATGCATTATTGAACATCACAGATGATATAATACTCAACTACTGCAAAGGCTTGGCTGATGAGGTGCATTTTGTTTTTTTAGGGGTTGCAGCTGCCACTAAAGATCCACACCAAGAATAGTGTCACAGCCTCAATCCTGGTGACTGGGTTATGATCAAGAGCACTCTCAGGAGAATTGTTTGAAGCTAAGATGAAAAGATCCCTTCCAGGTCATTTTAGTGACCAGTACTGGCGGAGTTCCAGAGTGGGTGCATGCACTGCACACCAAGGTGAGAAATCCTGAAAAAGATATTGTGCTGAATGGAGCAGTGATTTCGGGATCCCACCAGCAGCCAGGGTTACTGGAGAAATGATTTGCCGAAAACAAACTGTGCATTTACAAACAGTCTGTGAAAGATAAATACGAAAAACAAAAAGACTGACATTGATCAATTCCAATGTTTTATTTTACAGAACATAAACCTAGGCCCGAGTCTTGAGTAGAAGAGTAGGGATAGCATTAATAGAAGAACACTGAGTAGGGTTAAGGATTGTTCAAAATTGCTTTTTTGAAAACTAATAATTTGTTGAAGCTATTTGCAGAAATCTGCATATTGAACTCTAACTTGACTACATTTAATCTGTCTCCAGAGAACACATATGTTGCTGTAGAAATAAATTAAAATATATTATGTGTATAATCTTCATAATAACAGTAGTTAAGAATACCGTAGTTCTAGTTGGATTTTATTTAACACCTTAGAATTATTATTAGAAATACAAAAACAACACAATCACACATATCTGATTGATGAAGAACAATGGAAAGCTTCATCTATTGCCTACAACAGTTAGGATTACTCAACAAACGTTTACTCTAGATTAGTACAGGAATATACACACGCCATGGGAGCCAAGGACTATTATGTCTGCACAGGCACAGGGTCAGACTGATTTGCATATAGCCATGTCTGAACTGGGGTGGCGGAGTGAGCTAAAGAAAGATGATGGATTAAACCCAGATCAGTTGACTGGGGGTGAGTGCTTGCAATGTTCAACACTCCATCCAGTCTCCTTTGGTTTTGCTTTAAGCTTATTTACCGCCATCAGCAGAAGTAACATATTGCCACATGCCGTTATCTTATGGAATCTGACATGGTATATAAATTATCCTTATAGACTAGAACTCTTTGAATATTTCTATTCTAACTATGATTTAATACTTTCTAGGGTGCCTTTGAAAGAAAACATGAATTTACACTCACAAAGAAAAGAAATAAACACAGGCGGTATTATTCCATGCCACATAGACCTATAGATAGTGTTAAAGCTTATCAGAATAATTTAACCTGTTTGATGCGACTATTACAAAACCTTTTTATTATGTCATTAGAAGAGAGAAACACTAACATGACAAATAGTAATACAAGCATAGTGGTGCCTTGAAAAATGTTTGGAAGAAGGAGGAAGATGAATTTAGAAAGAAAATGTTGATTCTCAGAGGTTAACTGTATAGAGAATTGTGATTTTTTTAAATGACAAGGTGGCTAGCATTATGCATAACATTTAATTTATCAACTTCTGAGCAGCACTTTAAAAGCTTCAAATAGATCAAAATGAAGTCACAAATAAAAAGAACTCCGACATAAGTCTCCAACATTCCAGGCTCATCCTCTTTTATTTCTCTTCTTTCCATCATTTCCCAATTATTCTTCTCCTAATTTTGTTTCTCTTCTTTATTATCCATCTAAAACAAAACCATCCACAAAACATCTTAAACCAAAATATCAAATATATTGATCTAAACTCCAATTCATTTCATAATATAAACACTATCATTCTGTTAACTCTCCTATATTGTTATACTCTGAGAATCAATATTTTATAGCAAGACAGGAGGCTAGATTATGCATGTTTAAAGTCCTTTAAAACACCTACAGAAACATGTTCTATAGGTCTAAAATTTTAAATCCAGAAAAAACGTTATCATTCCACCAATCTGTCGCTTTCAAAATTTCACTCAAACTACCACCTACACCCTACACTTTTGATGCCGTCATCAAGAATCAAATGTACTTTGAATTTTTCCAGATTCACGCCCGATTAACGCGTAACCCTTCTAGCTTTTGTTGCCATAGAGACAGCTTTATGAGGTTTCACATAAGATAATAAAAACTGATCTATCCCTGAATTCTATATCTCACTTACTCTCACCTCATATTCTCTAATGCATTTCTCTACACACAATTTTGGATGGCTGTCAAATCTAGGATAAATAGATCCCGAAAAAATGTAGTTCCTTCAAATGTATTACTGGTCTCCATACCTTTTCTATCTTCACCAATATAAAAAGAGTACCTACAAAACCCCTTTTTAACCTTTATAATCGCCTTCTTTTGAAACATTTCTGTTATTTCTTGTTCAACAATCACTTTCCCCGGTTCTGTTTGAAATTCTAATAAATACCCTTTCATGGTTTCCAGAACCCATACAGTTCCTGATATTTCCTGCCATTTCAGTGTGAAAAGCCTTAACCGTCCTCCAGTATTTCTCTGGATAAAACCAATTGTTCTCTTTGTACTCACCTTGTTGTCCTGCTTGTGTTTCTGTTTTGAGCCCTGACCTTCCTCGACCTCCTCTACCTGGTTTTGGGCAGAAACTCCCTGAGTAAGATGATCATGTTCATATCAATAGGCATTTTCTCTATGATCATATCCATAGGCATTTCCTCCAAGATAATATGAGCCCCTGACACATGGATGGCCGAAAGTTTGGCCCCGTTTTCTGGACCTGCCATATAAATGCCCATCTCCAAACACCTTCCTCCTAGAGACACAAGAATTTTGTCAAGTTCAGTGATTGTCGGCACATGCTTTCCCAAAGACTTAACTAGTCCTTCTCCAAAAAAGAGTCCTTTCAACTCCTCACTCAACTCTTGTTTTTGCAAAATCACACAATTTTGGGCTAATCCTGAAAAGCACTGCTTTACGCCTTTCTGTAATTAATCTAGCATTTTTGTTGCCAATAAAAGAATATAGCCCTTTGGCTCGATCCCCTCATAAGTTAATATCCAGAGCTGTCCCATTCTACTAGGACTCTTCCACCATGTCAAAGATCCTAGCTACAGGGCCCAAAACATCTAGTAATTTGTCTTTTTACTGTTTTAAGGACCATTCTAGTCCTTTCCTAGGATCACGACCCAACTTGAACAAGTAAGTAATGAGATCAGGATCCGAATTTGGAGTCATAGTTTCCTTGACCTCAATAACTGGTTGTGAACATTCAGCTCACAAGAGATTTCTCTCATTCCTTTTTAAAGGATGTCTTATCCAGTGTTTAATATAATCAGCCACATGCCCTAAAGGCCACCATTCAGAACGTCTATGGTGTTCATCAGAACTGGGTTAAACAACGTCTGACCCAGAGGATCCATTAAATCTCTCACACCGGGGGGGCATGGCCAACTGCCAAGGGAGATGAACGCACGGTAGCCGAGCTCCGCTGCAACACGCCCGTAAAATCCGCAAAAGTCCATATACCCCCGGCCACCAACAATTGCCTTGGCTGCCAAGAGCTCCGGTCCCCAGCGCCGAGGTCCGCTCAGAGTTTCGCCGCAATCCGTGGCTCCAGCGGGCCGGGCGAAGATCCGACGTGGGGCTCCTGCTGCATGGCGCACGTCCTTCAACATTCAGGGCGCGCGCACTACTCTACGCCAGGGTCACAGCGTGGTGTAAAGGCCCCGGAACCGTGTGACACAGTTGGTCACTTTATACAATGTCCTTTTCAGTGGTCTGCTATGTTATAGGTTGCACACACTCTGATCTTTTATTATTAATGGCCTAGCCTCGGGGGGGATCAATTTCTTCTTTCAGTCATATCTATATGTTTATTGTGGCTGTATACACTACTAATTGTGTTGATGGTTGGCCGGGGAGAGGGTAAAAGTTACACATGGATGCTTAAGGGAGTTGGGTTGTTTAACTTTCCCCAAACTGTTGCGGGTGGGTGACAGGCGCTGTGCAAGTTGGGGGAGGCGGGAGGTTGTGAACCCGTTGTGCAGAGAGGCATGGTGGGGGGATGTTGGGAGGAAGGGGGGACTTGGGAGTGTTTTTTACGATTTGTTTTTTTTTAGTTAGTTTAAGGTTTGTTGAGCTCAAAAGTCACCGATTACAGGCTGTTACGTATGTGCTCCACTGCAGACAATGATTTTAAGGGGGAGACAAATGGACACCGGACTGCAATAGGTGATCGCCCCTGCGTCACACCAAGAGACCATTACACACTAGCTGCACAGATTAGAAAAACTGGGCCCAGATAAAGTGCAAAATGTCCTGATTTAATTGTTCTCATTGCTGATGATGGGGGGTAGAATGGAAACGTCACTCTCAGTGCTTACCTGGCTTAAATGGCATGGGGGACAAGATTAAGCGGGGAATAGTCCAACAATATCCGAAAAGGCAGGCGCCGGATGTGGTGTTACTACAAGAAACACACATGGTTGGTAATAAGAGTAAGGTCCTCCCCAGATGGGGAGACAAACTCCTAGTACATGCAGGGTATACCTTAGATTCTAGAAGGACTGGCATCCTAGTTAAAAAGAACCTGTCACTAATGGTGAAAAGCACGTGGGCGGACACGGAGGGTAGATTTGCGGTCCTCGAGAAACAATGGGAGGAGAAGGCGCTCAATATTGGTTTGCTATACTTGCCGCCAGCACTGGGTAAGGAGGCACTGACAGACCTGGGTAAGATATTAACAGACCTCCCGGTGGGTAACCTACTTTTGGGGGGAGATTTTAACATGATAATGGACGACCGACAAGCTAGATACCCACAAAGACCGGAGGCGAGGCCGAATGTGTTGATGGCAAAATTCACCACAGCCATGGGACTGTCTGATGTGTGGCGTGCGTTGCAACTGGATAGAGCCCAATACATTTATTTTTCTAAGGTACACAAAAACTCATCCCGTATTAATTATTTTTTAACCTACACAGCTGCAATTGGCCACTTCTGCAATCCCCAGGCATTGCCAAGGGGTATATCGGATCACTCCCCAGTAAGGATTGAGTTCACACATGGGAATCCTCAGCCATGGGCCACAATCACCCTAAATACCTGGCTCTTGAAAATCCCTGATATTAAAAAGGAACTACATACACAGACAACTAACTACTTTAAGGAAAGCGTAGGTTCAGTTGACTTAGCGCTCACTATCTGGGAGGCCTTCAAGGTGGTACTGAAGGGGCAGGCACAGTCACTTAAGATGGGATACATTAATAAGAAACGCCAGCAGCTGGTACAATTAGAAAGTGAGCTCCAGCAATTAGAAGCTGACAATGCTGGGGCACCTTCAGAAGACACTCTCCACCATCTCACACTTAAACAAGAGGAATATAAGATAAAAACTAGGGAACAAACAATGGCCAAACTACTGCGCACTCAACATAGAATGTACGAACTAGGAGACAGGGCTGGTAAAACCTGGCCTGGCTAGAGAGGCGGGATCAAGGCGGAAGATGAGTGCCCCAGCTGACTCTAGCCGACGGCACACAGGTCACACATCCAAGGGACATTGCAGACGCTTTTGTAGGACACTTGGAGCATATTTATTCCCCATCCACTACTTACATGGCGGAAGACTACCGTCAGTTCCTTTGCGTCAGTGACATTTATACGCTTTCTGACACCGACAGAGACCCCCGTGCTGAAGACCTGACAGATGAAGAAATCCAAATGGCCATAAGCCCAATCCAGTCAGGGAAGGCGATGGGGCCAAACGGGACCCTCATTGCATTTTTAAAATTGGTTGCTTCTCAGACGGCCCCTTACCTAAGGGTCATCTAATAACGAAAGCTACGAAAAAGGAATACTGCCTGAGGATCAACGTCTAGTCTCCATAGTAGTGATTCGCAAGCCAGGAAAACCTGTAGATAACTGCGGATCCTACAGGCCGATTTCGTTAAATAATGTAGAAGCAAGGTCCTAGCGAAAGTACTTGCCTCGCGATTGGTTACGGTTGCTTTCTCCCTGGTCTACCCGGACCAATCTGGCTTTATGCCAGGAAGGAATACGGCACTTAATATCCGGCGTCTCCATAATGTACTCGCACGTCGGGAATACATGGAAGAGGACGCAGTGGTGTGTCTCTAGATTCCTCCATGGCATTTGACTCGATCAAGTGGCCATACCTATTTGAAGTCCTGCAGAGAATGGGCTTCGGTCTGAAGTTCCTGGCTGGGTGAAATGGCTCTACATGGGTATAAAGGGTCAAGTGCGAGTGAATAACTACAAATCTCGCACATTCACGCTAAAAAGGAGCACCCGACAGGGATGCCCTTTGTCCCCCCTGATTTTTTCTCTCATGCTGGAAACACTGGCGGCCTGGGTGAGGCGAGATGTCATGGTAAGAGGCCTGAAATGGGAGGAGGGGCATGACGACTGAATATCTCTCTATGCAGATGACATTCTGCTTTATTTTCCCTCTCCATATAGATCAATCCACGGGGTCCTAAATATCTTCACAAATTTTGGGAAATACTCTGGCTACGCCATAAACTGGAGCAAATCGGTGTTGTTTGTGCTTCGGGGTCTGATCTCTCGACTCCCTGCGGGTTTCTGTGTGGAGGTTGCCACGGATGGATTCCGATATTTGGAAATATACATAACCTCGAGCCCCACTATTTTCTATGACCGTAATTTTGCAACCCCCATTGTCATGTCTACGGGCGGATGTGAAGCACTGGCGATCCCTACCTCTTTCACGGGTGGGCCGAGCTGCTCTTTTTAAAATGTTGGCCCTCCCACACTTTCTCTACATCCTCCAGAATTGCCTGCATTGGGTCCCAAATACGTACTTCTCGAAAATAAAGAGTGCGATTTGGACGCTGTTATGGGACGGTGGGTCGCCTCGTATTGGATTTTAAAAACTGACAAAAGGGTGGTACGATGGAGGCATTGCCCTCCCAGACATACGACTCTATTACTGGGCGTCTTAATTAGTTGTAGTGAATCACTGGATCTATCGCTCCTCTTTAGATCCAGCCTATCATTTAGACCGATACCAAACGGGACGAGAAGGGTATCTAGGGGCACTATATTCAAAAGTAAACAAGAAGAGATACTTTGGGCCATATCTCACACGGTGACGATCTGGCATCAAGCGAGCACCCGTCTGGGATGGTCAAATGTCCTTACAAAAGCCAGGGCCCTATGGTATAAACAGAGACTGGGACACCTATGTCATCAACCCGACTTTGATAAATGGGATCTTATAGGAATCTCCAATATTGGAGATTTGATTGAAAAAGGTTTGATTATCAGGTTTGAGGATCTTAGGGAAAGATACGGAATGGCCCAAGGTAAAATGGGCAGATACCTACAAATTAGACACACCCTCATCACAGCACTACCCAATCTCACGGACATATCAGAGGCATCACCTCTGGAAGACCGATTACTAGACGGACCGTTACATTCAAAAGCTATATCACTGACGTACAAAAAATGGTGCAACAATCTACCTGATACGGTCCGCAAAAATGAGAGCAATGGCCGAAAGACCTAGGACCCATTGACGATGAGGACTGGCAAACGGCACAAATGTCCCCCAGAGAAGCAGCAATTACTCTCCATTTCAGATTGATTCAACTCAAAATCTTACACAGGTCGTACCTAACCAGGGTTACTCTAGCAAAGATAGGCGCCAGACTGGATACAATATGTCGCCGGGGCTGCCAGTACACTGCCACCTTTTATCACACAATCTAGGAATGCCCGGAAATACGAAGTCTATGGGAGGGAGCCACGACCCATATTCAGAACGCCGTAGAAAAGGAAGTCACCCTCACACCGCACCTAGGTCTTCTTAATATATGGGAGCAGACTGACCTCACAGAGGTGGAACAACAACTAACTTTTCAAAGCACAAAAAGAGGCTGCCCTATTTATTTAATGTATAGGCTCAATCAGAGTCCTTAATCTAAACCATGCACATGAGAGCTCAATGACACCAGACACTGGACTACAGTTTTATAAAAATATCAAAAAATCATTTTATTCATCTCAAGTTCATAATTTTTTCATTTTTCTCTATATGTTTCTGTAAATCATTTCAACACAATACAACATTAATTAAGATCAAAGCGAGCATCACATTATATCATTTAATACATATCCCACAACCACTCCAAACAGATCTCAACATCAAACATCCGACAGGCATACACGTTTCAATATGTCATCCACACTCAATGATCAGACATACATCAACCACTCCTCATTCATCCAGGTCCATCATTCTTCCACGATCAGATGTAACCCGATTCCTCTGTCCAGATGACACTCCCTCTAACAGCTTGGGAGATCAGATGCCCAAAAATATATATATCCAGACATGTTATAAAATGCCAACGTGCGTTTCGGTGCAGTGCCAGATTATTATTTTTTTTTTGTGAAAACCTTTATTGTTACTTCAAACGATTACAAGTATGGGCCTACAACCACCAGGGCCGGCCACTAGTCAGTTTCCACCACAGCGAGTCAGTTATGACACGACTCAGCAGCCCGTGGATCGGAAGCACCATAGATTCGATTAAGAACGTGTTATTGAGCGTACCAACTAAAGTACAGGATTAAAAAGGCTCCATTTTATAATATGAAAATGAAGGATCAGGTGCCGTACAGTAATACAACGTCACACAAAGGGCGGGCAAAGTAGGAAGACAACCACAGTTAGAACGATCGCAGTTAGAATAATGACGCTAAAGCATATGAGTCAGGATATTCAGGCATACAGTCGCAATTCCCACCAGTTAAGCATCCGCCCATCGATACAAATAGTACTATAGGAAATATTGGCACAAATAAAGAAGGATCAATAATCGACACAAAAGTGGACCCTCATCGCTGACCCGAAAAATAAAGAAACGAAAGAAAGGCAATAGAAAGAGAACGAAAAAAAGAAAAAAGAAAAGGCCATAGAAACAAATAAAGGCAAAACGGAGGTCGGGGGAGCCGGGAGACTAAGCGGTCATCTTGTTGCTGTCGTAGCTCCTCCTTCCCAGTGCCAGATTTTTAAGGCCACACCTTCATCAGGGCGATCAGAAAGAAGGAGGGGGGGGGACATGACGAACCCGCATACAATCTTGAAAGAAAATATCAACAATCTGTATACATGTATATATTTTTATATTTACATTACTGCAGTTAAAGGCTTGTTATCTGCCTTACAATCAGATCCAGGACATTTTATATATCATATCTTTAGTTTCTTCATTCTGATATAGCACACTGAGCTCAGAACATAGGCATGGCTATCACCGTCCTTTCATAATCAGATACATATAACACCAGAAAGGCTTCATGGGCCAGAATCCCAACGGATCACAGAACTTTGCACACTCCATAACGTTGTCATAACAATGAGGACAATACTTACTCACAAAGTACATATAACACTTACGAGAGAATAGGCAAGGTATAAGAATAGTAACATAAAGCAATTATCAGACCTAAGACAGAGTTGATGCCTCAGTAGGGTTTATTAGATACAGCTAGAAAAGAGAGTAGACCCTTACCAACTATATACGTTAGACGATATTTCAGTACTCCAACACTAAAATTAACTTCTCATTTCCAAATGCGTGGCGATTCGACTAGAGTAGACACCCAGGGGCAGAGTCAAGAGATTCCTGAAAAATAAGAGTTATCTGTTTCAAATAAACAGACAGAGCTGACTCTATTTTAGCCCTTATGATCTATAGGAGATGAGCACACCTGACTATCAAATAAAGATAAGCCCGCTTACCGGGAACCTCGTGCGTCAGGGTCCCGCGTGTTCCTTCGCGATATCTCGGGATTCACTTGAGATATGGCAGCAACCGGGTTCAAGTCGCCTGATCAAGCGATAAGGAAGGGCAGGATAGTGTTAAAAAATGTCTTAACTTCTCACATCCACATCTGCAAGAGGCTGCAGGCGCTGTGAAGGAGAAGTGTCCGGTGGGATCCAAGGGTGGATCGAAGTCGAAAAGTCCCTGAAAGCAGAGGGGACAGAGTCTGGGTCACTCAGCAGTGACCAGGGTTGAACCAGGACGGAACCAGGCAATGTCGGGCGCAATCAGGTGGTTGTCGAGGCGCTTCTCTCCGCTGTCACGTGGGCTCTGGGGCATCTGCGACGTCCAGGAGCGGGTCACGATTTGTCCCACGTAGGCTCTCGCCGTCGGCTTCAAGATTGGAGCAAACAACACTTGGCAAAAGCAATCCACGCGAAACCGGGAGATTGCGTCTCACTCGAACCAGGAGGGTCAGAGTGGGGGCTCCTTTTCAGGGGAGCTGTTGCAAATCTGGAGCAACCAGAATCGCAAGTCGTATTTCAAGTTTCGTCGGCACAGGGGCCACAAGCCGGCTGGCAAGTGACCGGGCCAACGCGTTGAGCCAAAAGAAGCAGAAGGGCCCCACGCAGCACTCGTCGAGTGTGGAGGGCTGAACTTCGGTGCAAGAGTGGCTCAGGGTTGAGGCTTCTCAAACCCCGGTGTACAGCTTCGAGGGTCACTCGTGGGCTGCACGGTCAGCGTCTCGTGGTCTTTCCAAGATGGCGTGCCCCACGCTTCCGGTCGCCTCCACGGGTCTCAGCTCTGCAGGGACTGTGGATCGGGCTGTTAGAAGGCAGGCAAGCTTGATCTCGTCGATCTCTGTCACTCGAGTTCCGGCGGGAACTGCAACAAAGCAGACGTCGAGGTGCTGGATGGTGCCTGTTTGCACAGGGTGGTCACTCCTTGACCACAAGGGAGATTCTTCAGTCTTCTACGTTGAGTAGGATGTCGAAGGGTCCAGAGTTTCGTTTCTTATGTTTCATCAGGATAATCTGAAGTGCTTTGGCACTGCTCCCAGTCTTATACCAATCTAGGGGGCTGGATTACCTGCTAGGTCCCCTCCTATGGGTGGGACCCAGGAAGTGGGTGGATACACCCCCTTCCTTTGATCCAGGCCGCGCTGGCACGAGGGCTGGAGTGCCCCAGAACCGGTTTGGCCGGATTATGCAAGGGGCAGCCTTGTGCTCCCCATGCAGTGTCTGGTTTCTTTCAAACTTCCCTGCTACAATCCACTACTCCTGTCTGGGGGGGTGTAACACCTCCCTGCGACAGGAAACCTTTTGTCCAGGCCCCCTTGGCTGAGTTTCGGTCAGCTTCAGGGGGTCAGACTTGTGTCTGTGGCAGAAGCATCCATTTTGTGGATCCAAGGTCCTTTTAGAAATTAACCGCATTTAAGTAAAGTAACATGTCTTACCCCTCTAGAGGGATGGAATGCTATCCCCGTCGCCAGAACTGGCGAGGGGATAGTATTCCAAATCGTATGACACCTTACACGACATGTTTTGATAAAGCCAAACCAAAGTTGCTATATAACCGCGAGGATTATAATGCACTTAAGAGTATATGGTATGGCATTATCCTGAAACAGCTTAGGGATTTGTTCCCGACGGCTGCCGACAGGCTCAGCTCATGCTAGAGCTCCATCTCACATTAAACCACGCACTCTGCCTCCAGGATTGATGAGGCCTTCCGAAGGAGTGGCTCACAGGTTTATATGTGTCCAGATATAGGTTTAGATATAGGTATACTATATCTAACCAAGGGGTGATTACACCACCTTGCCCCAGCTGAGTGATCAGCCAGTTGTGTCAATTTAAGAACCAGCCAGGGGTGGCAAAAGATATGCTGCAGCCCCTGGTAGGCCTTGGTGGCACCTATGCCCTGGGCACCTATAGTGCATGGTACAGGGGCTGACAAGGAGTCCATTTCCAATTGTGGTATGTACCTAGGGTACATGGAATCCATTTTACAGAGAGAGCAGATGGCCTGGGGCCCTGATTAGCAGGGAACCAGGTCAACTAAGTCAAAAACCAGCTAAACACAGGGCAAAAAATCTGGGGTAACCATAGTCAGGTAGCCACCTTCCTACAGGAATATTTCCAATAATAAAAATACGCTAAGAGCCAGATGTAAACCACTTGGTGAAGCACTCCAACTGCATACTCTTGTTTTTGTACTCGAATCAGGAATTCTGGTCGATTGGAGGACATTTAACAAAGTTACAAAGATCGATGTTGAAACACAATTATTAATAAACACTGCAGACTATTCTCAGTCAGGAAGGTTAACAAAAATTATGTAGATAACTCTCCAGATTAGCTTAAACATGACTTTTAGAAGCTGCAATATTCTTTAATCAACCATCTTTTCTTGACATAAATATACTCTTCGGGGGAGACCAGGAGCTACTCAAATTGTTTGTGGGCAGTTTACAGAATTTCTATAACTTCAGGCGCAGATTTACAAGAAACTGATGCATCTCTGCATTAGAACAGAGATGTGTCAGTTTCCTTGCGCCGGGCAAAAAAACCCTTGCGCCACCATGGATGCGTTGTATTTACAATACGGCGCACCATGGCACAAGGAGAAACAGATGCGTCAGAAATTCTGATGCATCTGTTGGTGCAAAAGTAACGCATTGCTGGAGTAGTGTCACAAGCCCGAAGCATCTCCAGCAATGCATGGGAGGCCGATACCTAATACACTGCATCACTCTTTACGCCTGCTTGGAGCAGGCATAAGGTTTTGAAGCAGTGGCGTCCTCAAAGTGGCGCAGTGAAATCTTGTAGATTTCACTGCGTCACTTTCACGAGGCTTTCCTGCGTGGGAACACCCACTCTGCATACATTATACCTGACGCAAGTATAATGTGATGCAGGGCTTTACAACGCGACGCATCTCCCTAGATCCGTCACGTTGTAAATAGGCCACAACGTGGCACATTGTTTGCGCTGCCTCACTAAAAGTGACACAACAACGGGGCAAAGTGTTGCAAAGGGTTTGTAAATCTGCCCCTCAGACCGTAAGATTTGGCGGGGTGAAGATGTAGTAGATTTTGTAGCCAAATGCCAAAGTCTAAAACTGGAAATTCTAGACTTGAGCAAGAAACAAAGATTACAATTAGAAGGATTTGAGGAGCAATCACACAGCTTCTTTCCGAGTAAGCACAGGGGCCTAACTGGTTTCCCTTAAAATTCTATAAAAGAATTACTGGAGCTATCTCAGGTCCTTTATTGAGTATACTTTTGTGTCTATATTTGAGAGCAAGCACCCCAAAGATCTGAGAAAAGCAGAGGTAACATTAATTTATAAGGACTGGATGTGAGGAACAATTGCTCTTCTTTTTCTCTCCACAAAAACAAAAATAGTTTATCAAATATCCTATAGAACAGGCTACTCCTGGTTATAGCAGAACTGATCCGCCTAGACCACATTGAAGGTATACCACAACGACCCACTGGCCTCAATTTGCATGAACTGTACATCTGTCTCTTCTATCCAGATGGTGCCAGGGAACTCACAGACTTGTTGTCAATTGATGCTCAGAAGGCCTTAGGCTCCATCAAATGGCTCTTTTAGTTGTTCATATTGGAAAACGTAGATTTGGTCCAAACTTCACGACCTGAGTGAAACTCTTACATGTTAACCTGTTGGTTACAATGTAAGTCAACAATACTCACTTGAGAACGTTTCCTATTGGCAGAAGAACATAGCAGAGGTTCCCATTCCTATTGTAAATGTTTGTGTGACACTTAGCTTGTAGGATATGCAGCGACGCTAATCAGAGGCCAAGACAAACCACTTTTGAGTGGAAGATGGCCATTTTAAATACAAAGATAAGTGGATCTCACTAGATCCAGGCACATTCTATAAAGAGAGCATACTGCATACATTTAGTGTTGACATATTACATTGGCTGTGTATCCTTATTTATAATAATCACTCTCCCTCAATGTCTTCACGTATTGCAGAATATGCCACAGACAGTTTTTTAAACAGTGGACAAACTGACCACCGTCCTTTGATGGCATGGGGAGAACACCCTGAATTGCAATACCTAATATCAGAAGTAGACCACCTTTCGAGCTTGAATGGATGGGTCATTGCTTCAAAAGATGAAGCAGCATCAAGGACAGACAGGCACACACTAGGAACAAAAGGATATAGACACGTCCTTAATGGGGGCAAACCGCCACACATACTCCTGATACCTAAGCCAATGGTAATTAGCATGTGGGGAAAAGCCAACAGGGAAATTAAGCAATAAGGCTGATTAAATCAGAAGGTACCTGTTAGGCCTGTCATTGTTAGGGTGGCCTCGCCCCATACCTTTTGCCTGTTTATCTCCTCTGTTTGCTGTATCTTTTTGTTAGCCCATGTCGAGTGATATTTTTGGCAGAGCAGAAATATAAAAAATTGGATTGTTATAGTCGGAATTCAAGCTCAAATAGTTATATTTTTTTAATACTGGCAACCTAAACATGCTCTAGGTGTCTCTTCCCTAAATACCTTAATATTCAGAGGAATTACCACTACAGCATAAACATTTAGAGGCACAACTAATCCAAAGAGCAATATCCCTTACATAAACGATGCTGATTAATAACATATCCACATACTGGGCACCCTAATACTATGATGGAAACAAACAGGTGAAGTAGAGAATGGGAAGAGATACTAGACGATCCAGGGCAAATGTCAGCTACAACAGATTTTTACTTGTTGCAATTAAACATTATACATCGAATTTACTACACAAGAACACATCTCCAACAGTTTGGGTGAGCAAAGATTGAAGGATATAGAAAAAAGAGTAAAATCTATCCTAAAAATGTGGGAATGTCCTAACATTTAGTAATTCTAGGTTCAGTTAGAAAGAATAAGGAATGATGTACTGCTACGCTTGGAAATATCCAAAAAGTGAATGTGTGTGTGTATGTGGGGGGGTTACCAAGATATTGCACAGCACCAAAAAGTAATGTGAAAGTATGCTTAGTGGTGAGAAGAAGAGATGTAGCACATAGCAAGGGAAAGTACAAGTTGCCAGGTGTCCAAGAACGGTGTCATAACATGGACTGATGCATGGTAATCAACACAAGTGGGAGCTCCAAAATTTTGGTTAATGAAGAATATCACAACCCTGGATTGAAAAACAGCGGCATGCTGAACATGTGCATTATTATACAACGTCTTATAAAGTTTTTTTCGGTATCTTTACGTGTCCTCCACTTACAAATATGGCTAACTGCATAAGATTGTAAATGAATAATAGTTTCTATACAATTCATTATCAGTTGTAATTAAAATAAAATTAACCAAAAAATGAGTTATAAACATATAGACAGTGTAAGAGTAGTGAAGAAGCTAAAGTGCTGGAAAAATGCAGCAAAAATAAATGTGTGTGACGTAAAATATCCTTTATTTTCAGCAAAAAGTTTGATTCCATGCTACAATACCTTGGTGTCGCATCATCGTTGTCATTGATATTACATGTTTGGTCATGGCACATATGATGTCATTGTTGATGTCATTTGTGATGTCATCTCTACGGTATTTTTGCAGTGCACTGGGGAATGTTACACACACACTTTGCCCACTTAGGGACGCGCACCGCTCAGCGACACCTCCAGCGGTAAGACCCCTCCTTACTAGTCACGGCAGGGCCTGCTTCTTGTTGGAGGGCTGGTGGTACAGCATAGAGGTTCTAGGGTCTGCACACGCTCCAGAATTCCGGGTCTGCACACGCTCCAGAATTCCATTCCGGCTCACGGCCCGATTCGCACGCTGTTGGCATGATGAATGGATTACAATTCCCATGAGGCAAAGCAGAAGTACCGCGTTTGCCTTAGGGAAAAAACATCTGCGAATCCGAAGAGGAGGTTAGTTCAAAGGAGCCTCCGGAACCGGGGTCATTGCTGATTACTCCTCTGCCGAAGCAGCACGTCACTGGGCAATTTCCTGCCCTTGTTGGTAAACGGTAAGGGTGCACTTGCACCCACGTGGTCGAGATCCCGCTATCAGCTAATATCTTTATTGAACAACGGCTGGGACAAAACAAGACTATACTTTCACTGTCTTTGACTGCCATTGAGGTTTTGGATTGCCAGAAAATTGCAATTATGTCCTATGTTTGAAAACTGGAGAATACAAACCTAAGAGTTCACCATTTGGTTATTTAGGTGATTAGGAGAACTTCAGAGTTACGAAGTATTTACTGGATTGCGCATTTACTTTATGGCATGTTACAAAACGACCATTGCAGTATATCAAAATAAGTATTTTGGTGATTGTTGTTTGTGTAACCTTAACAGGGGGTTCAAGAGGCAGTATTCTGCTCTTCCCCTCTGAAGCGGACCCTGTTATGTGTGCTAGTGTGCATGGTTCTATATTGCATGTGTATCATAAATGTGACAAGTATTAAGAGTGTGGCAAAATATTTCATGTGGAAAGAAGGCATTTGAATACCCTTCTGTTTTGACCCCTTTCTTAGCGCAACCCCCAAATCCTTGCTGACCTAGTGGCAGGGTCGTTTATTCATTCCTCTCATTTGGAACGAGGAAATTGTTATTTATTTTACAGGTACGAAAGGCTTACTAGGTAGTCATAGGAAGCAGATAGCGTCAACCAGTACTTACCAATATTGTTTTGCTTTACAGATCTCCCTCCCTGCTGACCCCTTCCTTTCCATCCTCCGCTTGATCATCCCATTTACCTGTGCTAATATAGCATTCAGGGTTGGAACTGTCGAGAGGTGGACCACTTATTGGCATCAAACCTTTTCAAGGAATCATTGAGCTGACAGAATAATCAGCCCACGTATTTAATTCCTCCTGGGCGGCTCGATACATAGATGGCCATGTTAGAGGACGTCATAGGAGTCCTGGCTGCGGTACAACATGATTTAACTGCCTCTCGAGGGGAGACTGAAAATCTTAAACTAAAGATAGAACAAATGCAGCAAAACTCCTTTGACGTGGGTATAGGGTGATACACTGGAGGGGGTTTCTCCAATCCTACAGTCCCTTTTAGCGTAAAGATGCCCACACATATCCCACTTGCTGCACCAGAAAGATTCTCAGGAGATCCCAATAAGGTTCAAGTGTTGCTTACACAAACATTGTTGCACTTCCATTGTAAACCTAAGGCCTTTTCTACAAATCAGTCAAGAAAAGCATTCACAATTTCCTACCTAGCTGGAGACGCTGCACAAAGGGCTGTTCCATTGGTTCATAGAGATAACCCATTAATGCATGATTGGTCAGCCTTCCGTACCGAATTCGAGAAGGTGTTTGACCGAAGAGCTGCCGCCTTGACCGCAGACCGTCAACTGCTCTAACTAAAGCAAGGAAATAAAGATTTGGCCTTTAACATCATACGAGGCCCCGCGATATGGCATAATTTTGGGAATTCCTTGGTTAGGGAAACACAACCCCTCAATTAATAATGAGGTCCTGAAGATGATTTGTACAGCATTACAAACTGAGCAAAGAAGACAATGCAGCTATTTACCAGAAGCTTCTGGCATAGTTGAGCAGATGAATGGGACTATTAAGTCTTGGTTGGCAAAGGTTTGTGCTTCAACGTAACTTCACCTTTAGTGCTGATGAGTATTTGAAGTATCCTTGAAAGAAATACTGATCTTTCTCCACATTAAATACTGATGGGAAGGGCAATGAGGTTGCCTGCTGTACCTGCAAATGCATTATTGAACATCACAGATGATATAATACTCAACTACTGCAAAGGCTTGGCTGATGAGGTGCATTTTGTTTTTTTAGGGGTTGCAGCTGCCACTAAAGATCCACACCAAGAATAGTGTCACAGCCTCAATCCTGGTGACTGGGTTATGATCAAGAGCACTCTCAGGAGAATTGTTTGAAGCTAAGATGAAAAGATCCCTTCCAGGTCATTTTAGTGACCAGTACTGGCGGAGTTCCAGAGTGGGTGCATGCACTGCACACCAAGGTGAGAAATCCTGAAAAAGATATTGTGCTGAATGGAGCAGTGATTTCGGGATCCCACCAGCAGCCAGGGTTACTGGAGAAATGATTTGCCGAAAACAAACTGTGCATTTACAAACAGTCTGTGAAAGATAAATACGAAAAACAAAAAGACTGACATTGATCAATTCCAATGTTTTATTTTACAGAACATAAACCTAGGCCCGAGTCTTGAGTAGAAGAGTAGGGATAGCATTAATAGAAGAACACTGAGTAGGGTTAAGGATTGTTCAAAATTGCTTTTTTGAAAACTAATAATTTGTTGAAGCTATTTGCAGAAATCTGCATATTGAACTCTAACTTGACTACATTTAATCTGTCTCCAGAGAACACATATGTTGCTGTAGAAATAAATTAAAATATATTATGTGTATAATCTTCATAATAACAGTAGTTAAGAATACCGTAGTTCTAGTTGGATTTTATTTAACACCTTAGAATTATTATTAGAAATACAAAAACAACACAATCACACATATCTGATTGATGAAGAACAATGGAAAGCTTCATCTATTGCCTACAACAGTTAGGATTACTCAACAAACGTTTACTCTAGATTAGTACAGGAATATACACACGCCATGGGAGCCAAGGACTATTATGTCTGCACAGGCACAGGGTCAGACTGATTTGCATATAGCCATGTCTGAACTGGGGTGGCGGAGTGAGCTAAAGAAAGATGATGGATTAAACCCAGATCAGTTGACTGGGGGTGAGTGCTTGCAATGTTCAACACTCCATCCAGTCTCCTTTGGTTTTGCTTTAAGCTTATTTACCGCCATCAGCAGAAGTAACATATTGCCACATGCCGTTATCTTATGGAATCTGACATGGTATATAAATTATCCTTATAGACTAGAACTCTTTGAATATTTCTATTCTAACTATGATTTAATACTTTCTAGGGTGCCTTTGAAAGAAAACATGAATTTACACTCACAAAGAAAAGAAATAAACACAGGCGGTATTATTCCATGCCACATAGACCTATAGATAGTGTTAAAGCTTATCAGAATAATTTAACCTGTTTGATGCGACTATTACAAAACCTTTTTATTATGTCATTAGAAGAGAGAAACACTAACATGACAAATAGTAATACAAGCATAGTGGTGCCTTGAAAAATGTTTGGAAGAAGGAGGAAGATGAATTTAGAAAGAAAATGTTGATTCTCAGAGGTTAACTGTATAGAGAATTGTGATTTTTTTAAATGACAAGGTGGCTAGCATTATGCATAACATTTAATTTATCAACTTCTGAGCAGCACTTTAAAAGCTTCAAATAGATCAAAATGAAGTCACAAATAAAAAGAACTCCGACATAAGTCTCCAACATTCCAGGCTCATCCTCTTTTATTTCTCTTCTTTCCATCATTTCCCAATTATTCTTCTCCTAATTTTGTTTCTCTTCTTTATTATCCATCTAAAACAAAACCATCCACAAAACATCTTAAACCAAAATATCAAATATATTGATCTAAACTCCAATTCATTTCATAATATAAACACTATCATTCTGTTAACTCTCCTATATTGTTATACTCTGAGAATCAATATTTTATAGCAAGACAGGAGGCTAGATTATGCATGTTTAAAGTCCTTTAAAACACCTACAGAAACATGTTCTATAGGTCTAAAATTTTAAATCCAGAAAAAACGTTATCATTCCACCAATCTGTCGCTTTCAAAATTTCACTCAAACTACCACCTACACCCTACACTTTTGATGCCGTCATCAAGAATCAAATGTACTTTGAATTTTTCCAGATTCACGCCCGATTAACGCGTAACCCTTCTAGCTTTTGTTGCCATAGAGACAGCTTTATGAGGTTTCACATAAGATAATAAAAACTGATCTATCCCTGAATTCTATATCTCACTTACTCTCACCTCATATTCTCTAATGCATTTCTCTACACACAATTTTGGATGGCTGTCAAATCTAGGATAAATAGATCCCGAAAAAATGTAGTTCCTTCAAATGTATTACTGGTCTCCATACCTTTTCTATCTTCACCAATATAAAAAGAGTACCTACAAAACCCCTTTTTAACCTTTATAATCGCCTTCTTTTGAAACATTTCTGTTATTTCTTGTTCAACAATCACTTTCCCCGGTTCTGTTTGAAATTCTAATAAATACCCTTTCATGGTTTCCAGAACCCATACAGTTCCTGATATTTCCTGCCATTTCAGTGTGAAAAGCCTTAACCGTCCTCCAGTATTTCTCTGGATAAAACCAATTGTTCTCTTTGTACTCACCTTGTTGTCCTGCTTGTGTTTCTGTTTTGAGCCCTGACCTTCCTCGACCTCCTCTACCTGGTTTTGGGCAGAAACTCCCTGAGTAAGATGATCATGTTCATATCAATAGGCATTTTCTCTATGATCATATCCATAGGCATTTCCTCCAAGATAATATGAGCCCCTGACACATGGATGGCCGAAAGTTTGGCCCCGTTTTCTGGACCTGCCATATAAATGCCCATCTCCAAACACCTTCCTCCTAGAGACACAAGAATTTTGTCAAGTTCAGTGATTGTCGGCACATGCTTTCCCAAAGACTTAACTAGTCCTTCTCCAAAAAAGAGTCCTTTCAACTCCTCACTCAACTCTTGTTTTTGCAAAATCACACAATTTTGGGCTAATCCTGAAAAGCACTGCTTTACGCCTTTCTGTAATTAATCTAGCATTTTTGTTGCCAATAAAAGAATATAGCCCTTTGGCTCGATCCCCTCATAAGTTAATATCCAGAGCTGTCCCATTCTACTAGGACTCTTCCACCATGTCAAAGATCCTAGCTACAGGGCCCAAAACATCTAGTAATTTGTCTTTTTACTGTTTTAAGGACCATTCTAGTCCTTTCCTAGGATCACGACCCAACTTGAACAAGTAAGTAATGAGATCAGGATCCGAATTTGGAGTCATAGTTTCCTTGACCTCAATAACTGGTTGTGAACATTCAGCTCACAAGAGATTTCTCTCATTCCTTTTTAAAGGATGTCTTATCCAGTGTTTAATATAATCAGCCACATGCCCTAAAGGCCACCATTCAGAACGTCTATGGTGTTCATCAGAACTGGGTTAAACAACGTCTGACCCAGAGGATCCATTAAATCTCTCACACCGGGGGGGCATGGCCAACTGCCAAGGGAGATGAACGCACGGTAGCCGAGCTCCGCTGCAACACGCCCGTAAAATCCGCAAAAGTCCATATACCCCCGGCCACCAACAATTGCCTTGGCTGCCAAGAGCTCCGGTCCCCAGCGCCGAGGTCCGCTCAGAGTTTCGCCGCAATCCGTGGCTCCAGCGGGCCGGGCGAAGATCCGACGTGGGGCTCCTGCTGCATGGCGCACGTCCTTCAACATTCAGGGCGCGCGCACTACTCTACGCCAGGGTCACAGCGTGGTGTAAAGGCCCCGGAACCGTGTGACACAGTTGGTCACTTTATACAATGTCCTTTTCAGTGGTCTGCTATGTTATAGGTTGCACACACTCTGATCTTTTATTATTAATGGCCTAGCCTCGGGGGGGATCAATTTCTTCTTTCAGTCATATCTATATGTTTATTGTGGCTGTATACACTACTAATTGTGTTGATGGTTGGCCGGGGAGAGGGTAAAAGTTACACATGGATGCTTAAGGGAGTTGGGTTGTTTAACTTTCCCCAAACTGTTGCGGGTGGGTGACAGGCGCTGTGCAAGTTGGGGGAGGCGGGAGGTTGTGAACCCGTTGTGCAGAGAGGCATGGTGGGGGGATGTTGGGAGGAAGGGGGGACTTGGGAGTGTTTTTTACGATTTGTTTTTTTTTAGTTAGTTTAAGGTTTGTTGAGCTCAAAAGTCACCGATTACAGGCTGTTACGTATGTGCTCCACTGCAGACAATGATTTTAAGGGGGAGACAAATGGACACCGGACTGCAATAGGTGATCGCCCCTGCGTCACACCAAGAGACCATTACACACTAGCTGCACAGATTAGAAAAACTGGGCCCAGATAAAGTGCAAAATGTCCTGATTTAATTGTTCTCATTGCTGATGATGGGGGGTAGAATGGAAACGTCACTCTCAGTGCTTACCTGGCTTAAATGGCATGGGGGACAAGATTAAGCGGGGAATAGTCCAACAATATCCGAAAAGGCAGGCGCCGGATGTGGTGTTACTACAAGAAACACACATGGTTGGTAATAAGAGTAAGGTCCTCCCCAGATGGGGAGACAAACTCCTAGTACATGCAGGGTATACCTTAGATTCTAGAAGGACTGGCATCCTAGTTAAAAAGAACCTGTCACTAATGGTGAAAAGCACGTGGGCGGACACGGAGGGTAGATTTGCGGTCCTCGAGAAACAATGGGAGGAGAAGGCGCTCAATATTGGTTTGCTATACTTGCCGCCAGCACTGGGTAAGGAGGCACTGACAGACCTGGGTAAGATATTAACAGACCTCCCGGTGGGTAACCTACTTTTGGGGGGAGATTTTAACATGATAATGGACGACCGACAAGCTAGATACCCACAAAGACCGGAGGCGAGGCCGAATGTGTTGATGGCAAAATTCACCACAGCCATGGGACTGTCTGATGTGTGGCGTGCGTTGCAACTGGATAGAGCCCAATACATTTATTTTTCTAAGGTACACAAAAACTCATCCCGTATTAATTATTTTTTAACCTACACAGCTGCAATTGGCCACTTCTGCAATCCCCAGGCATTGCCAAGGGGTATATCGGATCACTCCCCAGTAAGGATTGAGTTCACACATGGGAATCCTCAGCCATGGGCCACAATCACCCTAAATACCTGGCTCTTGAAAATCCCTGATATTAAAAAGGAACTACATACACAGACAACTAACTACTTTAAGGAAAGCGTAGGTTCAGTTGACTTAGCGCTCACTATCTGGGAGGCCTTCAAGGTGGTACTGAAGGGGCAGGCACAGTCACTTAAGATGGGATACATTAATAAGAAACGCCAGCAGCTGGTACAATTAGAAAGTGAGCTCCAGCAATTAGAAGCTGACAATGCTGGGGCACCTTCAGAAGACACTCTCCACCATCTCACACTTAAACAAGAGGAATATAAGATAAAAACTAGGGAACAAACAATGGCCAAACTACTGCGCACTCAACATAGAATGTACGAACTAGGAGACAGGGCTGGTAAAACCTGGCCTGGCTAGAGAGGCGGGATCAAGGCGGAAGATGAGTGCCCCAGCTGACTCTAGCCGACGGCACACAGGTCACACATCCAAGGGACATTGCAGACGCTTTTGTAGGACACTTGGAGCATATTTATTCCCCATCCACTACTTACATGGCGGAAGACTACCGTCAGTTCCTTTGCGTCAGTGACATTTATACGCTTTCTGACACCGACAGAGACCCCCGTGCTGAAGACCTGACAGATGAAGAAATCCAAATGGCCATAAGCCCAATCCAGTCAGGGAAGGCGATGGGGCCAAACGGGACCCTCATTGCATTTTTAAAATTGGTTGCTTCTCAGACGGCCCCTTACCTAAGGGTCATCTAATAACGAAAGCTACGAAAAAGGAATACTGCCTGAGGATCAACGTCTAGTCTCCATAGTAGTGATTCGCAAGCCAGGAAAACCTGTAGATAACTGCGGATCCTACAGGCCGATTTCGTTAAATAATGTAGAAGCAAGGTCCTAGCGAAAGTACTTGCCTCGCGATTGGTTACGGTTGCTTTCTCCCTGGTCTACCCGGACCAATCTGGCTTTATGCCAGGAAGGAATACGGCACTTAATATCCGGCGTCTCCATAATGTACTCGCACGTCGGGAATACATGGAAGAGGACGCAGTGGTGTGTCTCTAGATTCCTCCATGGCATTTGACTCGATCAAGTGGCCATACCTATTTGAAGTCCTGCAGAGAATGGGCTTCGGTCTGAAGTTCCTGGCTGGGTGAAATGGCTCTACATGGGTATAAAGGGTCAAGTGCGAGTGAATAACTACAAATCTCGCACATTCACGCTAAAAAGGAGCACCCGACAGGGATGCCCTTTGTCCCCCCTGATTTTTTCTCTCATGCTGGAAACACTGGCGGCCTGGGTGAGGCGAGATGTCATGGTAAGAGGCCTGAAATGGGAGGAGGGGCATGACGACTGAATATCTCTCTATGCAGATGACATTCTGCTTTATTTTCCCTCTCCATATAGATCAATCCACGGGGTCCTAAATATCTTCACAAATTTTGGGAAATACTCTGGCTACGCCATAAACTGGAGCAAATCGGTGTTGTTTGTGCTTCGGGGTCTGATCTCTCGACTCCCTGCGGGTTTCTGTGTGGAGGTTGCCACGGATGGATTCCGATATTTGGAAATATACATAACCTCGAGCCCCACTATTTTCTATGACCGTAATTTTGCAACCCCCATTGTCATGTCTACGGGCGGATGTGAAGCACTGGCGATCCCTACCTCTTTCACGGGTGGGCCGAGCTGCTCTTTTTAAAATGTTGGCCCTCCCACACTTTCTCTACATCCTCCAGAATTGCCTGCATTGGGTCCCAAATACGTACTTCTCGAAAATAAAGAGTGCGATTTGGACGCTGTTATGGGACGGTGGGTCGCCTCGTATTGGATTTTAAAAACTGACAAAAGGGTGGTACGATGGAGGCATTGCCCTCCCAGACATACGACTCTATTACTGGGCGTCTTAATTAGTTGTAGTGAATCACTGGATCTATCGCTCCTCTTTAGATCCAGCCTATCATTTAGACCGATACCAAACGGGACGAGAAGGGTATCTAGGGGCACTATATTCAAAAGTAAACAAGAAGAGATACTTTGGGCCATATCTCACACGGTGACGATCTGGCATCAAGCGAGCACCCGTCTGGGATGGTCAAATGTCCTTACAAAAGCCAGGGCCCTATGGTATAAACAGAGACTGGGACACCTATGTCATCAACCCGACTTTGATAAATGGGATCTTATAGGAATCTCCAATATTGGAGATTTGATTGAAAAAGGTTTGATTATCAGGTTTGAGGATCTTAGGGAAAGATACGGAATGGCCCAAGGTAAAATGGGCAGATACCTACAAATTAGACACACCCTCATCACAGCACTACCCAATCTCACGGACATATCAGAGGCATCACCTCTGGAAGACCGATTACTAGACGGACCGTTACATTCAAAAGCTATATCACTGACGTACAAAAAATGGTGCAACAATCTACCTGATACGGTCCGCAAAAATGAGAGCAATGGCCGAAAGACCTAGGACCCATTGACGATGAGGACTGGCAAACGGCACAAATGTCCCCCAGAGAAGCAGCAATTACTCTCCATTTCAGATTGATTCAACTCAAAATCTTACACAGGTCGTACCTAACCAGGGTTACTCTAGCAAAGATAGGCGCCAGACTGGATACAATATGTCGCCGGGGCTGCCAGTACACTGCCACCTTTTATCACACAATCTAGGAATGCCCGGAAATACGAAGTCTATGGGAGGGAGCCACGACCCATATTCAGAACGCCGTAGAAAAGGAAGTCACCCTCACACCGCACCTAGGTCTTCTTAATATATGGGAGCAGACTGACCTCACAGAGGTGGAACAACAACTAACTTTTCAAAGCACAAAAAGAGGCTGCCCTATTTATTTAATGTATAGGCTCAATCAGAGTCCTTAATCTAAACCATGCACATGAGAGCTCAATGACACCAGACACTGGACTACAGTTTTATAAAAATATCAAAAAATCATTTTATTCATCTCAAGTTCATAATTTTTTCATTTTTCTCTATATGTTTCTGTAAATCATTTCAACACAATACAACATTAATTAAGATCAAAGCGAGCATCACATTATATCATTTAATACATATCCCACAACCACTCCAAACAGATCTCAACATCAAACATCCGACAGGCATACACGTTTCAATATGTCATCCACACTCAATGATCAGACATACATCAACCACTCCTCATTCATCCAGGTCCATCATTCTTCCACGATCAGATGTAACCCGATTCCTCTGTCCAGATGACACTCCCTCTAACAGCTTGGGAGATCAGATGCCCAAAAATATATATATCCAGACATGTTATAAAATGCCAACGTGCGTTTCGGTGCAGTGCCAGATTATTATTTTTTTTTTGTGAAAACCTTTATTGTTACTTCAAACGATTACAAGTATGGGCCTACAACCACCAGGGCCGGCCACTAGTCAGTTTCCACCACAGCGAGTCAGTTATGACACGACTCAGCAGCCCGTGGATCGGAAGCACCATAGATTCGATTAAGAACGTGTTATTGAGCGTACCAACTAAAGTACAGGATTAAAAAGGCTCCATTTTATAATATGAAAATGAAGGATCAGGTGCCGTACAGTAATACAACGTCACACAAAGGGCGGGCAAAGTAGGAAGACAACCACAGTTAGAACGATCGCAGTTAGAATAATGACGCTAAAGCATATGAGTCAGGATATTCAGGCATACAGTCGCAATTCCCACCAGTTAAGCATCCGCCCATCGATACAAATAGTACTATAGGAAATATTGGCACAAATAAAGAAGGATCAATAATCGACACAAAAGTGGACCCTCATCGCTGACCCGAAAAATAAAGAAACGAAAGAAAGGCAATAGAAAGAGAACGAAAAAAAGAAAAAAGAAAAGGCCATAGAAACAAATAAAGGCAAAACGGAGGTCGGGGGAGCCGGGAGACTAAGCGGTCATCTTGTTGCTGTCGTAGCTCCTCCTTCCCAGTGCCAGATTTTTAAGGCCACACCTTCATCAGGGCGATCAGAAAGAAGGAGGGGGGGGGACATGACGAACCCGCATACAATCTTGAAAGAAAATATCAACAATCTGTATACATGTATATATTTTTATATTTACATTACTGCAGTTAAAGGCTTGTTATCTGCCTTACAATCAGATCCAGGACATTTTATATATCATATCTTTAGTTTCTTCATTCTGATATAGCACACTGAGCTCAGAACATAGGCATGGCTATCACCGTCCTTTCATAATCAGATACATATAACACCAGAAAGGCTTCATGGGCCAGAATCCCAACGGATCACAGAACTTTGCACACTCCATAACGTTGTCATAACAATGAGGACAATACTTACTCACAAAGTACATATAACACTTACGAGAGAATAGGCAAGGTATAAGAATAGTAACATAAAGCAATTATCAGACCTAAGACAGAGTTGATGCCTCAGTAGGGTTTATTAGATACAGCTAGAAAAGAGAGTAGACCCTTACCAACTATATACGTTAGACGATATTTCAGTACTCCAACACTAAAATTAACTTCTCATTTCCAAATGCGTGGCGATTTGACTAGAGTAGACACCCAGGGGCAGAGTCAAGAGATTCCTGAAAAATAAGAGTTATCTGTTTCAAATAAACAGACAGAGCTGACTCTATTTTAGCCCTTATGATCTATAGGAGATGAGCACACCTGACTATCAAATAAAGATAAGCCCGCTTACCGGGAACCTCGTGCGTCAGGGTCCCGCGTGTTCCTTCGCGATATCTCGGGATTCACTTGAGATATGGCAGCAACCGGGTTCAAGTCGCCTGATCAAGCGATAAGGAAGGGCAGGATAGTGTTAAAAAATGTCTTAACTTCTCACATCCACATCTGCAATATCATAGCGGAAATGAGAATGAATAAATACACGCCACTTCTACAGAGTCTTAAAATCAATGTATGCAAATGCACAGCTAATGAGGGACAGATGGATTTTTATTGTTTCTCACATTGAGATCTACAATGTGGCTGCATCAATATTGCAGGATATATATCGATGACTATTTTTAAGGGTCTAAAACATAACTGACTCAAGGCACTAGGCCAGGACTGAAGGGGATATTAGCTCTTATTCAGCCCCGCAGTGCGATCAGGTCCATACAACCCCGCGAACGGGGAAGGTAACAGCTGGAACAGATTTACCTGTTTGGTTGGGAGGCACTGTTCTCCGTGTTCCGAAAGCGATAGAGCAGCCAGCGTTCAGATTTCTTCAGAGGTTTTAGTCCTGGAAGAATGCAATAAAGACCGATGATGCTCAACAATAAGATCTACTAGTACCACGACAAAAGGGGGGGGGAAAGAACGGTCTGCCTTAAAGTGATTGGCTCCATACGAGGATTTAATAGCACGCCTGCACCTGTTGTCATACACTGCGTCAGGTACAAATATCCAGAAAGATCCCCCGCCTGGTCCTAGTTTCCTTTCTCTCTCAACATGCCAATCGCTCGTGCCGATCAAATGAGTCGACACGAACCTCTCCATAGACGGTCACACATAGCGGCACATTTAGGGTATTACTAATACGGCCTCCCCGCACCCAATCTCCAGCAATGAAATGCCGACCCGCAAACTGGCCTGCATCCAAAGAAAGGGTGCCTAAGGGCCAAGATTAGCGGCAAAGACATACCTGGCGGCTGGACCGGATAAACAAAGGGCTTCCAAAGCTCCGACATGCAACGTCAACAGCAAGGCGTTTCCAAAGATCACAAACGCACCTGTAGCGGGCTTTAAATACAAAAACGAGTGGCGTTCGCCTACCAATTAAATAGGCCACTCCCTCATAGTATTGGCCTTCTGGAAGACCAGAGATGGACTCTCTAGGCTGGTTCACAAAGCCCCATGCACCAAGCGGTTCACGGGGCCTAGTTAGATCATAAAGTAGATAGGTATAGGCGCGAGAAATTATGGAATTATGGAATCCTACCGCGTGTTGCATGCCCCGGCATGGTCGTAGCAATATTCAAATCCGAAGGCAGCCCTACGCACTGGTTAGGGGCGACGAATAACGAAGTGAGACCGTTTCCATTTGTGCTGTTTGGGGAACTAAACCCCATTAGACGCGCACTTTACACCAATTCAATCAAGGGTTTGCAAATAGCAACAACAGGTAGAGAACGGACAGAAGGTCACAGACAATAGAGGCGTATGCACCAAGTTCAGGGGGCAAGGTCCCTACAGGGGTTCAAGTAATTGCGTTCTCCCAGGGGCAATGTTCGTTCAGTACTTTATTGACTGCATTAAGCAGGAAAATCCAAAACACCTCCCTTTTCTTCCTGAGCGCTATGTTATCTTTACCCGCAATAGTGCAGACTTTTTCAAGAATTGACCATTTCAAGTCAAACTCCGAATGTTTGAAAGTAATCCAGTGTTGGACCAGAGGAGCCCCGCTTTTTTGGTTCCTAATACTGGATTTGCGTTCACTAATTCGGTGCCTGCATTCGCGCCCTGTCTCACCCACATAGGGTAAGCCGCAGGGACACAGAATCACATAGATTACATTAGTGGAGCGGAAGTTGCTCATCTCGTTCAGTTCCACCGTGCGGTTTCCAATCACTATGTCGCTCCCGACCAGTGCCTGAGGACATGCCTGGCAGGTGCCACAGCGGTGATGTCCCAACACCGGAGGAAGGCCCAGCACACCAATCTGTTTAAGGCCTCTAGGGGGTGCTACAACACCGTGTACCAGATGATTTCGTAGATTTTTATTTCTGCGAAACGCGAATAAGGGTTTCAGGATCATCTCTTCATGTTCTCCAATATTGAGGAGGTACCACAGAGAGTTTACCGTCTGTCTTAGTTTGTGGTTAATCGTAGAGTGTTTAGTAATACATACAAGAGGGTCATTGGCACTCTGTTTACGGTCCTGGAACATACTCTCCCTGTTGTAATACCTCGCTCGTTTAAAGGAATCGCGAATCAAACGGGGAGGATATCCCCGTGCCGCAAGTTTGATTTTTAGGGCATCTGATTGTTGCAAAAAATCCCTAATTTCCGTAAGCAAGTGGAGGAACTGACTGAATGGAATAGAGTCTCTTTGGCATCGTGGGTGAAAACTGCTGTATTCGAGCAAGGTGTTCTTCGCCGTGGGTTTGGTGTAGAGTGACACAGCTAAAAGGCCCCCGTTGTCCTTGACCCAAACATCCAAAAACTAAATTTTAGAGTCACTAGAGTTCGCTTTAAACCTAAGGTTAGGATCCGCTGCATTGATCCAAGACACAAATTCATTCAAGGTTTCATGGTCACCGCTCCAAATGAAAAAAATGTCGTCAATGAAGCGTGACCAGGCACGCACATTTTCATAAAACGGTGCCATTTCATTATATATGTTTATGTCCTCAAAATTGCCCATGTATAGCATGCAACACTGGGGGCACAAGAGGCCCCATGCGGACGCCTTGTATCTGGTGGTAATACTCTTTATTAAATTCAAAGTAGTTCTCACTAAGGACTATTCTAAGGCAATTTAGGATCAATGGAGCATTGGGTAAGTTATCTTGGTTCATGAGGATCTCCTCTATGACCCGGATAGCCCCATTCTGGGGTAGGTTTGTATATAAAAATTCCAGGTCCATGGTTACCAATAGTTCAGTCTTGTGCTCAAAACGCAGATTTTCCACTTTAGAAATAAAGTGTCCTGTGTCTTTCACATATGATCTGAGTTGACTTACCAGCGGTTTGAGGAACCGATCGACGTACTTGGACAGAGGCTCAGTCGCCGCCCCAATTGTAGAAACAATTGGTCGCATGGGCGGATCCGTGATGTTCTTATGGACTTTGGGTAAACCGTATATGATCGGCATTCTGGTAAATGTGGGGGTCAAATATTCAGCTTCTTTAGTACAAATATGGCCATCCTCTACTGATGATTTAACCAAAGTTAAAATGCGTTGTTTTAAGACTTCCTCGGGGCAGGTCCTTATTCGATGGTAGTGTCTAGTGGAGGATAGGAGGGTGTTCATCTTTTCAATGTAAGTAGACGTCTTAAAGACTGCTATCCCCCCGCCTTTGTCGCAAGGCTTAATCGTGAGATTCTGGTCTTCACGGAGTTCTCTCAAAGCAACATTCTCCTCCCTCAAGAGATTGTTAGTAGGTTTCAAGACAAAGCTGGTAAATTTTTCCATTTTCCTAATCACAGCTTTCTCAAAGATCCCTACCTCAGGCCCCAGAAGATCGAGGCTCGGATAAAATTGGAAGGTGGTTTCATGCCCGAGAGGTTCTCAGAGTCAACAAGCGTGGGTCGAGATAGGAAGAATTTCTTCAAGCGGATTTTCCTGAAGAAAGCATGGAGATCTTTATTGAACTCAAAAGGATTAAAATTGGTAGATGGAACAAACGAAAGGCCTCTCGAGAGAAGGGTCATGGAATTGAACGAAATGTTACCATCTGACAGATTGAAGACCGGAATAGTGTTTAGGTTCTCCAATATTGGGTGTTCCTTGTCTGAATGTAGCGTTGGGGGCGTGCTTGTCCCTGACCCTGATGGAATTGTCTTACTTGAGGGGTCCGATTCCTTGATCTGTAGTTGCCCCTGCAAAAAAAAAAAAGAGTCCTGTACTTGTGGTCTATCAAAAGAATCCTGCCTCTGTTGATAATGGGTGTTGTAGTTAGGATCATAATTGGCGGCGCCTTCACCATCTGAGTCCGTTGTAACGGAGAAGGTTTGAACTCTCCGATTTCCCCAGCGGGGATTGCCCTGATTCTGGTCGGTGTTGTCAGAATTGGCGTAAAATTGCGGGATCAAGTAGGGGTAGGCTCTCTCCTGAGAAAAGAGTCTCGCATCTTTCCTAAACTTTTCCATTTTACACTTCAGGAGATACTCTGCAAATGACTCAAGTTCTAGGCTAATTTCCTCCAATTTCTTTTTTCCCTGGTCAACCGGATTGTCCTTTTTTAGTTTCTCCTCAAGCTCCTCAATTTCTTTAGCTAATAGGGACAAGACCTCACGTGCGGTCTCAATTATGAGCATCATATAGTCCCTAGAGCACCTATTAGAAATTAGAGCCCACTTTTCCCAAAAATTTCTGATTTCGATAAAAGGGCCAGGAATGTTTCTAACTCTCAAGCCTATAGGGATGGTGCCGGCTTTAAGATAGTCCAGCATGAATTTAGCATGGGCTTCCGTTCGTAAAGATTTTTTCTTTAGGTTCAGCAGCTTGTTCCATTCTCCTTCAATACCTTTAGAGAGGATAAACTGGTTACCAGACCCTTCTGATGCACCAATCATGCGTGCGAAATCCTCATCAGAGAATCCGAAGGTTTTGATGCTCTCCATACTGGAATAATAGGGAGAGTTAAGGAGGATCAAAAAGGTTCCAACAATGGCAAAGAGGACACACAACAAACAATAGAACACTCACCAATCGAGCCACAATACACAGGGAAAGGGGGAAACACTCACAAATAACCAACAGCACAGATATACTAAAGTGCCATCTGATCTGCGGGTTCCACTCACGAAAGCTCGCTAAACACACCCCACAGCACAGGGCCGGGAAATATACTCAATATAGCAAAGGGGCCCCCTGGGGAATGAATATAGGGCAGGCAGGCAGGCAGGGGAGACAACAAATTTTCAAAACACAAAAAGAGGCTGCCCTATTTATTTAATGTATAGGCTCAATCAGAGTCCTTAATCTAAACCATGCATATGAGAGCTCAATGACACCAGACACTGGACTACAGTTTTATAAAAATATCCAAATATCAATTTATTCATCTCAAGTTCATAATTTTTTCATTTTTCTCTATATGTTTCCGTAAATCATTTCAACACAATACAACATTAATTAAGATCAAAGCGAGCATCACATTATATCATTTAATACACATCCCACAACCACTCCAAACAGTTGTCAACATCAAACATCCGACAGGCATACACGTTTCAATATGTCATCCACACTCAATGATCAGACATACATCAAACACTCCTCATTCATCCAGGTCCATCATTCTTCCATGATCAGATGTAACCCGATTCCTCTGTCCCGATGACACTCCCTCTAACAGCGTGGGTGATCAGATGCCAAAAAATATATATATCCAGACAGGTTTTAAAATGCCAACGCGCGTTTCGGTGCAGTGCCCGATTTTTAAGGCCACACCTTCATCAGGGCGATCAGAAAGAAGGAGGGGGGGGCATGACGAACCCGCATACAATCTGAAAGAATAGTTGAAAGAAAATATCAACAATCTGTATACATGTATATATTTTTATATTTACATTACTGCAGTTAAAGGCTTGTTATCTGCCTTACAATCAGATCCAGGACATTTTATATATCATATCTTTACTTTCTTCATTCTGATATAGCACACTGAGCTCAGAACACAGGCATGGCTATCACCGTCATTTCATAATCAGATACATATAACACCAGAAAGGCTTCATGGGCCAGAATCCCAACGGATCACAGAACTTTGCACACTCCATAACGTTGTCATAACAATGAGGACAATACTTACGCACAAAGTACATATAACACTTACGAGAGAACAGGCAAGGTATAAGAATAGTAACATAAAGCAATTCTCAGACCTAAGTCAGAGTTGATGCCTCAGTAGGGTTTATTAGATACAGCTAGAAAAGAGAGTAGACCCTTACCAACTATATACGTTAGACGATATTTCACTACTCCAACACTAAAATTAACTTCTCATTTCCAAATGCGTGGCGATTTGACTAGAGTAGACACCCAGGGGCAGAGTCAAGAGATTCCTGAAAAATAAGAGTTATCTGTTTAAAATAAACAGACAGAGCTGACTCTATTTTAGCCCTTATGATCTATAGGAGATGAGCACACCTGACTATCAGATAAAGATAAGCCCGCTTACCGGGAACCTCGTGCGTCAGGGTCCCGCGTGTTCCTTCGCGATTTCTCGGGATTCACTTGAGATATGGCAGCAACCGGGTTCAAGTCGCCTGATCAAGCGATAAGGAAGGGAAGGGTAGTGTTCGAGAATTTCTTAACTTCTCACATCCACATCTGCAATATCATAGCGGAAATGAGAATGAATAAATACACGCCACTTCTACAGAGTCTTAAAATCAATGTATGCAAATGCACAGCTAGTGAGGGACAGATGGATTTTTATCGTTTCTCACATTAAGATCTACAATGTGGCTGCATCAATATTGCAGGATATATATTGATGACTATTTTTAAGGGTCTAAAACATAACTGACTCAAGGCACTAGGCCAGGACTGAAGGGGAAATTAGCTCTTATTCAGCCCCGCAGTGCGATCAGGTCCATACAACCCCGCGAACGGGGAAGGTAACAGCCGAAACGGATTTACCTGTTTGGTTGCGAGGCACTGTACTCCGTGTTCCGAAAGAGATAGAGCAGCCAGCGTTCAGATTTCTTCAGAGGTTTTAGTCCTGGAAGAATGCAATAAAGACCGATGACGCTCAACAATAAGATCTACTAGTACCGCGAAAAAAGGGGTGGAAAAAGAACGGTCTGCCTTAAAGTGATTTGCTCCATACGAGGATTTAATAGGACGCCTGCACCAGTGTCATACACCACCAACAACTAACTACACTAGGTTACACCCTTGTTAAGCGTGAGATTGCGAAGGGATGGGGGGCGGTGGATGCGCCTACTTCCCGAGTGTGGGTAAAAGAAATAGATAAATGCATGATTGCAGAAACTAAGTATTCATATCGCGGGAGTGTCCGAAGAAGTGGGATAGAAAATGGGGCAAATGGAATACTTACAGTGGCAATCTATGTATATCCCCAACAGTGGAGCTGGAAATGCAAAGAAGGGCCCAATGTGATGATGAGCTATTATGTTTGTAACCTTTTTCTCCCCACCTACGATGATACAGCACTGTACAATTATTTGAAATGTCAACTGGATAATGTATGTGACTTTCATGTTGAATTAATATAAAGATTTATTAAAAAAAAATAATCTCTCACACCATTCGAATTAGAATTATCAAAGTCTGAAAATTCATCCTCATTATAACCTGAATATAAAATATATTCACCAATTCCTCATTCTGACCCTGTTCAAACCAGGTGGGCTGTTCGCCCCTCTCCGTTGCAGGGTTAACCTGCCACTCTTTTGTGCTGCTTTGGACACTAATTATAGAAGAGGTACCCATTTTCCTCTGCAATGTTTCAGTCTTTTTCTGTGTCTGATCTCCGTGTTTTGTTTTTTTAAAACACTTTCCTCCTGGTCCCCTAGTCTGGTCTTCCTCCTTTTAATTATATACTGTTTTTATAATTCTTAAACATGTTTTTTCAAGAATTATAATGATCGTAAACTGTTTCCTTTCCGATCAGCAACGGTCAGCTGAATCTGTCAGCCGATGCCAATTGGACGCGCGTTGCCTGGCAACCTTTGTTGCTCATCTACGTGACGTCAGCCGTAATGCATACATGACCAAATGGCTTTCAAAACATACATGTCTACTCAAGCACTTCTCAAGTAGGCTCCATTTCTGTAAAAAACAGTCCCATTGATATGTGTCTTCTGACTCAGGGGTCAGAATCATCTAGACGCATGGGCAAGCAGAATTCAAATGACTTACCGCTCACCTTGCACTGCCTTTCACAACAGTAGGCCATTGAAAATATGAATTTATGAAGAAATTTCATTACAATCATTTCTTTCTTTTTTATTTATTTTTATTTAAATAGAAATCTTTAAACAAACTCCAAACAATCAACCTTCCTTTAAACTAAAAAAACTAAAACATTAAAAAAATCAGTACATATATTCAATCCAACATTTTTACAAAAAGACAGTATTTTGTTAAAATTCTAAATACCCTAACACTCTATTCCTTTTACAGAAACGCACATTGTAAAGAATATACTCATCTGCTCAGAAGCAGGAAAGAAAAGTGGATGAGCCTGGATGTTGGAGACGTATGTTATGTTGGAAGTTCTTTTTATTTGTGACTTCCTTTTGTTCTTTTTGAAGCTTTTAAAGTGATGCTCAGAAGAGGTTAAATATGCATAATGCTAGCCTCTTGTTTCGCCATAAAATTGTATATCTGAAATTAAGATTAGACAGTCAACACAAAGGCAAGGTTTGTGTTTAAAGAATTGGTGTTTATAGAAGGAGAACCCCAAAACGAACTAGACGTGGGCATTAGTTGCTGTGAACACACATTGGAATTAATGGGAGGGACGTGGCAGGTTTTACAGCGAGAAGAATCTGCAATTCCAGGATTTTATTGTGTTTTTGGACAAAATCACTATTTTCTGCTACCTGCTGATTGGCAGGGTATTTGTTATTTAGGGTACTATTTACCCTGTAAATAGTACAGATGCATTAACAATAACACCAGCACACAGACACAAACATAAGGGCCGATTATGATGTCGGTCGGAAAGGTTCCAAAAAGGATTCGAATTCAGAACCTATGTTTATGATGGACCAATTACGATGCAAGAAAACCGTTGGGGCTGTCCGATTCGTTCTGATCGGTATTCGGACAACCCGAGTTGTTCGGAGCTGAATCGTACAGCTCTATGGACACCGTTTCCGACCAAGCGGTTATGATGTCTGATTCTGACATCCATTCCAAGTCGGTCTGCCTGACATAAAACGGCTGTCAGAATTTGCATTTGGGGGCCCGGTGCAGACCCCCATTCACCCATAGGCCTCCGGTTGGGGCCCGTGGGGGTACCCAAGGGACCCCTCTTTACAACCATAACACAACACTCCCTTGCACACGCCAACAGTGTATATTATATATCATTAACAGTAACAGAAAACACTCTTATTCCTCAGTTAAAACAGTCACTTCAGTTTAATCTTGAAATCCTTAGCAACACGTGTGTCGTAGCGCTTAATGGTTGTGCGCAGCAACTTCTTCAGGGCTATTATCTATTTGTATGGATGCCTAATTCCGGTTGTATTTACGACCCGGAATGGGTTCTAGAGCTCCAGTGATAATTACACAGTAAAAGGCATCAGGGTATACTGTGTCCAAAATTTAGTGTATTCCATAAGTCTTTACTTAAGTATGGATCTTGTGTGTATGAATCAATAATCCCTCAAGAAGAACGATGGCGTGGTGTAGTAAAACCACTCTTGGGGGCTAAGTAAGTCCCTCGTACTAGTAATTAAGTGTTCATGCAGTGAAACAAACTTATATGTGTAAGGCCAATCTGTCTGTAGCTAACCTGGCAATAAAAGTGTACAAGCTATATGTATTTCCATAGACATGGAGGTGCTGAACCAGCTTACAAAAGAGGATTTCCTTTAAATTAGCTCCTAATTACTCTAATTTGGCTGGGAAGCTTTATGCTCCTCTGATCTCCCTTTTTTCCTCAAAATTCAAACTCTTCATGGGTTCTTGAACTTTAAAACTTTGATTCTGATCTTTACAATAGGGAATCTATTCCTCCATGGAAGGGGCTTGGTGCATTATATTTTTGATGCTTGTTCTAACCATTCTTTTAATAAGATTTCTGTAAACTTTTTTGATTTATGGACTAACTGAAATAAAGATTGAAATAAAGAGAAAAACTTTACTAATCACTTAATGAGAATAAAGATATTGAAAAAATGTATCTAAACTCTCATCACGGACAACTTAAAATTGTTGATACTATTTAAGTTTGTGATTATTAATTATGCTCCTCGACTCCTACTAAACATTCCAATGCCCGAGAAAGAAGAAAAATTTAGCGTGGGTTAATAGTAATATAAAAGTGAGAGAAAATAGCCGATGTTATGGCCCAGTTGGTGTTTACAAGCCAGATGATGACTATGTATCATTCTGCAGCCACAGGAATTTGAAACGATATTACTGCTGGATTGTGGCTCATGGAACAGCATGGGACAACAATTTTATATATCTTTCTAAAATCTAGGACCACTATTCATTTGCCACTCGTTTTTTTAATTTCCAATTAGAGGTGAGTTGCACGGCCTTCTGAGCACCTCTTTAAGAAAGCCTCACTCTATAATTTTCTTGAACACCGGCTTCATCCCATCCTTAGCTTTGCGATTAAGCTTTTATTGAGGAGTTTGAGGGTAAACTTCTTCTGGTTTTTATGTAATCTTCAATGGCTTTGTACATTTAATCAGACAAGTGAAATCCCATGCCTTTCTATTTCACAGTATGTCCTAAATCAGGAGGTGAATCCTATTTTGAAAGCACTGTAAACAAATAAATGTTAGACTTTTCGGATTTAATTTTAAATAGTGAGTCATCATCTTGAGTTTGAATTGAAACACAATCCAGTGTACAATAAATCACACACTTAATTTTGGAAAGAAGATCCTACCTAATAGGTTAATAGGACTTGTGTCACAAATAATGAACTGATGATCCCCTTCAATTAGGCCAATTTTAACTGGGAAATGAGATGGACCAACTCATAACTGCCCTGGAGGAGCCATATCACTTTTTGATATAAAGCAATTTACGAAGTGAGAGACAGGGAAACGATCCCCCGAATGCACCAAAAAGGGCAGCGGAGTAAAACTCCTAGAGCATTGTTGTATCTTGAATCTTCCTGCTGCTCAGCTTGAATGCATGAGATGTGGAATGTTGGATGTATGGAATGTTAGTGTGTTATGAATGTCAGTTGGGTGAGGGCTGAGCAGCAGGACAGCTGCTCCTGATGGGGTTAACATTATAACGTATTACTTATCATCTTAATTCAATAAAGTAACTTGCTAAATCAACAAGGAAGTTCCAGCTTCTTATTGAATACATCATTTGGCGATTGTTGGGGAGGAGAATCTACGCGTGCAACTTTTAAGGCAAAGAGTGAAAGGTTGAAGACTGGACTGAAACCGGAAAATGAAGAAAAGTTAACTTCAAGGTAAATGACTTTTATGTTTTATCGTACCATTGGCTTAAACGTAGTATGGCACAAAAAGGAAAAACCCCATCAGTGACCCTGCCACCGGTCGCCCTAATACCCAGAGGTGCCAGAACTGCGTTTATAATAGGCTTTAAATCAACTAATTTGTAGCTTAAATGAAGTTCGGAAACAAGGATAAATCGAGCCTCGGTAGAGAGTGATAAAAAAAAAAAAAAAAAAATGCTGCAAACTGCTGCTCTGTTGTTCCATAGTGATCGGGGGCAGAAATCGGGCCTCACAGTACAGTACGAGCATATGAAGAGTGAAAGAATAGTAACCCCCGCTCTGCTGTCCATTTATTTTCGGGGGCAAAAATCGGGCCTCAATGACAAGTATGTCAATATTACCTGCCATTAAATGAAATATGAGTGACTTGGACCTCAGCGTTAATTAAGGATTAACATCTGTTAACCCAGTGCAGGAAGAACTTTCAACGTTTAAAAAGTGTTCACCAATGCCGATCTGAATGACTTGGAGTTCGGGAACTGAAAATCGAGCCTCAGTGTGAAGTACAAAGGGTTCATGAATTGTACTCTCCATGATGTTCAGGTGGTGCCGTTTGCCTAAGATTTAGGCGAAAGATGGGAAATGACGCAGTGGAAACTCTTTGTGTTCCAGTAAAGGTTGAGGAAATAATACGCTGTTAACATATGAACATTTTACAAGCTGCCAAGTATTTTTTCATTTCCATGATTGTTTCAAATAATAAGGAAAAGTGACGGTTACCCTTCTGCTTTGAAATCTGCACAAGACAGTTTTCCTTCACAGCAAGCATCGGCGTCACCTTCTGTGACGACTTTTCACCTCGTGAAATGATTGGCCCTTGTGCGTGCCGTGAACCAACCGGCTTTTCATTGTTGTGCATGCCTCCATTTTGCTCGTAGCAAAACAAGCCATACATCGGTGAGGAAAAGTTATTACCAACAGCGTTTTCTGAAAGGTGTTTTCGTGAACAAGGTACTGTTATCTCTGTTATGCGTTTTTTTAACAACTGACTTTTGAGAACTTAAGCAAAGAAAATAATAAAGGAAATTAGCATGGTGGACCAAAGGAAACCGTTTTGAAGAGTTTATAGGTCTAAGTTTTGGAACTGATTTCAGGGTCGGGCAGTTACAAGAATTGCTCCGTGGTCTTAAGAATATAACCGGCTCGGCGTACAAAGAGGAAGCTGTGGAAACTATAGGTCGCTGTTACAAGACGATGGTTCCAGTTATAGTGGCAGCTGAGTAAGACCATGTTCGAGTCTATTTTATAGAATGGAAAACACAACGAGGAACAGAAATATGGGGTCTAAGAGCCAGCGTTGGGGACAACTCTCTTCATTGTTGTTGTTTGGTTGTTGATGATGTATTCACCAAGAGCTGTTCCACAGTGTGTGTTGTGTATGAGTGGTGTGTTTGTGTTGGGAGTGTCCATCACATGTGTTGTGATAGGAATGTCCATTGCCTCGCACGTCAGGGTTGCGATGTGGATGGTTGTTGCCTCGCACGTCAGGGTTGCGATATGGGTGTCTGTTGCCTCGCACCTCAGGGTTGCGATGGAGATGTTTGTTGTCTCGCACGTCAGGGTTGCGATTAGGATGTTTGTTACCTCGCACGTCAGGGTTGCGATGTGCTTTTTTTTGTTGCCTCGCACGTCAGGGTTGCGATGAAGATGTTTGTTGTCTTGCACGTCAGGGTTGCGATTGGGATGTTTGTTACCTCGCACGTCAGGGTTGCGATGTGTTTTTTTTTGTTGCCTCGCACGTCAGGGTTGCGATGAAGATGTTTGTTGTCTTGCACGTCAGTGTTGCGATTGGGATGTCTGTTGCCTGCGATGTGGTTGTCTGTTGCCTCGCACGTCAGGATTGCGATGAGGATGTTTGTTGTCTCGCACGTCAGGGTTGCGGTTGAGATGTCTGTTACCTCGCACGTCAGGGTTGCGATGGGGATGTTTGTTGTCTCGCACGTCAGGGTTGCGATTGGGTTGTGAGTATGAATGAGTTATGTAGAGACTTGTTCATTTGTCTGAGTAGTACACGTTGTTTCCTGATTTATTTGGTGTTGAGGTTTGTTCCTGTGGGTGCTGCTTATTGTACTGGTCTGGCCAACTGGTATGATTTGTGGTATTTGGGATTGATGGTGTAGGGTGAAGGATAGTGCTTTATTTCAGGGATCTATGTGACGTTCTGCCCAGACTGTGGTGTGCGAGATGAGATGTTATTTAGCGTCTCGGGTTGTATTCTTTTGTTAGTGGGTGAATCGTAGTATAGCACTTCAGGATGTTTCTCCTTTGTAAGTTAGTGAGTTGTAGTATGGTGGGTCATGCGAGGTGAGTTGATTGGTATTGCATTTATTAAATTATTCATTATATGTGCATTGTTTTAAGTTTATGACTATGTGTACTCTACATGTGGTCCTTATCTTAATTGTTTCATCTGTTACATTTTGCAATGTAATTGTTCCCATAACGAAGGGAGATATGTTGTATCTTGAATCTTCCTGCTGCTCAGCTTGAATGCATGAGATGTGGAATGTTGGATGTATGGAATGTTAGTGAGTTATGAATGTCAGTTGGGTGAGGGCTGAGCAGCAGGACAGCTGCTCCTGATGGGGTTAACATTATAACTTATTACTTATCATCTTAATTCAATAAAGTAACTTGCTAAATCAACAAGGAAGTTCCAGCTTCTTATTGAATACATCAAGCATCCATGCTGGGAAGTTACTATAACAAGGTGACTACCACTATTCTTTTTAAAACCAACTAGTACAAAATAACAATAACAAGGATGATGATTTGGTAAGTACGAGGCAAGGCACAAGCCTCCACCAAAAGGAAGCGGTATAGAGAGACCACACCAGGAGATCTAACCTTAAAAAAGAGACCACAAAAAAAAAGCAAGCGGACAGATATTTGTCACCCCTCCGCCCTGAGGAATAGCAGTGCCATGTATGACTCGGAGCAAGAGCTAGAAGCCAGCCCCGAGGTGTTAGCTAGTCCTGCCTGTAGTGGCGGTTTGAGGACATGCCAGCATACTGAGATATATAAAGATAAAGAAAATAAAAAAATCAGTGGATCAGCCTGAAACATCAAAAATAACAGATAATTTCCAGTTAATAGGTAAATATGAACAACAAATCCCAACCGGAGAAGGTGATGGATAGCACCCCCACCCCATCGCCTAATTTTTCAACTTCACAAAACGTACATTTACATAGCTGTTCATTGTAACCAGGCAGACAACTGGAGCAGTTCGAATTGACGGATTCATTCCAAAAAGTAATACTATCCCTGTGGCACAATTGGTCCCGCGACCGGTTCAATTAAATTGAAGAATCTGCTCCATCCCTACTACACTAAGTGGCGGTCATGTACTTCTGCCATCTACCATGATTGAGCAACCTATGATTAAGACCGTTTGTCAGCTCACCAGTTTGTCTCTCATAAGGGGCACCCTACCGGGTCCCTGTGTGAGTATTCCCTTTTGCTCTCTCACTTTACCGGTGCCTCACTTATTTCACTGTCTCACGAGGCAGAACAATCGCCATCAGATTGTCCCCATATCCCTTGGTCCTGAAGAGACCGAGCACTGTAAAAGGGTCGAAATGCCGTCGACTGTATTTGAAAGCGAACCAGTTTAGGAACTCTGACTATTGTACACAGAAGCTGGAATCATTACTAAGTTAATCTTTGGTCTCCTTTTTTAAAAAATTGTGGAAACCAAGCTGTACACGTTACATGTTTTTCACTGTTTGTTTTATGGTTCCATTTCACTTGGGGACAGAAAAGCACTATTGTTTTTTCTTGGTCTGCGTATATATCAATTTAAATTTTACAAATCTGATAAAAAAGAATTAATATGAACATAAAGTCTGCAAGGCCCTCTTTCTTTCTGACATCACCTTAACCGTTTTTTTGTGATTGCGATTGTGCATTTGATTATTGTTATAGATTAGCCTAACTTCTGCTGGAACCGTGGTTTCTGTTACACATGACATACCATGCTTTCTAGTGAGTAGGGTGCTCCTTGTTCTTGTTTACGCAATTACATAGCTGGTCATTCGGTCATGTTCCCGAAGAAGTGGAGTCTGTCGGAACGGCAACAGTAGTTCTGGAGGGACTGGTATAGGAAGGAGTGCTTAAGCTTTATGCATTTCCTGAATTTGAGCCAAATAATGATGAGTACCCCACACTGTCAGACTTGCAGGAGGGGGTCATCCATGGACATCCAGGGGGTTACTGTAGATGAAGAGTTAACAGACAGAATGCAGACGGTTGAACTTGGTGAAACCCACCCAATTTGTGGTCGGCCATACTAAACTCAATGCAAGCAATAGTACTGGCCCTAAATTACCATTCTAACTAATTGGACATCCTGGTGGATTTACTTACCAGCATGGCAATCTTTGTGTCAGGAATTGATGAGAAACTCGAAAAGCTAAATGCATTAGTTGAAAGGGCCCAATCAAACCACCTTAATGATTTTAAAATGTGTTCCTGCAAGGAGGTAGTAGATAAACTAGCGCAACGTCTGGCAATTAAGCAAGGTTTCGAGGGAGAAGATGAAAATAGCCTCAGTCTTGAGACTCGGCCTGGGACAACATTAAAAGAGGAAATATGCAGTTTAAAGATGGCAACCCTTTGGGGTCAAGTAGATCCCAATAAAAGCCTGGAAGATCAAGAATGAGTCTCCTGTTGGTGGAAGCATGAAGAACAGTTCCCTCGACAAACTAAAAGGAAAAGTAAATTAGCAAGAAAAAGTAGGAAAAAACCTGCCCTGATCACATAGAGATCACTCACCCCTCGTTTTTTTGCAAACATATTTTATTGATTTTCATCACAGCAAGCAAATATCCATCGTCACAATAATCAAACTTCCCTCTCCCCCATCTAGTATTATCTATATGCGCAGGTATACGTCCACTCTCCTGAGTAATAATGTTCATATCCTACTTTCCCCATGTTCAATTAGGAATCGTGGCATAGTATTTATCAATTTACATGGCAAACAACCAACATTAATAATCTGTTCCATCATATTAATCAAACCCCTAAGGGAGCCCCCCCCATCCCCCTAGCCACCCTCCCTCCCACCGGTGTGTTCTAACTATTTACAGCAATTCAGTATATAGAGCTTGTGTTGACAATCAGTCAGGATGCACGTTATTGTAACGGGTGTTCCAGCATCCCGACTCACCACAACTCACTAGTCCCCATTGTCCTCAGTGGAGTGGGTTATCAGCGTCTGAACCAGTTCTTCCCATGCCCTTGCTGTATCTAGTGCCTTTTCATTGGTCTGGCGTCTCGCCTGCCGGAGACGAATGGCCCCCTCTCCACTAGCCCACTTGATCAGCTCAGCTCTCCATTTTTTACTGCTGGGACCTTCCTTCGCCTTCCAGCGCATCGTAATTTCCCTTTTCGCCAGTTTTAGGCCCATATCTATAAACGTACTTGTCACCTTCATCTTGGAAGTGTGAGGGAACCAGTGCAATATGCATGTCGCCATATCAAAGGTTAACTGGCGTTCCGTAACCAAGTTCAGTAGTTCCCCCACCTCCTCCCAATAGTTCCCTAACTTCGGGCACTCCCACAACATATGGTCTAATTCTGCGCCTATCGTATTACACCTAGGACACATCACATCCCCAACATTATAATGTTCTATGATTTTACCCGGAGTCAAATATGCCCTATGTATTATAAAGAAATGTACTAGTTGAAAGCGTGCATTCCTGGTGCCCTTCCACGCCCTACGTAAGAGTTGACCCCATGTAGCCTCTGGTATGGGCCTCCCCATGCTCACCTCCCATTTCAGTCGTAGAATATCCACCGGCGCCAAACCCTCCGTCAGCATTCGTGTGTATAGACATGTTACTGCTTTGAAGGTACCTGCTGCCATCACCACATACTAACACGCTTGCGTTATGTCCGGTTCTAGCAGTCCCCCCCTTCCAGTGCTTTTGGATAACTCACACAAGGCTGCATGTATCAGAAAGTCTCCTCTAGGGAGATCAAACCTCTCCTGCAGCATCTGAAAAGATAACAGCACTCCATCTTCGTACAAGTCCCCTAACATGTGTACCCCCGCTTGCTCTCACTCCCATAATGACGACCAATCTCCTCCATGGGGTAAGGCTGTCATCATCCCTAGTGGGATCTCGGGCGCATAAGGACGTTGCGCACCCGCCCTTCGCAGGCTCCTATTCCTACACAACCTCAGAGTCTTTTCCTCTAAAGTGAGATCTTTAAGGTCCAGTCTTTGCTGCAGCACTATGAAAGACAGGATATGTCTCGGAATTCCACCCCCCTCTCACATGTTCCGGGCCCCTGAATTCCTTGGCCACCGCCTGTGTAAGAACCTGCAACTGCGCTGCAATATAATACAACTCCAGGTCAGGGACCGCTAAGCCGCCCTCCACCTTAGGTCGCATTAATGTTTTAAGCGCCACCCTGCGTCTCCCTGATCCCTAGATAAATCCTACAATCATAGATTTCAGGTTGGCGAGCACGGCACCCATATAGGTAGCGTCCTAAAAAGGTACAGCAGTCTAGGTAGTGCCACCATCTTCAATAAAGCTATCCAGCCCATCACAGCGAGCGGAAGGGTACTCCAAAATGCCATGCTCCCCTTAAGAGCTTGTACGCATCTCCCTATATTCCCTTCTAAAAGGTCGCTGGTTCCATGATAAATATGTACTCCGAGGTATGCTAAGCAATCAGGTTCCCACCGCACAGTCGTCAGCATCTTAGGCACTACCCTCCCCGGTTGCACTGGGAACAAGCAAGTTTTACTCCAATTGACCTTGAGTCCTGAGACCATTCCAAAATCCGACAACAATCGCGCTGCCCCCGCCAATGCACCATCTGTATCTGCTAAATACAACAGCAAATCATCCGCGTATAATGAAATGTATTGTTGTTCTTCTCTAAAAGCCAGGCCCTCATACCACTGTCCCAACCGAGCTCGCGCTGCCAGTGGTTCCATTGCTAGTGCGAACAGCAAAGGGGACAGCGGACAACCCTGTCTTGTCCCACGGGCCACTACATAACGGTAAGAAATCCTCTGCCCTACTTTAACTCTTGCCACTGCCGAAGTATACAGCACCGTCATCCACCTCACAAACTCTTCGCCCAGTCCAAAGTGCCCCATTGTTTTATACAAATACAGCCATTCGAGGCTATCAAAAATCTTTCCTATATCTACTGATAAAATTACGGCCCTAGGCGAGTCTATACCTGCTTCTCCTAAGATCCTAAGATCCTCACCAACCTCCTCACATTGGTGGCAGTATTCCTGGAAGGGATAAATCCCGCCTGATCTTCATGGACCAAGGCAGTCATATGCTGCAGCAAGCGCGACGCCAGAATTCGACTAAGTATCTTATAGTCAGTAGTAAGCATTGACAATGGGCGATACGCTGCTGTATCTGTGCTATCACGTCCAGGTTTTAGCAGTGATACAATGAAGGCCTCACGCAGCGATTACGGCAGCTGACCCAGGTCCCGTGCCTCGCTATAGACCTCCAGCAACCGTGGTGCTAGTATGTCTATATATTGCATATAGAATTCCACTGTGAATCCGTCCACTCCTGGTGTCTTATTCCTTGCCATCTGCTTAATGGCGCTCCTAATTTCTTCCAGTGATATGAGCCGACCAAGATGCCGCGCCTGCTCTTCCTCCAACTGTGGAAGCATTACATTCTCCAAGTAGGACCCAATAGCCTGCTCATCCACTGTTAATGTACTTTCATAAAGCTTCTCATAATAGTCTCTGAACCCAAGCATGATCCCACTCTGAGTATAGATTGTTGTTCCCTCAGCCCGCCTTAGTGCCAGAATCAGGGAGCTACGTGGTATAGGGTTAGCTAGCCAAGCCAGCAGCGTTCCTGCCTTGTCGCCCTCTGCGTGTGCTTTCTCGACATACTTCCGATAGTCGAAGCAACGCAGCCTCTCTACCTCCGTGGCCAGCTTCTCTTTAGCCTCTATCATCTTCCTCTGACGCTCCGGGTGCTCAGGCCTAGCCTGCTCCGCCAACCTCAATCGTCTGTCCGCTGTTTCAACATCCTGCAGCAGGGACTTCCTTACCCCAGCGTATTTACTTATGCATATCCCCCGTACTACCACCTTAAAGGCGTACCATTCCATCGCCCTCGTAGGAGTAGACCCCGCATTCTCATTAAAGTAGTGTGTTATCCCTTCCTTCACCTCCCTACGAAACACCGGATCCTCTAATGTTTCGGGGCGCAATCGCCATGTAGGAATTTCAGCCCTTTCCTTCATCCAGTGCAAAGTGAGCAGCAGTGGGTTATGATCGGACAAGGTCCTAGTGAGATATTCAGAGCTGGTCACAGCTGACGCCACCATTGGAGAGCACAACACAGCATCCAGTCGAACATGCAGTTCGTGGAACGCTGAAAAGTAGGAGTAATCCCTAACTTGCGGATGATGCGATCTCCATACATCAATCAAATGCCACCTAGCCTGCCAATCCAACCTATGCTTGGACAGTCGATGAACAGGGGAATCTGGTAAGGGGGGATGAGATCTGTCCATGATCGTGTCCGCTATCGAATTAAAACCCCCCACCCACTATGATCGGGCCCGCCAGAAATTGTGCTAAAGTGCCAGACATTCGGTCCAGAAATCGCGCTTGATCTACATTTGGGGCATAATGCTACATATGGTCACCTCCCTGCCATATAGGCGCCCTTCAACCACCACAAATCTGCCCCCCATCTATTGTCCGTTTAAGCATCTGAAAAGGGACCCCGCTCTACTCCAAATTAAAGTCCCCCTTGCAAACGCCGAATATGATGTGCTAAATACCTGTTCTCTCCATCTACGCTGCAGTGCAAGGCCCTCTGATCTATTAAGGTGTGTTTCCTGCAGTAACGCTATGTGCACTCCCCTTCTAACTAGATATGCATGAACCCTGTGACGTCTCGTCATCGTGTGTAGCCCCCTTACATTCCAGATAATACATCGTAAATCAGGTACAGTCCCCATCACAGCAATACAACCACTCCCTCCCTCCACTTACAGCTTTGAATACACCGGTGTACCCCAAAACCCAACTCATCCCCCAACCCCCACCCCACCAAGAACAGGTCCTAAAACAACATTGTTAGTTCCCATCCAAACTAATCCAACACTCCTCTCATACCTAAGCCCAGCAGTAGCCACTGCAGGCATGCCTTAAGGGCAACAGGGGGGGACTTAGTGCCAACAGAGACCGCTCCCGCTCGTACAACCACCCCGCTGATATCCCAATAGAACACAGCCACCTCTTCCACCCATGCACCAGTTAACAATATATAGAAGCTTTGCACTTTAAGGCGTTACGCTGCCCCGGAGTCATCTCCCAGACAAAATTATCTGTCCACCACAGTGTTCGACTGCACTATTACAGCGCCATACATGGCTCACACACAGCTCCCTAGCCGATCACTAACCCCATCACTCAACAACACAAATCCTCACTCATCAATGAGTCCATCCGCCGTGGCTGGAGTGACCTGCGGCATCCGAACGCTGCCGACCTCCGACAACTCCGATTCCGACTGTGTCTTGTCCTTCTCCCCGTCCATGCTCCCTGGTGATTGCCAAGTATGACTGCTAGATAGCGCTGATACTGCCTCTAGCGCATTCTGTCTCTCCAACTCCGTTTGGGACTGCGATGGTCTCCGCACTTTCTGCCTCCTGCGTCGAAGACGTTGCGACTGGTGCTTGGGGAGTCCTTCCGATATCTCCTGCAAACGCCGTTCTTTCCGATCCGTGCCCGCTGTACGCTTCCAGCCATGTCTATGCTTCTTCCGGGGTATCATGAAAGTGAGTAGCATCGTCCAGCATTGTCTTCAGTTTCGCTGGGAACAATAGCGAGTATTGGATGCCCTCTGATCGCAGCTCTCGCTTCACAGCCAGAAATGAAGTACGACGGCGCTGGATGTCTAATGTATAATCCGGAAATATGGTCACCCTTCCGTTATCGACCTGGTATGGCCCATCCGTTCGTGCGCTCTGCAACAATAAGTCTCTGTCCTTATAATGCAAGAGCCTAGCCAACACTGGACGTGGGGGACGACCCGGCTGTGGGGGTCTGGCAGGCACCCTGTGTGCGCGTTCCAATGTAAAGAAGGTAGATAGACCCTCAGGTGCAACCACTGTTCTCAGCCACTGTTTGAGGTATTGCACCATATCAGATCCTTCCACTTTTTCAGGTAGGCACACCACGCGAATGTTGTTGCGTCTATTTCGGCTTTCAGCATCCTCGGCCCGCTTCTCCAATGCTTGTATTTTTGCTTCCAACACCTTTTGGGCCGGCGCCATTTCCTGGATAACCGTTTCCGTCTGCTTCACTCTATCCACCAGCTTAGAGTGGTCCGCCTTCAGTAGTCCCAGCCCCATCGCTACCTGCGTGATGTCCTGTTGCAGAGCCGTACGTGAATCCGCAATAGCTTCTAGTATACGGCCGAACTGCCTTTGTATTTGAGGATCCTGGGACTCCTCCATCCCATCCGATTCTGCTTGCAACTGTGGCTCGCCCTCCGGCTGCGGGCCGCACCCCCCGGTTTTCCTCTTGGCTTCCCCATAGTTAGAGTTTAGTAGTAGCAACAAGGTGGAATCGCCCTCTCCGTTAGTTCTCAGGTTCCCAGATACACTCCCACGGCCTCCACCGCTTACTGAGCGTTCCGGAACTCCCTCAGCTAGGTAAGTCTCCCTTCCGCCTTCACAGATTTTCAGCGTGCTAACCGGTCCCTTCCATTAATTTCACAATAGTCAGCAACACACAAGGAACCGAATCTCCCCAGTTCTGAATTCGCACCAGTGGGCTTCAGCACCCAGCAGTGGAAGCGCCAAAAGGGTGAACCCCAGCCCCCTCTATTCTGGGAGCCAAAGTGCCGTTGCTGCTCTAAGCACCACACCCTCTCGCGCTTGCTCATCACCCAGCTTCAGGGCAAAGTTGACTTCTTGGATATCGTGCACCGTCACTCATATAGCATCAGTCTTACTGTGTCCTCTGTGCCAGCATTTCCACGTCATTCTTCAGGGCCACAGCTCGCCTCCCATTCCATGCTCTGTAGCGTCACCGGCACTCTCTCTGGGCTTGCTGTGCCCTTCCTCTTCTCTTGTCCCGTTCCGCTGGGTGTTCTATTGCATGTGATGGCCTGCGGAGCTCCAGGTCCCCCCCCCGCAACAACATCCAATCAGCCCCCTCTTGGCCTCTCGCTGCAGGGACCACGCTCCTCACCCGCACCCCCTGCTCCCCCCGCCCCAGCCTGCAAGGCACAGCCGCTCCCCAGCCTCGAGACTGCCTCCGCGGCCCAAGGCCACAGAGCAGCCCGCACCCCACTCACCGGGACAGGCAGACAGGGGCCAGGTTCACTTCCCGGCTCTCTTCCTGCCGGTCCGGGCCTGACGCTCAAAAGGCCGCAGCAGGAGTTTCAGTCCGTCGCACGACCACGCCCCGAAAGGCGTCGCTCCACCAGGACGGAGCGGCCCACGCTAGAACCTCCGCTGCGCAGCGCTTCAACGTCCCTGTGCCGCTGCAAGTCAGCCAGAGTCCTCCGATCGCTTGGCTTGTCTGTGGGGTCCATCAGCTCCGGATACGTGTCCGGCACACCAGTTAGCGCCGCCGAACCCCAGCCGGGGGATCGGGCGCCTCACTCCAACACTGCCGCCATTTTGCACACTGGGTTCTCGGCAAGCTCGTCGTCCGAGAAATGTCCCGGGGCCTCCCCTCCACACCGCAATTGTCGCTGGGGAGACACCAGCACAGGGCAGCCCCGTGCCCACAACTTCTGGCGCCACCGGGGACTGAAGGGCCTTAATAGTACAGGATTACTGCGGGATCGTCGCGGAGCTCGGAGCTCCAGCAGCCCGCTCCATTGGCCTCCAAGCCACGCCCCCCACTCACCCCTCGTTAATAGTTCAATAGGAAGACCTGGACCGTCCTGGGAAGGTCCCTGCGGGCCTGAATCCATCCAGCACTGCCTCAGCTCCGGTACAAGATATTGCACGCAACAAATCAGCATCTCCTGTAAAATTGAGGGCAATTCTTACCACATGTATTGTGCCCCCTGGGACAGGTAGTTCGCTGATCGGGGGAATATCTGGTGCGCCAGAAATTACTAGACAGGTCCCAACAACCTAAAGAGGAGCAGGGCCTCCCAGAACCTCAAGTGCTGGCAGTAAATGGAGCTATCACCGGTCATAACCTATTGACATAAAGAGATCCTCTCGGCATTGGCAATCATCCCTGTGGTTTGATCAACACTGGGCAGAAGCTGATATGGGTCCCGGAATTCAAATAGAGAGGCTCCCAAGATGTTTCGAACCATTCAAGTATCCTAAAGTTGTTCAAAGCCTTACCAGGCATAGAGTATGTTAGGTTCAAAAACATTTCATCAATCAAGTTCATGCTAGCAAGAGGGAGACAGCATATGGACCCCACCCTGGTCACCTGCTCATCTCCGGTGCTTCCGGCCCAGATCCTGGAAAAGAGAAAGCATTTAAAAGACTGGGGTATTGTAGTAATCACCTACCAGGGGGATAGATACCCCCATGTTCTCCTAGTAGGGCCACCATTAGACGAGCAAATAGTGTCCTAATTCTCAATATTAAGAGGAGCAAGTGGTGGGCCCTCCCTCATGGCTCATCACAAAAATTAGCACCTGGGATTGGCTACTGATAGCCTTGTCTCGAACTAGGAGCAATAGGGATTGAGTGGAGGGGCGGCAACCAGCAATTGTTCAGGGTGACCTGGCAGTCTGCTCTTGGAACATCAGCAGCTTGCAGACAAAATTAATGAATCCAGTGTTCACAGGATATCTCGGATCATTCAATGTTCTAATGTTTCAGGAAACCTGGGCTCAAAATCGCATCCCTCTCATCAGCTACAAAGAATACATAAAACCAGCACAAAGAAGGAGCGCCTATGAAAGGGCCAAAGACGGCCTGACAATTTACATCCACACTAATCTAGTGGGTAAAAAAGCAGAAGTGTACGTCAATGACCCAAACATGTTGGTATTGAAAATTAGGGTTGGACTTATAATTCTAAAGAATCAATCATTCTTATAAACCTATACATTAATCCACAGAAAAGAGCGGTATTGTCTAGAAGAATGGTAGCCCATCTATCCCAACTGAAAGATAGTCATCACAAACCCCGCTGGCTAGTTACAGGAGACTTTAATCTCAACTTATTTTACCAGCCATTGGAGGAGAATATTGATGCAGTTGGTCCCCTCCCTGAGCAAGCAATGCCATTAAAAATTTGGAGGGATAAACTTGGAGAAGAGCTTATAAAGGCCTACCGGCTACTGGGCCTGCTGAATGGTCGGAAGCCAGCTGATACTCCCGCCTGAACAAGAGTCTGGGGCAACACAGGATCAATCTTAGATTATACACTTGTTTCAATGTCCCTGTACAATCAGATTTGCGATTATAGCATAGTCCATCATGTAAAGTATGACCACAATCCTCAGATTATTATGGTGAACGCAACCATGTGTAAACACAAGGCAGTTCGTATGATTCAGGGGGAAACTTGCACAGAAAACCTGAACAGTCTGAAATGGACCTCATGCACTGTTCACTCCATAGCAGAGGAGGCAGTTACAAGCTTGCAGGGCCTAGCTCTTACGGGTCCTAATCCAATAGTGGCATGGAAAATACTCTCCAATACATGACCAAAAGCCACAGTGAGAATAGCTATAATAAGGGAACTCGACTTGTCCACTGTAAATCGATAATTATGCCTCCCCACATCCGAAAAAGAAAAAAGAAAACTGGCAAACTCTTACGACAATCACATCAACACCCAGGAGACACGGAAATATTACAACAACTCGGCAACTAGAGTCAGCGCCTAAAAAAGAGATTTGGGTGTATAAAGAAGCTACACAAGAAACATTATGGGCCCAACTACTTCACACCTCTAAAACAAATGACTGGAAAAGATTCTGGTGGATAATAAATAGGAGCGAGAAAGGCCCAGGAGCGGCAAACAACGCTAACATTAGTGAGATGGAATGGGTTCAATACCTGAATTCACATATTGAGGGAGGTTTGATGGTTACACCTAGCCCTCATTGTGCCAATAAAGACAATGTGGCACCACGGATAATTACATCAGCGGAGGTAGAGAAAGTAATCAAAAAGTCTCAGGCAGACTTTGCCCCCGGCCCTAATAGGCTTCCCCAGGCACTGTTCAAGCACTTTACATCACAGTGGGCAGGCTTTCTGGCGTCAATGTTTAATCACATTTGGGAAAATTGCGTTATTCCTGATAGCTGCAGGGGCTCAATACTTCACCCCATTTTTAACTAGTGTTTGGCATGTTCAGCTAGCAACTACTGGCTAATTGCACTGATGGCTGTTTAGCAGAAAAACTTTTCCACATTTTTATTACATGATTTGGAATCTTGGTCGCATGAAAATAGAAGACTCCCCTTAAATCAGACTGCCTTCCAAAGGGGTCAAGGCACTTTAACCAATCTCATGACCCATAGCCTAATTACAAATAGAGGAAAGGCAAGAGGAACATCTCTCTATATGTGCTTTGTTGACTTCAAGGAAGCCTTTGATTGTGTTGCCACGGAACAAGCTTTGGGCCAAACTCCAGCGATGGGGCATCCCACCCAATATCCTACGAGCAATTAGGCTGGTAGATTCAGATACATGGGTCAAGATAAAAATTGGAGATGGCACTCACATATCAAAGAAAGTGCAAACAACAACTGGCGTAAAACAGGGCTGTGTGCTAGCCCCCCTTCTTTTTAATTTGTTTTTGGCAGATCTCTCAACAGAGCTAGATGGGCAGGTAGCTCATACAGTGAGTGTTGGAGGATAAAAAATGTCACACATTCTATATGCTGATGATTTACTGCTGTTTAGTAACACTCAAATAGGCCTTCAAAGGCTGCTTAATTGCCTTTGTACTTATACAGGAAAGAATGGCCTGGAAGTAAACTATTAAAGGACAAGTGTAATGGCTTGCAATCGGGCCCCAATAAAAGTCGAAAATTGCATCTTAATGAAAACAAAATTGATGAGGTTGCCACCTACGTGTATTTGGGGGTCAAAATAGACGCAAATGGCACTTTTGCATCTCAGAAGAATGTGATTAGGGCCAAAGCACATGCTATCAATTAAGGATTCTCATCACTGGCTAGATCCATCCCAGGTCATGACCTGAAATCCATGGGAACAGTTATGCTAGCCAAATTGATACCAACCCTCATGTACGGATCGTAGATAATGATAGGTGACGAGGCTCTTCTGCTTGATAAACTGTTGATAAGAGCCTATAAACAAACTTTTAGACTACCCAGGTCGGCCTCGCCTGCAAATGTCCGGTTAAGATTTCTACTCACAAAACAGTTACTCGACTGGCCGGCAGCGTTTGTAAAGCTGTATCACAAACTGCGTGCAGTGGCCGATAACACCTTGGCAAATCTAGTCTGGTCCAAGATCATTCTACAACAGAGAAATTGGGCCAATAAGAAACATCTTGAAAATAGTATCAGGATGCTGGAACTGGGCAACCTAAGGAACTCTAAAATCCCTGAGCAAACCTTTAAGAAATTGGTAAATAAGTGGGCTAGATTGCAAAGCTGGACTGCAGACAAGGAAAGGTTGGCCAAATGTCGTTACGGGTGGCTGGTGCTGAAATCCTTTTCGACTAAGAGAATAACTCCTGCTTGCAGCACCCTATCACCAGAAGGTTAAGTGGTCATTTTTGGCCCTAAGTCTTGGTGAGAGACTCACATTAGACCTCATGTCTAAATGGAGGACGGGCGGCCTAAGTAAAGACTGGACCTGTCGTTCATGCCATCAGGAGATCGAGTCTTTGCTTCATATTGTATTTATGTGCCCAAAGCTGACCGACCAACGAAGAAGTCTATTAAGACGATAGTTTCTTGACCAGGGAATCAGGTCTTGTAGGACTGCACTCATGGAGTCAATGGACCCAAGTAACACAATGTTGAATAATAGATTAGCCCAGTTTTTGGTCATTGTTAAATAAATTGATTAGCACATAGTTCGAGTGTTGAGTGAACCAGGGGGGGCTCAAACCTGATATTAGGCTGTGACAACACCTTCGGTTTAAGTAAACTCACATGAGAAGGGCTGCTAGGAACTGCTATAGTAGCTGTTTCCTATCCTGTGATGCTATGGCAAAAATGTGCTTAACCCAGCACTTTTGTCTTGCACATTGGCACTTTATTAATGCACAGTTTTGTATATCTGCATTTTTTCCGTTGAATACCCACTGTCCATTTAGTACAGGCTCTCTGGACCTGCACACAAGCCCTTTACTACTTATACCAATTTATTTATGAGAATTGCCATTGGCTGCATTGCAAACCTGCACTTTAACCAATTAGGGAAAATGTCAGTGCTCGATCAGTCACCCTGAGCAATTTATCATCTGTATTTGGCATTTTTATCTATATAGTTAGGAAGGGAAGTTTAAAAATTTGAAGATCCATTAACAAGATGTCCAGTGGCTGAAGTAGATATATGAAAAATGTTTTAGATATTTTTGTATTTGTTTTTTATTGTTCTGTACTGTATGACCGAGTTGTGTTTATGGTTTTAATTGACTAATAAACTATTATATATTATTATTATAAATTCTGTGGTTTCTTAAATTCTGCTGCATGACTGGAGCTATAGGTATATTCTTATTGAACTGCCCATAATCTGCACATTTTGCCCAGGGGCCAGTTTGGCTAGGACCATTGACTATGATTGCTGTGATCCACTCTGCGCTGACTGATTTGAATGCTGCTACATTAAGGGATTCTGTATTGGATTTGGATTTTTGGCTGCATTCCTGCTTCCAGAGACCAATCTGACCACAGAATACTAATTTCAACATGTCAAAATGTGCATTTCCTTTTGGATTATACACCATGAAAAACGTGCAGATTCTGAACACCATTGGCCTGCATGCTCTCAGCCTGCATCTCAAATATTATGCACCAGAACCCATATCATCAACAAACCGAGAATCACCTAAATCCACCTGCTGCCGATCACTTCTCTGGAAATGCTTTGTCAGAGCTGTCATCAGTTTTTCCTTCAACTTTTGATGCTTCGCATCAAAGCAGTGTCTGCAATATTTTGCTTAATTGAGGATCTCATCTATACCATCAGCCTGCAAAAACATCACTCTCTGCTGAAGATGGGTACAAAGCTCCAGACGCAAACTCAAACTGAAAACTGATGCAAAATCACTGCTCTCTTCCGTGGGTTCTTTGACTCCACTGTACTTTTTGTAGATCGGCATAAGCTTTTCATAATATGGATGACCTTACACTCGAGTAGCTCTCATGATTGTGGACCAATTCACCTTTTTCTCGGGACCTTTTGCTTCAAATATTCAATCACCCCTTTATATTTTTTCATGACAAGAGCAACCAGAGTAATATTTGGAGCAACTCTTGGGGACTCTTCTGCTAGCACTGAATACCAGCTTTACAGTTCGCCAACAGATCTTTTGGAATCACAATCTATCCATCCATTTGTCCGCTTACCCATCCATTCATCCAAGCACACATTCGTTGTTCACTTGTCTCTTTGTTCACTCATCCATTCATCTATACACTCATCAATTCATCTAGCCATCCATGTAATTCCTCATGCATCCATGCCCTATCACTCACTTACCCATTCATACACTTATCCACCCACTGCTTTAAGTGGAATGAAAAAGTGTCAGGCCCTAAAACTAGTCTGGCTTGGGGGGGCCTGTAGACGAGGCGTGGCCTGTGTAACTAATTAAGGTGAAATAGCACCCTGTGTTTGAAGAATCCATAAGTAGAGCACTGGACAAAGCACAATCAAAATCAGTAAGGCATTTTATTTAAAATTGTATATAGTACCTATAGGCCAAAGAAAATAAATAAACTTGTCAAAATAAGTTTAAAAGAAAGTGGCAACACATTCGTTTATTCTGTTGAAATGAAATAATGATCTAGGCCCTGAAAATAAAAATGGTAAACAACATTATCCACCTTTCACTTAATCCCTAACTCAAAAAAGGGACTTATGGTGCAATTGTGTTGCAGCGCCAGCATGTGAAAACAGGAGGGTAGTATTTTTTTTCGTCTTCAGTCAGTGAATCACAGAAGTTAAAAGCCCCATAAGGCCCTGGTTTACTATCCGTTTTGCTTTCCTATGACCCTTCCCGGGAAGGCATTAGCCCACTTGGAGCACAGTACCCAGTCCGTCAATCAATCAATAATTACTTTATTCGATTGCATTTAGCAATCATAAAAGTACAAAAAGTACAATTAAACAATCATACCGAAAACAGTAAGAGAGGTTTTTTCTCTGCTTGTACATCTCAGGATGTTTCCTGTGTTTGCCCCACCCTTATAGGTCAGGTGACAGGTACTTCCATGTCAGTGCGCCATATTAGGTGGGGACTTTTTTTTATTTATGGGTGAATGATGTGACTGGAACATGGGGTGCTCTCCAGCTCTGACTCTTGTCTCGTCTGGAGTCCCTCCTATCCGCCTCCGCATGGGACTGGTTGCAGGTTCAGGGGGGACATGTCTGCTTCTCGCTTTCTGGTTCCTTGGGCTCTCAGACACCTCTACCATCTGGTTTATCACCTTCTGGCTCACTAGGATCCGGGGTCCCAGGACTACGATGCCTCTGTTCCAGTGACTCCTGCCATTTCTCTCCTGCTAGAGTGGTGGCTGGTTCTGGACAACCTAGCGAAGGGGTGCACCTGGACCCTCCCCTTCCCTGTACCCTGACTACCGATGCCAGCCCTTGGGGTTAGGGTGCCACCCTCTGGGTTCTTTCTGCTCAGGGTCATTGGTACCCTGCGGAGAGCTGGATGTACTCCAATTGGAAAGAACTGGCTGCTGTGTTCAAGGCTCTCCTGCGCTTTGCCCCTCACCTGAGGAACGTGTGGGTTCAGGTCTGGACGGACAATCAGGTGGCCCGTGCCTACTTGAATCATTTGAGGGGCACTCACTCTCCTGGCGGATCAGATTGGGTCATGGGTGGAGGCCAATCTGCTGGGTCTGACGGCTATCTATCTGCCGGAGAGGGAGAATGGGAGTGCGGGCCAGTTGAGTCACCTTCTTCGGTTTCTCTGTCCCTGTCCCCTCTGGTCTTTCGGGAGCTGTCGGGAGGTTCAGGAGGTCCTGGTTGGATCTCTTTGTGTCCCCCTCAGGATGCTCTTCTACCGAGGTTTTGCGCCCTTCTTCTTTGCGGAGAGCGTGTGGGGTGGATGCCTTGAGTTTCCCTTGGCCTCAGGGTCTTCTCCACACTTTTCCTCCCTTTCCCCTTCTCAGCAGGGTTTTGGCGAAGATCAGGTCAGAGCAGGTGGTGGTGCTGTTGGTGGTCCCCTTTTGTAAATGATGCATTGTCTCTGCGACCCCTGATTTTTTGGTTAAAATGGTGGTTGAATATAGACCTCTCCCTTACCCACCTGATTATAAGAGATTGTATGTCAGCTCGTATTCCGTGGCTGAGTTATGTTAAAAAAAAGTTTTAGAGGGTTAGGGCGGGGGGATCTATTCACCAATCCTGAATGCATCACAAAGTTGGATGTGGAAGCGATTAAAGTAGCCTTCCTGTCAGTAAGGAATATGGAAAGGGAAGCCAAGGAGGTATGGAAACCTAGCGTGCGGACGTACATAATGCTTAAAACAACCCCAAGGGCAGAACCATACCTCCTGGGGTCCTTGTCCACACGAGAACTTTTTATTAACTAGGTTTCGGTTGAACCTTTTTCAACTTTTGCTCACCAGACCCAAAGGCTTTACTAGAGGTAAAGAGGCAGCTCCATGCGGCTGTGACGGACAGTCTCCGCAGTATTTGCTGCATTTTATGTTTTTATGTAAATTATATGAATTTCCTCGTAAACGCTATCTGGTTCCTTTTTTAAAAAGAATGAATTTTAGACAGGCTCGCCCAGCAACGGTGTATCTGCAACTACTGAAAGAGGACTGCTTATTTTTTATTGTGGGGTTTTTAAAAGCTACTGTTAATTCCAGGAATTATATGGATTTGTAAAGAGTTTCCTCAGGCTTTTTATCTATTTATTTAACTGGTATTGCTGTTTCTGTTGTCATCTTAACATATGCACTGTCACTTACATTGTTTTTATTACGTGTAACTTTTTATGGTTTGAATCAAAAACCGAATAAAGTGGTTTTTTTTTATTGAATTGCCTTGCCAGTCTTGGTATCACCTCCTTTTTCACTTGGCGGGTGCACCTCCTTGGAGGTTCCCGCTGTCCCCTTCTCAACTCCGCTTTCTTCACCTCTCTCGCCAGGTTCTCAGCCAGTTGGTGTTGGGGAGTTGGAAATCGAAAAGTGAAGGCTAGTGTCTTTGGGTTGTTCCTCTGCGGTGGCCCTGTCTATTCAGAATTCTCGGAAGGGCAGTACCCTTAAGGTCTACGAACGTCACTGGCGGAATTTCTCTGCTTGGTTTTCTTAGTGGGGGTTTCTCCCTGATTCCTGTGAGGGGGGTTCTGTGCTTGAGTTCCTCCTGGATGGGTTTTTGCTTGGGCTGTCGGTCTCTACTCTCCGCAGCCAGTGGTTCTACATTAAGGCTATCCGGGGGGCTTCTCTCGTCTCCTTTGAATCCTTGGCTTCTCGCCTTCTGCGCAGTTTCTTTCGTTGCTTCTCCTGTTTCCCCCTGGGTTCTTCCTTCGTTCTTCCATGCTTTGCAGCTTTCCACGTTTGAGCCTCTGCCTTCCGTGTCTCTGGAGTTTCTCACCCTGAAGGTTTGTTTTCTGGTGGTCATTACTTCTGGGCGCCGTTTGCAGGAGCTTGGCGCTTGACTTTGCCATCCTCCCTTCTTGCGTTTCTTCCCTGACAAGGTGGTCCTTCGTCCTGACCTGGTCTTTCTTCCCAAGGTGTCCTCCGCTTTTTATTTGTCCCAGGATATTGTCCTTCCGGCCTTTTTTCCTGACCCCCCCCCCCCCACCCCCCCCCCCCCACGGAGGAGGAGATCCAGCTCCATTCCTTGGATTTGACTTGGGCTCTGGTGATCTACCTTGAGCGTACAGCCTCCCTTCGCAAGGTGGATTTTCTGTTTGTCTCCTTTGGGGTGGCCCACCAGGGTCATTGGCCTACCACAGCTACTCTTTCACGCTGGGTTTGGTCCACAGTCTCCATGGCATACCTGCATTCGGGGTCTCTCTTCGCCCGGTCATTCAGGGTTGTTCTACCTGGGGTGTGTCTTCCTCCTAGGCTTCTTTTAAGGGGGCCTCCTTGAAGGGTCTTTGGGCTGCAGCGACTTGGTCCTCCCCCCTATACTTTCATCTCCCATTATAAGTTGCGGATGGGGAGATTTTTTCTGGGGATTTTGGTTCCGCTGTCCTTGCGGCTGTTCACTAATTATGTGTATTTGTCTGCGATAAATATTCCTTGACATCTTTGGTGTCTGTTCCTTTTTTGTTTGTCTGGTGCTTGGGTATACGCTCCTGGGTTACTGTGACGAGGAAGACAGAGGAGGAAGGTATTGACTTGGTTACTTACCGGTAATCTTCATTACTCCGAGGTATAGCCTTCCTGGTCACAGTCATATTCTCTCCTGCATGCCCTCGGGTGTGGGGAGTCGAACAAAATGTTGCTTTCTTTGGGTTTTTTCTCTGCTTGTGTATTTCAGGATGTTTCCTGTATTTGTCCCACCCTTATAGGTCAGGTGACAGGTACTTTCTGTCTGTCCGCCATATTGGGTGGGGACTTTTTTTTATTTATGGGTGAATGTTGTGACTGGAACAATTCAATCTCAAACATAAGCATACTACACTGCTATTAAAAATCTCGCCCTATACCAACAGACAGTAGAATTTTCTACAAATCGTAAATATAAAAGGGTAGGTCTTGCTTGTTTAAAATTCAAATGTGCAAATACAGAACGTACATACTTTTGACGTAAATTGGCCCATTTAGGGTAAATTAATACAATGTGTAAACTGTCTAGTGCAGAAGACTCATCACAAGAACAACCAGGAAGGTCTTGTTGCCTATGCCATCCTGCTACAAGCTGTGGGAACATATTCAATCGGAAGTATGTTAAAAGTCTTCTATGGTTCACTGGCATATCCAGTGTTAGATAAAGTTCCATTCTTTCACTACTTTTAACCATGGTATGATGTATACAACTGCATTTACACTGTGAGTCTTGCAATCTAAATTCTTGAGCATACTCTAATAATACTTTCTTGACTTCTGCAGTAGCTGATTTGGTTATTTTCTCAAGTGAATTAAAAACATGCAGTAAGCCCAAATTAGACAGGGTAGTTTTTATGTAGCTCAGCCATGGTATACGATAACTAAGATTCAAGTTCAAACAATCTCTTAATATTAGTCTATTGAAATCCAATTATTTTTTAGTCAATATAGAGCACCATAGTAGTATCGGGCGCAAGCATATATAGTCAGCTATGTTAGCTGCCCCTATCTCCTCATGAACTATTTCTGACGGGACATTCTGTGGGATGCCTAAGTTTCCTTAGGGATTTATTTTCTGCTGTTTGTGTTGGTGTAAGAGATGTATAACCCCAGATTTCTGCCCTGTAGGTTACAGCCGGGACGCACTTAGCTTTGTAAATGTATAATATGGACTTTATGTGACGGTGAGCTAAACTCCCAGAGAAAGGATCAATGATATACGTCGCCCTGGTAAAAGATTGAGTGTGTGATTTCAATAAGGTGCCCAGGAGCCAGGACAGTCTATCATCAAGCAGTATGCCTAGGTAGCTAAACCTGTCCACCTTACCTATATTGTTATCCTTCATCATAAAAGTTCTAGTCTTGGTGCCTCTAGGTTCTAAAGTCATAGTATACGATTTGGTCAAATTAATTTTTAGACCCACATTTTCCATAAATTCATAAAATTGGTTCAGTAAAGATTGCAAACCATTAGCTGTCCGGGAAATAAGGACGGTGTCATTTGCGTACAGCAAAGAGGGTACCGTTCTGCGTCCTATCCTTGGGACGTCTTTGCAGTTATCCCTTAAAAAAACGATCTAATTGATTTATATATAAAACAAAATAAAAAGGAGCTAAAATACAACCCTGACGCACCTCTCTCCCCAGCCTAAAGTGCTTGGTGCATTCTCCTAATGGGCCAAATCTTACCCTTGCCTCAAGCCCCATGTGAAGGTTGTTCAAAAGTGCAACTATAGCTTCATTCAGCCACATGTCCCTCAGCACAGCCCGTAGCTTAGATCCTACCACTGTTTCAAATGCTGTGCTGAGGTCCATGAAGGCTACGTGTATACTTTCTTTTTTAGCCAATCTATACTTGTTAACTATCAGATGTAGATTCAAGTTCTGTTCAATTGTGCCACGTCCCCCTGCCTGAATCCATACTGTATATCAGATAGAATGTTGTTATCATTAGCCCAATCTAATAAACGCTTCAATAAGACCCTGCCCAACACCTTTACTTCAGCATCTATCAGAGAGATTGGGCGGAAGCACGCTGGATACGCATGGTTCCCCTTTTTGAAAACGGGTATTATGATCGATTGGATTGCTTCCACGAAACTGAAATGTGATCACGGGCTGCTGCATTCAAATGTTGTGTAACCAGGGGTGCCCAAAGATCTATACATGATTTAAAAAGATGACCAGGAACCCCATCAGGGCCCAGGGCCTTCCCTACTGACAATTCCATTATACTTTCCCTCACCTCTTCTAGTTCAAAGTGAACAGTATTTTCTGTAGCAGGGCAGGTAGTTGATGTGTATTCACCATCTCCAGAAAATATACAACAAAAATCCTCTTCCCAATTCTGCGCAGGTATAGTAACACTTAAGTCTACTGCTGTGACTTCATTAAATAAGGGCTGATTTACTAAATCAATCAATCAATCAATCAATCAGAACATTTGCAGCGCGCACTACTTACCCGTGAGTGTCTCAAGGCGCGGGGGGGGGGGGGGGCGGATGCCACTACTGCTCGAATAGCCAGATCTTGAGGAGTCTTCTGAAGGTTAGCAGGTCCTGGGTCTGCCGTAGGAGGATGGGGAGGGTGTTCCAGGTCTTGGCGGCGAGGTGGGAGAACGATCTGCCGCCGGAGGTCGCTCTTCGGATGCGGGGGACGGTGGCGAGGTCGGCTGAGTGGAGCTGGGGGTGTAGAAGTTGAATCGCCTGTTGAGGTATGCTGGCCGGTGTTGTGGAGTGCCTTGTGTGCGTGGGTGAGAAGCTTCAAGGTGATCCTCTTGTTGACAGGGAGCCAGTGCAGATCTCTCAAGTGGGGGGTGATGTGGCTGCGGTAAGGGATGTCGAGGATCAGGCGTGCAGAGGCGCTTTGAATGCGCTGAAGTCGTTTCAGGAGTGTGGCTGAGACTCCTGTGTAGAGGGCGTTTCCGCAGTCCAGCCTGCTGCTGACGAGTGCCTGGGTGACTGTTCTTCTTGTTTTGGTGGGGATCCACCTGTAGATCTTGCGGAGCATGCGGAGGGTGTTGAAGCAGGAGGACCAGATGGCATTGACCTGATTTGTCATGGAGAGAGTGGAGTCGAGGATGAACCCCAGGTTGTGTGCGTGGTAGGTGGGTGTTGGAGCTGTTCCCAGTGCGGTTGGCCACCAGGTGTCGTCCCAGGCCGAGGGCGTGGAGCCGAGGATGAGGACTTCCATCTAGTCTGAGTTTATCTTCAGTCAGCTCTTCTTCATCCACTTGGTGACGGCTTTCATCCCTTCGTGGAGGTTGGTTTTGGCAGTGAGGGGGTCCTGGGTGAGGGATGAGCCTTGGGGTACGCCACAAATGATCTCTGAGGCTTTGGAGCGGCATGGGGGGGAGGCGGACACTGCAGGTTCTGCCGGAGAGGAAGGAGGTGGTCCAGCCCAGAGCCTTCTTTCAGATCCCAGCGTCGTGGAGGCGTGTACGTAGTGTGCCGTGGCAGACGGTGACGATGGCGGCTGACAGGTGCAGGAGGTTGAGGGCCGTGGTTTCTCCGTTGTCCGGCAGGGCCCTATTGTCATCGGTGGCGGAGATAAGGGCAGTTTCGGTGCTGTGGTTGCTGCGGAACCCAGACTGGGAAGGGTCCAGGATGCTGTTCTCCTCGAGGTAGCGGGTCAGTTGTCTGATGATGGTCTTCTCGATGACCTTCGCCAGGAACGGGAGCAGGGAGACGGGCCGGACGTTCTTGAGGTCCCTGGGGTCAGCCTTGGGTTTTTTGAGTTATTAATTGATCTCAGCATGCTTCCAGCTCTCCGGGAAGGTCGCTGTCTCGAAGGAGATGTTGATGATTTTCCGGAGATGGGGTTCGGTGGTGGTGCAGGCTCTGTTGAAGATGTGGTGTGTGCATGGATCTGACTGAGATCCGGAGTGGATGGAGTTCATGATTTTGATAGTGTCGTTGTCGTTTATGTTGGCCCAGGAGAGCAGGGGGTCGGTGCGGATGGTGGCCATGGGGACAGAGGTCTCAGTGGTTGTCGGGGTGGTCGTGGCGTTGAAGCTGTCGTGGATTTCTTCCCTTAAAGGTCGGGACCACCGTGGCTGACAGATACTCTTCTCTAAGTAAAAGATTAAAAAGGTTTACTTCTGAGATTAAAATTATCACCTTGGCTAGTATGTTTGAAATTAATCTGTTTATTTTCTCTGGCTGGGCCCGGTCCCTTTCCTCAGCACAGGTGTCGCAAGGATGTAGCTTAAAATGTCCCACTAACAGAACTATTAGTGAGTAGGACCACTCTAACATAGTCTTTTCATAAAAACTACTAAGCTCTGTCTCCAGGGGTATCTTAGAAGAGGGCGAATTGTAAACATTAATTATCAGAATTTTATTATAATGGGCGAACTAAAGTAAAACTCCCAAAATATTGCTAGACTCAAATCTTACCATTTCAGTATTACACTCTATTCTCAGGATTATAAACGTTGCCAAGCCCCATTAGCTCTCCCAAATAGGGACAGCTCCACCTTAACCTGGAAAGCAGTACACCCATCCATAAATAGGATCCCATCTGCATCCCACGTTTCTTGTAGACATACTATCCCAAAAGTTTTGCAATAATCCATCCCTTGATTATCTGCACATATATAGTGCGTATCCCTGCAATATTCCAACTTAATATGGACACGTGATTTTGTATCCTCTTTGTAGGTATTCCCTCCCCTGTTACCCTCCCTGTCTTGTTTTGGACAATCAGGGGCCTATCCACTGTTTGTTCTGACTGTGGTGGGTTATTCTCTTCACTGGGTACTCAATCAGTACCCAATCATTCATCTATTCATGTCTTTAAACATTCCAATCAATAAAGAAGCGAACATATTCGTATGCATGGTCACATTTCTGACCCCAGGCTTGCCCCTTAATTGTTAATTAATTAATTGTGGGTTTATATAGCGCTAGAATCAACTCCCGGAGGAGTATCTCCGTGCTTCGACCGCCGGGGAACCCGTCCTGGCTCACCCTGAGAGATGGTCCCTAATGGGTATCTCTAAGGTGCGACCAAGCATCCCTGGCGGTCTGGGGGGCCGTTGTGAAGATGAGGCAAGCTAATGCCCAGAGTTGCCGAGTGTGGTCCCTGACTGGAGTAGGCTCCGAGGCGAGAATTATCGAGCCCGCTGACCCTGGTCCACGACCCTGCCGCGTCGGGAATCGAACCCTGGTCCCGGGCCGTCCTCTGCTTACGGGTCTGCCGCCTCTAACCAGTGAGCCACACCACTCCACAGACTGTGGTCTTGCGACCACAGACACTGCATTTATGACTCCGGGCAACAGAGAAGGCTAAGGCAATGCCAAGAACAGAAAAGAAGGTGAACTGTGCTGTGCTGTGCTGTGCACTGTTTACTTTCTGCAGCTCCAGCTGTAATTTGAGACATTCAACTCTTAGCTGGGTAAAACAAAAAAGTATACAGCAGCGCAAAGTATAATCTGCTGAATAAAATGGAAAAAAACACTGTTTCTCATTTTTATAATTGCGAACATATAGTAAATTACTTTTTGGAATAAAAATCTCACCAATATGCTGTAGTGAGCGTTCCTCACAAGTGATGTTAACCAAAATGCATTAAAAATGCTAAGAATCAACTTACGTCAATTACATTGTACACATTGGTCCACACAAAGAAACACTAGTGAACAAAACCAGTAATGTTTTTTTCAAATCTTTTTGTGCGTTTTTCTATAATTTTCCATTACCTTTTATGCTTAAGGAATATATAGAGAAACTATTAATCATGAGTATGAGGTATAAATAACACGCCACTATATTTTCCTCCTTCAATAAACACATACGTTTTGTGCAAAAGAATAGAAATGTGTAATTTTTCTATCATGTGAGTACCGTGTTTAAAATGTAGGGTGTTTTTAAAATGGACATTTATTGGTGTTAACTTATTTATCATATAATTTGCATGTATGAGTGTCTTAACTTCAGCAATGTCAGTTAATGTGATGACATAGAGATTAAGGTCATGTGACAACTTCCTGGGCATAGGGTCAGATTATATGATATCACTTCCTGTGATGTCATTGGTTCAAATGGAAGTTATGTGATGTCATTTACGCATCCGCTTAAACTGGCATTGTGGTCAATTGACACCCATGTTCTGACATACCAATTTTACAATGCTTATTCACTACTTTCTTCATCACCCACTTCTTCCTAAATCCCGCCCTTCCCATAACCACCCTCATTGGGAGAGTATGTTTTTAGGCAAATGTATTGAAAGCGAATCAGTTATAATTACGACTGTCACCACAGCCATGGCAGTGAGCCCATACATACTCACCAAGGACCCACTTACCCACCCACTACCCTTACACAGTCCACGTTACCATCCACAGACTCCACAACTGATTTACAACCTACAGTATCCCCCCATAAACACTGTCAGTTCACACCTAAGAAGTATATCTGCTTACGTGTGTTCGTAGCACTCAGAATGAAACCTTATCGTCATTGCTTCAGATGTTACAAACCTGTCACGCACAGTCCCCCTAAAATTGTCAGCCCACGCCCTTCTAGAAGCATGTGACCAGCAGCACACCGATAATGTAACTGTGCAACAGGTCTACATGTGACAAGCTCTTGCCACCGACCTTCCAAAGATGGCTTCTTCCAGTGTCCAACCCTCTTCTTCCTTCCTCTATATTGATTGGTTAAGTCGTCAGGTCTGCCGCTGCTATTGGTGGAGCAGGGGATTCGGCCACCCTGCTGCCGGTGTGGAGGCGGCTGTTTGGGGGATGTTGAGAACCGTCATGTCCGAAGAGGCAGCAGCGGCGCTTAGAGCCGTAAGGAGCAGGGTACAAGCGGCGGAGGCCCGAAGACCGCGGGTAAGATATTGAGGCGGCCGAGGGCCGGGGATATGGGTAAAATGGTGTTTTGAGATATCATGGGTTATACGTAGTAAGAGTTCAGGAGTAGTGGGGGCGGTGAGATCCGAGAGTTATACGCAGCGGCCGCAGTGAGACCAAGGAGAACGCTAGTAAAGTGTTAAATGACTTAAGATACTGTAGGATAAAGAAAGACCTAAGGTATGGCTGTTAGAAAAGCTTTAGAGGCAATGAGGCGCAGCCACCATGTTTTGTACTTTGGAATACCTGCTACCTTCCAGTCAGCAGCAGGGGATATTCCGGTGAAGAAGGCGGGGTGAAGGGTGCTTCCAAACTGACAAGTGGGATCTGGCCTAGCATGGCACCTTCAGCTAGTTGTCTTTTTAGCTAATAGCACTTTGCATGCTGGGATATTTGACAGCAGTGACAAAATGCACACATGCCAATAACCCTATTCAGGCGGGAGACTCCCGCTTTTGAAATAAAAATGGCTTTCTTTTGGATGTCTTCCGGCTGAAATTGACTCTGCTCCAATATAATTCAAAGGAAAAAATACATTCTCCGGATTTTTTTTATTTCAACAGCCCACTTTCTTTTTTTTAAATGTTGACACGTATGAAAATGCAATATACTGTTCTAAGAAATAGTGAATACTTGAAAGACATGTGACCTACGATCATCTGTCTGGCAGCTCTGGTACAAAAAAAAGTATGTCCTTTGTAATGTGTATTGTATTCTTGAGGCAGCGTTTAGTAAAATATTATGTTGTGAATGATAAGCGAGCAATAGTATTTCAGCAGCTAGTTCTCTGCACCCTGACTGGTGATACATAAACCAAAAGATGTGAAGTTTGGTGCATGACAATAGGACAGTAATACAGGGAGAAACAGGACACATTTCAAATTCTTCACTGAGCAGAAGTAGAAAGATTGACCTAGGGGATGGATGTAGGAATTAGGGTACCACAGGGAAAAAATATGGTTAGGCATGTTGCTTATTTCAGGCAACTTGAGAATCATGGGTCAAGAGGTACATTTTGAGTGAGGGCTTGAAATCGGCTAGGGATCGTGGAGTCCGGTTATCGAACCTGGGCTCGTTTTTAATTCATACTGTGTATAATCTAGGTACAGCTTTACCTATCGATCATTTCAATCTCAAAATTGCGGTAATAAGCACTGCAACAGAGAGGCTGCCCCAATCCAAAAGCAGAACAGCACTCAGTGCAATGTATCAAATTGCGGGAGCAAGGTTACCCTCAGCTCTCAGAACTCTTTTCCACTCCCCTGGCACTCTGTCTCCTGCATTTTTGAAGCCTAGAGCCCAGGAATGGCTCTCCAAATGAGAACAGGTAAGAGAGAAGGAAATATAAAACTAATTCCCATTGTAATATATCTTGTACTGTATATCACAAACTCAGAAGTACACTCAGGCCCTCACCTATGACCAAGGCATCGAATTGTGTTTTCTTCATCTGCAATATTTGTGCAGTATGGTTGGGAGCAGCTCGGCAGTGTTGTTAACGTAAGGCAACGTTGACGTTATCTGTCGTTGTTCTGTTCTCCCCAAATTATATCAGATACCCTGCTCTCAAGTTCCCTGCTAAAAGCATGAGTTACAGTTTCATAGTGTGTTTTCTTACCGCCAGTCTTTGTCCCTGTTGTGCCTCCAGTCTGTCCTAGAGCGCTCAGGAGCTGCTACTGCTGCCTCAAGAAACGCTCCGCTACCTTCCTTACATTTACACATCAGACTTAAGTTCAGTGCAATGTTGTAGTAATTTGCAAACCAGACATGCTCCAGTTTGTCGAGAGAATAGAATAGTTGTTCTGTCAAACCATTTGGCGAAGTGCATCCCAACGTCCGTGTTTGTGTTGTCTCAGAATTTGGATTAGCAATTGTGAGGTGTCGAATCTTTTTCATGTGTTCACTCTTTTTGTTTCTGTACATCCATTTTTACTTCAGTTTGACATAGTAAATATTTTATTGCATGATTAATTAAAATTGTCACAATATTAAAAAGAAACATTACAATGTAATACAGATTTGAAAGCTACAGTGCAGTTAGAATTGTGAGAGAAGAGGTAACACGATTATTTACATTAGTTGAGTTGTGCCCTTTGCTTTACCCAAACTTGTGTAAGCACTCGACAGGCGTACATCATTACACATTGATGTGCATCATTTTACGCAGCAGTCAACAAACCGATAGTGCCTTTCTAGGGAACTATTTGCAAATGTGTGGCCGTCGGTTTGGCCTAAGGTGCGGCCTAAGGTGCATTGATTTTCCAACATCTTTTGTACATGCACATGTTCCATTTCACTTAAAGCAAAATGGCAAAGAGATAATGGGCAAGATCAGTGTAAACTGCTGGTGTTATGGCAGCATGTCAAGCAAGGAATAAAATGCAAGGATTTAATCTAAAATACTAATATTGTGGCAGGATTTCAAGTTCAAACCAAAGTGCAGCATGCTTAAGGTTAAGAGATACGTCCAACACCTTTTCTACAACCAACTATTTCATGTCACTTAGTGCAAATATCAAAAAGGGTTAAGGTGCAGGGTTAGTTCTAGAGCACAGGTGTTATGGCAGCATATAAAATTCGACAGCCAGTTTTTACTTCAGCTGTGACTGCAACCTATTGACTTGACAAAGCCGCAATGGGTGTTGTTTGAAGAGCATACAATATTTAATTCTAAATTAGCAAAACTGTTTGTTGAGTCAACCAGCTGTGCGCTGGTTCCCTACTCTGCTGCCAATTTTACACATATGCGAAAGATACAAATATCATATACACTTTTAAAATTAAAACCTGTGTGCTTAGGCTCCAAACCTTTCAACCAGTAAGGTGCCAGATTTTCCACTGTTAAAGAAATGTAACATAAGCGTTTTGTTTGACAGATGGATCAGAACCAAATTTGCAGTGTACAAATAATCCAGACTGAAAAGGTTACAGATACATGTACACTTTTACCTTTCATGAGAGATGATTTAATCGCTTCCTAACATTCACCTAGTGTACACACGGTTGTGCTGGGGATGTGGGGGGAGGGGGAGCAGTAGGGATTACTGTGTACCTGTCAATTGAAGCCACTGTATGTGTGGGTACGCCACAACCTGTAACACCCTCACCCCCCAAGAGAGTAGGAGAAGGTAGACTATTGGGTCTGCTACTGTGCATGAGACTTGGTCCTAAAACAGCTAGAGCGAGGTTTTCTTCTTTTTTGTTCAGGAAGCTGAACTTGTAGGGACATGGATGTATATATGATCCAGAGGACTGACACAGGTGGGCAAAGCATGGTCCAACCCTCTGGAATATTTAGTATACTCGCACCCTCTTCAAAATGTATTATATGGATCACCAGAAATATTTTGTTCCGCGAGGCATCATCCTAAACCAGGACATGCATCGCACTAGTCTCTAAATAATATAGGAACGTGTATGGGTTTCGCTAGGATTGGTTTCGAGAGCACCACCAATATAAATTCATTACCCTTTAAAACACATGGTTGATCCACTGCCAAGAAGAAAAAAGAAGCCTATGCGGAAGAGATATAAAAATATAAGTCCCGTATTTATGTCAGGACCTGTGGGCTGAGTTGTCTACTGCTTAGACGTACATTTCTGCCTCCAGCACTTTTTTCCAGATCTGGGAGAGCAGATATCCTGAATGTGGAATACACCTCTCCAGCAAAGATCCTACCTGAAAGAGAACATTTCTCCTAATAGGGGCTGCTGTAGATTTGCCGAGTTTGTATCTGCTGGTGACAACATGCCTGCTGTTTCCTTTACCGAGAAGCCTGAGTTATCTGGGACTGAGAAGAGCCTGAGATCAGAAGGAACTCCTGCTCAGAGAGGCTGAAACCGTGACTAGCTACAGCTGAACTAGCTGTAAAAGTATCAGCAAACTTCACTGAGATTTTGTAACTTATCCCTTCAATTTTAATTTGCATATCACCAAGATAGCTCCTGTGGGCCCTGCTTTTATGTAGCATCAAGTCATGCCAGTGAACTATTCTCAACCAACCACTCACTGCGAGAGGTACCTTCACTCAATTGCTTCACAGTATCTCATTGAACACTGAATCTTGGAGTCTTCCATCATGTCACCAAATGCAAATCTGCTGCTTGATGTTTATTGCAGGATTATCAGTCCTGATTGATGTGTTTTTGGGTAGTCTAGGACGTTCTCCAATACTTTCCTGCTAGGTGAAATAGTGTGGTTAGACATACTGAGTTGATTCAAGCAGTTCTTTTTCTCCTATTAAAAGGCCATGGATTTGGTTGTCCATTTAGGTTTTTGTTGACTTTTTGCAAAATTGCCCAAAGCATGTTTTCATATTTTTTCCCAATTTTAATTGTATTGGTATTTGGTTATCTGTAGTTCATGCACCTCTTGCATTTGTTCTGTGGACTCTTTGATGCTTAGGCAAACTAACAAAGTTGAGCATTGGCATTCCTTACAGATACAGAGTTAATTTCATGGGGAGGATTGTTTGGAATTTGTGGAAGCACAGTCCCATTTAACATTGAAATAGTGGCCTCTTTCTTTTCTTGCCGAACATTCTGATTTCCTACGCAAATATTTCAAAGGACATTAAATCACTACTTAACCTCCTGAAATTGTTTGATTAACAGATATAATTGGATGAAAGGTCACAAAATCTGATGGTATTCATCAGCATTGATGGTCCATTCCAGTTCAAGCATATCCCAGTTGGCACGGCAAGCCCATCATTCATGCTTCGATATATCGCGTTGAGTCTACTTGGGAGCCAGTAAGGCCCAGTGGTGTCCAAGGATGTTATTTTAAGTTTTGGTAAAGAGGGAGTAAACATTTGATGACCCTGACAAATGCTGGAAAACCATAGTTTTATGTTGGGGTGTGGGGCGGACGCAGATTTGCTGAATGGAAGATTGAATATACGATTCACATTGTTAAGGAAATGAGACTGAAGTGGCTGGGGACCAACTACAGCCAAGAGGTTCTCAGATTCCGAGCAGTTGTACAAGTGATGGGGCCGGATTTTTCGGGGATTCAGATGATGGACATCATCTTTGAGCAGCGTAGCAAAAATGCCTCTGGGTCAGAAGGTCGGAGTTAGTAAGGGCAAAGAAGTCCCAGAGGCAAAGAAGCATAAGAATGGGGTCACGAGGCGCTTATATTATTGTGATTTTCCTGAGCCTAGTACAGTGCCACTACTTCCTTGCAAGGCTATATTGTGTGTGGCTTTATCGAAAGTCTAGGAACACAAGTGATGAGGCACCACTACAGAACTGCTGCTTAATCTGAGGTTGTGATAGGGAAAGCCGTAATTAGGTGTGTTTACAGATAATTTGAGGTTAAAAAAAGACTTGAATGGGAAAAGGGGGAAGGTCATTTTTCCATAACCACTTCCATGCTAATGACAAGGTCAGCTCGTCATGCAGTACACTGGAGCTGTGCTTATGACGAGCTGACCTTGTCATGAACAATGGGAATCCAAGTATTTCAGCACCCAGCGGGAAAAGCCTTAGCAGCCAAGGTGTAAAGACATTATAACATAAACTGAGTGATGCCTCTTAAATTTTCTCATGCAGAGCAATATGTTAGAAGCGACCTGACCAAATGTAGGACAGTTTTTTTTTTTTGTGTGTTCAAGATATTGTATTTATTATTATTATTATTATTATTATTATTATTATTTCTTTGCAGACAGGTAAAGACAAAACAGAAAATGATACAGTGGTGGCCTATACAACAGATAAACACGGAGTTAAAAAATATCATCATAATATCTTTATAGCAAAAGTTCACAATTGTCATAAAAACAGCGAAATTATAGGGAACAAACGAGGCTATTCCTCAAATGTTAGTCATACAACAATGTCAATAAAAGAAAATTAATGTTAATAAATATTTTATAAATAAGTAATAATACAATCATCAATTGGTTTCCGTAACTGTTGAAATGAAGATGTATTTTTTTAACGGTCCCTTATAAGATAATTGGGCACCAGATCTAATAAAAGTGACATAGGACCACCACACATGGATTGATATTGCATCAGCTGATTTCCAACTGAAGGTAATGGATTTATTAGTAATGGAAATAAGATTTAAAAAAATTAGAATCTGACTCAAACAAGGTGGACGATAAAAATAAGATTTACCAATAAGCATGTTTATAGGTAAGGGCCTCAGAGATGAGAAATATTTTAATAATGATGTCCCAAACATTTTTCCAAAATTGAAATATTACTGCACATTTAAAGAGCATGTGCTTTAAAGTACCAGCCTAACATTTGCAATTCCAACAAAGTGATAAATGTATAGGTTTAGCCTTCTCTTATTTGTAAGGAGACCATAGACAATTGAATAAAATAAGTGGTTGTTTGAGATAATGATACAGATTTTTATGGTCTCTATTTGTCTTCACAAATTTAATGAAAAATTCAAAGAGTTGTGCATTCGAAAATGTGGATAAAAAGGTTAAGTTAGTAGACCTTGTACAAATAAGCTGTTTATAAAATTTGGAAACAGTATGTTGAGAGGCAGTAAAAGCTTTACTACATGCTAACGAATCATTGGTTTTAATTTGGGGAGGCATATTTGAGAAGGTGTTTAGTAGTACATTACGAAGAATTTCATATTTCAGAGCTTCGGTATTCGGTAACTTGAGTATAGACTGTAGATTTTGAGAAAGATATCGAAGCATCATTTTCATAAATATCCTGAAGAAATTAGATACTAGCTGATATCCTTAATTTCCAAAATGAGACTGTACGATTAAACTTTAATGTAGGGTTGTACCAAAGAGAAATCATAGTAGAATCTGAAATATGTGACAAGAAAGAAGCGTCTAAATCGGTAATAATCCATTTAGTGGATGCTATGATGGGGAAGGATTACAAAATATATATTAGAATTGGACATAGAAAAAAGTGATGGTCGAGGAAATGTTGACACTAGGTCACGTTCTACCATTAACCATTTGGGGGAATAGTTAGGGTCCGCACATGTAAACCAGAGGGAGCCTGGTTTTAAAATAAATGGCATGTGGTATTGGAGAAAATCAGATATGCTAAATCCTCCATTAAGTTAGGAAAGTTTATCATAACCAATACAAGGAGGCTTATGATTCCAAACAAATTTCGAAATAGGTTCATCAATTCTTTTGTAGATTGATAGTGGCAATTGTTTGGGGATCATAGAGTAAAGAAGATAATTTGGGCTAATACCATTTTAATGGTCTAAAGTTTCCCCCACCAAGATAAATGAAGTGTGGACCATTGACTAATTTTAGCTATAATTTGTGTAAACAAAGTATCACAATTGAGAGTAATGGAATGTTTGAAAGGAAGTGGAAAAAAAGCATACCTACATATTTAATTTTCTCCTTTTGCCAGACAATTTCAGTATTTTCCAATACTGAAGGTGTGCAATGGACATTCAGGGGAAAGAGTTCTGTTTTATGAGTATTAAAGGTATAACCAAAAACAGTGGAATATTCATGCATAATATTTAAGACTATGGGTGTAGATGTGGCTGGGTAACTAAGATATAGTAGGACATCATCTGCATAAGCAGACGTTTTAAGGTTGACATTAGCTAACACTAATCCTTCAATACCAATGGGATTTCGAAAATGGGCGAGAAAAGGTTTGATTGCTAATAAAAAAAAGAAGAGGTGTCAATAGACAGCCTTGTCAAGTCCTCTGTAGAGACGAAAGGGATTAGAAAATTGACCATTAATAAAGAGTCGAGCAGAAGGGGAACTATATACTGTTGATATCATTTTTGTCAAATTATTATTACCAAAATTAAAAGAAGATAGCGTTTAAAAAAGAAATTGCCAATGAACTTTACCGAGAGCTTTCTCTGCATCTGAAGCAAGAAGACCTGCAGGTGAAGTAAAGGTGGGGGCTTTATCAATATCATGAAAGAGGAGTCTTGTATTATTAACAGAGAATCGTTTTGACATAAAACCAGATTGATCTATGGGATTTAGGAACGACAGAGCCGGAGTTCACTTGGTAGCTAGGATTTTTGCATAGGTTTTTACAATCTTGATTTATTAGGGAAATAGGACGATAATTTGAAACTTTAGTGTGGTCTTTGTCAGGTTTAGGTAAAACTATAATTAAAGCTTCCGTAAAAGAGTCTCTGAGTAAACCGGATTGGGTGAATGTAGTAAAAAACCTATGAACATCTTGAAGAACAACATCTACATTCATGTGCCAATGTGAATGAGAAACTAAAAAATGGTCAGTTTGTAAATGAAATGAAGTGAAGTTACTGTGTGGTCTGAAATGTCAATGTTTCCAATACTCTAGACACCAAGACGTAATCTAAGTGTGAATGAAAATTGTGAGAATTAGAGAAGAAGGTGAATTCTTTATAAGTAGAGAAATGTAGTCTCCAGATGTCAACCAGCTTAGTGTTTTTAAACAAAGTTCTGAGGGAATGAAACGCTTTGGGAGGTGTACATTTGGTCAAAGACAGCCTATCTAAAGGGGGCCACAAATCAAATTAAAGTCGGCCCCCCATAACTAAGGAAACTTTCCCAAGGTGAAGAATTGCAGAGGTAATACGAGACCAAAAATTAGGGTCATCAGCTGTTGGTCCATAGATATTAATTACATATAAAACTGCATTACCAATTTTTGCCATGACTAAAAGAAATCTACCTTCAGAATCCGATTGTTTATCTAAATTTGTAATTGGAGATTGTGAGAAGTTGGCCTGGTATATGATGTCCACAAATTAAAGCGGGCACCTTGTACCAGTCCAAACAACCCTTGTGGTGATTTAAGAGGTCAAAGATAACCTTAGAAAGCTATCCAAGTGGTAACTGTGGAGAGCAGCCTTCAGGCTTAGTCTTGAAGCAATGTTAAGCAGCTTGTTTTACCAGAATGCAACCTTATTTTATTGGTTAAATGAAAGGAGAACCACTCAGTAGTTATAAGAATATTTATTTATTATTATAACATACCTTAAATACCTCACGGTATCTGCTACACGCAGATAAACACAAAGCACACAATACTGTATCACAGAAACGATAGTAAGTAGCAATAATACACATTGGGCTCCAGGGGGAGACCCAACCATATGCTAAAACAGTGGTATAAGAACCACAACTCAAGTCAAGACAGTGTCTACAGAATGTAGAATTGCTGGGACCCCAAGGAACCACTCAAGGTGAGTAATTAGGGACCTCACGGAGGACGGGTCCAGTGTGAGAACAGGACCGCGTGCTACGTACAATTCAATGGGAGAGTCGCAGTTGCAGTTTTAATGTTTAAGGGCCCTTCCCAGTGGATTATGAGGAAACCCTTTGGAACATAGAAGGATGGAGAGCCACCCCACCTGTGGATACTGAAGTACCAGGGAAGCCAGGTGCATAGGGCTGAAGTGGCATCGGAAACCGCTGTTGTTCTTAATGGGAGTCTTCAAAGAAATGCCACTGCTGTAAAGAAGAAAAGTGTCCGGTGGAATCCGCCGGTGGATTCTTGATCGAAGGAACCTGAAAGCAGAGGGTACAGAGCCTGGGTCACTCAGGAGTGACCAGGGGCTCGGTAGACAAATGCCCACCAATGTCTGGTGCTTCAGGTGTGACGAAGGAGACCTTGACTCTACAGCTGCAGGGACCAGGAGATGCCAAGGACGACCAGCTGTCCCATGAAGGATGTCGAGTGCTCAGGGGTCGGTGTCCGGCAGGAGCACCAACAAGCCTTGACAGCGACAACCCACGAAGAAAGTCAAAGAAGGTTACGGTCTGTCCCAGCAATGACCAGAGGACTCTCCACAGCAAGGGGAGTCAGAGCAGGCCTGGTGCAACCAGCGGAGCCCAAGAAAGCAGTGTTGTCCCTCAAATGGACCCACAGGCCCAAGGCACAGGAGTCGCAAGGGGACCTCTATCAGTTTCACAAAGACACAGCTTGCAGGGCACAGACTGCGAGGAGGCCAGAGTCCTTTGTATGAAATGTGCCCAGAGGTTGTGGCATTCGATAGCCCAATGCACGAAGTTGGAGATCACCAACAAGCATATACAATTGCAAAAGTACGCGGTGCAAAGGGGTTTGGATTATGCGTTCCCCGCGAGTGCTACAGGCCTCCAACTCTGTGAGAGGGCAGCTCGACCTCAAGGACCGTAGGAACCCACCTCCTGTGTTGCAGGAGCCTTCGGAGTCCGCAGGAGCTCAGGATCAGCAGACCGGTTGGTTGCCTTATGGTGCCTGCAAACGCAGGGGAGTGACTCCTTCACCCCAAGGGAGATACTTCAGTTGTCCTTGGTGCTCAACAGGTCCTGCACTGAACCTGTATGGTGCACAGGCACAGACGATGCTTTCGACAGAGTGGGAGATTAAGTCAGGCCCAGATGAAGTCCAGAGTGTCCAGACGGTCGAAGGTCAGTGGTTTCTTGTTCAGAATCTTGTCCACTTCGAATTTAGGGTTCTACAGTTAGGTAAGCCCTTTTGTACCCATGTGAGAGGATTGGACAGATTCAGGGGACTCTCCCAGGGGAGGGCCAGGACAGTGGGCAGGTTACTCCCATGTCCTTTGTCCAGTTTCGCGCCAGAGCAGGAGCTAACCGCTCCCAGAACTGGTTTGAACTGGACTATACACAGAAATACCAAATGTGCCCCTCGTACAGACGTTCAGGCACTTTGGACGTGCACTCACCCAGCCCCAATACACTAATGGTCATACCTCCCTGTGACAGGATGCCTATTGTGCAGCTTTTCTCTGCTCGAGCTTGGCTCAGCAGCAGGAGGGCAGAAATGTGTCTCTGGTCGGCAGCATCCATTTTATGCTGTCTGGGTCGTGATGGCTGTTACCGGGAAGACCAGGGACCCACGAAGGTTGCTTCTGAGGAGTGGAATCATACCTCCTACACTGGTTACCAGTGTGGAGGTATGATTCCTTTTTTTTGGTTTATTTATTAAACAACTCCAGATAATACATGAAATGCAAAACAAAATAAATCCATATTTGGGAAAATACTTAAACCATGTATGGCACTTAATTGAAAAGAAGTAATAATAATAATATAAGGAAAGAAAAGAAAGCACAGGATACAGTTAATGCATAGGACTGAATTAGAAAATAGAACCATTATGTACATGATAGCTAGAATAATCCAAAATGATACAAAAACTCTTGAATTAATCTTAATGCCGTACTCCAAGCTGTGATCGGAGACCAGATCTTATCGCCCGCCGTTTAGATTTTCTGCCCCTAGTGGCATAGATTGCTTTTTCGTGATTGTATATACCCAAGAAGCGAGTTAGCCACATTTGAAAGCTAGGCGGGTCAATGTCTTTCCAGCGAGCAGCAAGTATGACTCTGTATACTGCTGTTCCAATAAAAAGAATAGACTTCTCCTCCAAGCTTAATTCTTGCATACTATCATACCCCAACATATATATTGTGGGGGAGTCTGGTAGTTTACGCCCAAAGACCTCCTCCCAGAATTTCCAGATCATTTTCTTAAATATCAACAGTTTCTCGCATTCGTGAAACATATGTAATAATGTGGCCGGACCGTTGTCACATCTTGGGCATTCATAATTTAACCTTTTCCCCCAAGCGTGCAATTTTGCAGGTGTGAAGTATAGATTATAAATTGTTTTGTATAATTGTGCTTTTAAGCTAGTTGAAAGAAGACGTGTTTCGTCGTGCTGGGTAAAGTACAGTGACTTTGTCAGGGCTGCAACCCAAATAAACAATAAATACATTCTATGCTAATACATGAGTCTAAGTTTCTCATTATCACAGAATTATCTACAGAGTGTACATAATAAAAGAATCCTGTGTCAAAGAAAAGAATAGAACCACTATCCATGTCCAGATATCACCAAATTTTGTAATAAACAGAAGGAAGGAGCCACCACCACTCTTATCTCATCCAAATACGAGAGCTGAGAAAAGAGTGGTGGTGGCTCCTGCCTTCTGTTTATCACACAATATGGTGATATCTGGACTTGGATAGTGGTTCTATTCTTTTCTTTGACATGAAACACATGTTGGCTGCTGTTTGTGGATGTTAACTTGGAACAATAAAGACACATTTGGAATACAAGGAACTTGCATATTGGATCAATACAAGAACTGGATTTTGAACAGACCACCTGGACTGTGCCAATTAGAATGAAGTTTTCATTGACTTATGGATATTATTAATGTATTCTGTTGAGTGCTCAGGGAGAACATTGTATGTTTCCAAGGTGTTTGATACCAAACACGACATGGTTTGTTGCAGCCGTATTCGAGTTGGCATTTTACGCGAGCGTATAATGCACCTCTACCTATATGTCGGGCTGCGTCACTGATAACCCTGGAGAATGGTCTCCGAAGGCTGCAGGGGCTCTGCTCATGCAGGGGCACCCTCTCGGCAGCCTGCCTTAAGGGCTGTCAGGCCTGCTATAGGGGTGACTTATAGGTTCTAAGTCTAGTGACCTATATAGTAAACCTATATCTAAATTAAGTGGTGCATGAGCGCAGCAGCCAGGGTACCTGACTCCAGTGTTCACAGTTCGATTGCTGGCGGCAGGTTACCCCATCACCATGTGACTGGGCAGTAGCTCGGTTAATCTTCCCGACTGCCCCCAACGCCAGGACACTACTTCGGAGGTAGCTGTGCGCTTTATAAATACTGGTATTTCATTTTCATTTCTTTTCATGCACAATCTTACACAGGCTGCAAAGGCGGGCCTGTAATTCCATTATGCATTGCCTCTCATGGGTGGCATAATACATCAGCCCATGGGAGTCCTCTGGAGTATCTGTGCCATGGGTACCTGTGTACCGTATACAAGGGACTCATAAGGGTACCCCAGCATCCAATCTGATCTGGAGTGTACCAAAGTACATGACATAACGATTTAGGGAGAAAGCAGATAGACTGGGGTCCTGACTAGCAGTATCCCAGTCAGACTAGTCAAAAACCAACAAAACGTGGAGGTAATCACGCAGTCCGATCCTACTTTCCTACAGAGATTTAAAAAGAAAAAGAATAGCCACACCATTCTTTTTACCTGATACAGGGGAGGAGATAGTCTGACCAACCCATTTCCTTTGCATGGATGCCAAAATGTTGTCATTAATGTGAGTCGCTTGCAAAAAACAAATGTCAGCTTTTTGCCTATGTAAATAAAAAACAAACATTTTTAATCTTTTAATTGAATGACGTAAACCTTTGACATTCAAGTAAACAACTTTAACTTTATGAGAATTATTCATATACTATGAAGTGAAACAAGAAGGAAACATAGAGAAAGGGTAAAGGAAATCAGGAAATATGAAGGAAGGATTATAAGAGACCAAAGAAGTAGCCACAAAAACATAGACAAAATAAAGAAACAAATGTATATACAAAATAGTAAAGAACATACATAGCCATTAGTGAGACACACACATGCATATAAGAAGGGCAGAATTTTAAGTTGATGAAGATTGCAACTTTTACCTACCGTTCCCTAGGGGGCGGTAAAGAACCACTATAGGCTTGGGGAGGCAGAACCCGTACTGGTAAACTACCAGAGAATGGAATCCCAACAAATTGATAATGAGATCTTCCTCTATGGATGTTAGAACTGGCTATTTCTGGTAGGCTAGGGATGACGCCAAAGCCAGGCAGAAACCACCATTCTAGTCAGGGTATGGGAGTCACACGCCAAGATAACCCCTGCTCACCCCCTTGGTAGCTTGGCACGAGCAGTAAGGCTAAACTCGGAGGCAATGTGTAAAGCATTTGCGCCAGCACACAACAGCAACAACATCCTAGGCACACCACAAAAGGAACTCCACACAAGGTTATATTACAATAACTTTTGTATTTTTCAAAACACATCAGATAGAAATCACACATGTACATGGTGCCAACTGGCACGAGCAATATTCACAAGGGATTATGTATAGGACAGGGCCACATGGGCCACTGACAGAATCAACACTTTTAGAAATAGAATAAGTATAGCACAAAATAACAGTTATAAATCACATCCAGTAACTACTGGGAACAGGTAAGTACCACCTACGCAACCCTAACCACCTTAGGAGAATGTCACGCAAGGGACCAGGACCTCACTAGGACCACCTGTACTGGAAAGAACAACCACCTAAGAATAAACTACATTTAGGGGTATAAGCCAGAACACATTACACATGATGCAAACATTCAGAGGTGTAGGGAAGGCAAATCACATGATGCATAACCCAACACATTCAGAGGTGTAAAATCAAGGAAGACACATGATGCATAAAAACATTCAGATGTGTAAGATCAAGGTGCGTAATCATATTAAATGCATTACATTTCCTAGCACCATGTCACATTGCACAAAACTCACATTAGGCAATTACCATCACATTGATAATCACATTGCGCCTAAATAAAGTCACATACCAGCCCCCATCTAATAAAGGGACTAAAAGAGCCCTGTGGTGCAAAACCTAAACGTTGCAGGTGCCCACTACTTGCTGGGCACCTGGGAACAATCACAAGACCTAAACGGTGCAGCTGACCACTAATTGCTGGGCAGCTGTGAAACAAACTGCGACAGGGTCCTCACTGACCCTTAGGCGCAAACTGCGCCTACTGCTGGAGCCACACAGGCTCTGTAAACACTCGTGTCCACGTTGGAGCCACACAGGCTCTGACATAACATATGCCCCAAACGTTGGAGTCCCCCCTCTGGGGACTCGTGAACAAAAGACTGGCCCTCGAGCCTCTCAGGGCTCGTAAATCAATATGGCCAGTCGGGAGTCCCTCTCGGGGGACTCGCAATGTTAATGGCACCTGGAGCCTCTCTGGGCTCCTTAATCCACCTTCCGGGTCTCTACGGGGAAAATGCCCCCAGGCATCTTAGGAGCCCCGCTCGGGGGCTCGACCACAAGCTATGCCACTGGAGCCCTCGCGCCGTCCCAACAACGAGCGCGAGATCGCACTACTCGGGGGGGCCGACACCGACAATGTGTCCCGGCGCCCCTCCCTTCTCCCCGGCTGCCACACACTCACCGGGTCTGGCGGCTGACGTCGGCCCTCTCTCCTCTCTCGTGGGCCGCTGGACTCCTCGCGACCAGGCTCACCACACTCTGGGCAGGCGGCAACCCCGCAATGTCCCCGCACCGGCAGGACGACTGTTCTCGGCAGGGGCGTCTCTCAGCTAGGGACATGGGTGATCCACCAATAGAGGCACAGCTCCGCAGGCGAGCCCCCAGTGACACCGGAACTCCAGCCATTCTCAGCGCGGCTTTCCCGATGACGCGGCGGCCCGGGAACCAATCCCAGCGCGGCGTTGCTGAGGGGGCTCGCCGCTCTCTGCCAATGAAGAAACAGCTGCTTCGATCCTGGTCTCCGCGGCCATTAAACACAGCTCGGGCCGCGGCGGTGAACAAAGGGGCATAACGAGGGGTGGGCACCCTCGCTATTAAAATAAAACAGAGAAGCGAGGTGGGCACTCGCAAAATAATCACATAAACGGGCAAAGTCGCAGGGTAGGCACATGCCAATCCTCACTCAAAATGCGTGACGGCGACACGCTCGCCCTTCAGCAAAAACGCTCTCAAGCGCTATGAGACCAAATAAAGCGCTTCCATCGCGCTGGGGGCACTGGTAGCACCCACAGGGCCCTAGAAATGACCCCTATAGCAAGAAGGGTCCACAGAAGTTCTTCAGGGGATGCAGCAAAGTTCTGGGGGGGGGATAGGAAGAAGGTCCAAAGGATCCCAGGGCAAAGCAAAGTCCCCAATCAGCCCAGGCAAGGTAGAGGGGTCCCCCAGAAGTCCTCCAGGCATCCATCAGGTATCCAGGGGCTGGGCAGGGCCCAGGGATTCCCCTGGGCCCAAGCAGCAGCACGCCCCTGGTAGGATTCAAGTCCGAAAACAAGAACATTTTGGAAGGGGACACAGCCCCTTCTTATACAGAGAAAAGTCTTTGAAGTATTTGTGCAGGCAGTGTGAGAACCAGCTAGAACTGGTTTAGGGAACTCTTTTCAGTGTCAGGGACAGAGGTGACAGTCGCCCAGTGGGGAGGTGGAGCCAGCATTGTGGCAGACAGGCACAGCCTCATTCACTCCCAGGTGCTATCTCCTCCCACTTCCCTGGCAGCAGATGCAGCCTTTCATCCACGGGCTGACTCAGACAACCTCCTGGGGGCTCCCCAGCCCCTGTTATCCTCAAACCAGACAGTCAATCCACAAGCGGGCCCTGGCACTTCTGGGCCAGGCTCACCAGCCAATCACACGCCAGGCCCAAATTACACAAATATGCCAACTTCTAAAAGTGGCACTTCTAGACTAGACACAATCATGCCGCATACACCATTACGCAGCATTCAATCTCACGAGTTCGCACATATCAAACTCGACCCTGCACTCCCCACACATCAGGAACTACCATGGGCATGCATATTCCCCATTCATTCCTATGGGAGGGCAGGTCACTCACCACACATACACAGAGAGCTCAAGCACTTTACACTGTACCACAGTGAAAAAGTGCGCAAAGGCCTAAAATCACCAACACCAGGTTCCAGAAACAGGCTAGGAAAAAGCAAAAAGTTTCGGGGTGAACCTGCCAAAAGGGCCAGGTCCGACAATGGAAAAATGTAAACAAGGGCTATTGCTATGATTTCTACAGTTCTCTAGAATTGTGGCAGAAATAATTGAGATAAAACGGTGCCTTGAGTAAGTTACCCTATGTTGGAACACCTGAAGATGAGGGCAGTATGGAAGTAGAAGTTCAGTTGGTAATGGTGAAGAGAGCACTGCTCAGGGGAAGAAGGAAAGGAAGGAATGAAGCAAGTGCTGATCTGTTCAGCAAGACGGCGCTCAAAGGAAAAATGTCCACACTCCGAATCCAGAATAAAGAGACCATGTAAACAGCTTGTGAGCATTCTAGATCAATGTTTAGACATCAGTTTTGTGATTAGCTCCTGGTTATCACCTGGTCACATAGTTCGGAATGATGAGAAAAAAGCTTTGGCACGGTTTTAAAAAAGTCGAAAACTAACCTAGGAGCATCAACTTGGAATTGCATTTGTATGTGACTGGGGGCTGTTAGGCCAGCCACCAAGAAAGAGTGTTGGAACTTTCTGTTTCCTGACAACTAGTCCTATTATTAAGAGAGTTGTTCTCATAATTAACCACTTATAAAGCACTAGATCACTAATTTCTAGTGGCCCTGGTTTCCCCCCCTCACCCGACCAAAGGTTTCCATGCACTTCAGTGAAAACAATGTTACCACAATAGCTTGACCTTTCCAACAATTAACTGCCCGCTAAGAGTGTTTGATTCTATATTTTAAATCAATAATAAATAATCCATTGATGCTCGATTTCCATAACGGGTAGATGATGCATGGCTGAACTCACCTGCTGAAAGGTGTTTTGGAATTATAGCTCAGTGGTGGGATCGAGATCTTGTGTAATTTAGAAAATGTGTTGGGGTCTTTTAGGCTACACAGTTTATTGGGTTTTCATCTAAACTGGACTTGAAAGCAGCCTCTCTTCAGATATTATTCCTCATGAATGACCAAAAGTGAGATTAATATGTATTTCTAAAAAAACAGACACTGGTTACTGTAACGACTGTGTTTTTTAAAAAAATAGGTAACTCATCAATAATGGCTACCTCAGTCGTCACGTAAACACTCTTCTCAGGACACTATTTACAAGATATTTGGGAGGACTTGCCTGAGAAGGCGATTATTAGCTATTTACAAGCCTACAATTAGAGACATAGCTAACATCTAAAGAATTCCATGTCTTATATCCTATGATCTTTATTTTATAGCCCCACGGCAATCTGACCTGGACTAACCTACCCTCTCTTGCGTCGGAGGGCAACTTGTTTTATCTTTTCTCACGTTTTAAGTCCGGATTACTCTTTTCTCACGTTTTAAGTCCGGATGACTCTTTTATCTGATTTAACGTCGCCAGACGGTTCTCCCTAACTCTTAGGACCAATATTACCTACACTTCCCGACGGTATACCTGTTGTCTCCCGGCGGGGTGTTCTATGGGGGTCGCCGGTGCACCGACTATATTTACTATTTCTAATTTAGAAGAGTTATCTGATTAGAACATTTGGGAGTTCCTTCCAGCCATAGGCTACACAATCTCTCATTTCTCAGTTACCTGCTAGAAGGGTCTACTCACCTGCTAACCTGCCAGTATCTGGTTAAAAAGAAAGGTTAGTCCTGTCTTGGAAACGACACTCAAACATATGTATTGGACATCATATCATTTATTACATAATTAGACATAGCATTAGCAAGTTAGACATAGTTACAATTGGTCACCATCTACAACCTAAAAAGGGAGGAAAAATGGATTATTAGATATATGTATTCTACACTAACTCAGAACGCCTCACTTTATACGTGCGTCTTTCCATCTCAGCAGCGGAGCTGATCCCTCTCGGGTCTTCACTCGCTCGGGACTCTGCTCTCCCACTATGGCTCACGAATACACGTCTGCACCGCTATACCTCGTCTACGCTGCCTTGGTTCCGAAACTCGAACCCTCTTCTGGACTTCGTCTCGGTTTCTACCACTCCTGCATGTTGACCTTACAGGATTCTTGATCTCTTCCTCCTCCTCGTTACAAGCTAGCAATTAATCACCAGCTCTTAGAACAACTTCATCTGTCTGCTCCGCACGTAGCTCTCTCTCTGTCTGCTACTTGCTCTCTGATAATATATCTCTCCCTTTCTCTATGGAAATTTCCAATCGTAGGCCGACTCCCACCAAATTCCTGTACCAGTCCCTGGCGTCTCACGCCGTCTGCAGTGGCCACCTGCATATTGCGTCTACCACCAGTGAACAAAATACATTCCTTCGATAAGGGCCGGTCTCGACCGGTTTCTTACTAGCGAATAATA